>NC_050445.1:7238454-7538454 GCF_903995425.1 Onychomys torridus
AGACATTTAGATCAAAACCATCATACTCTCCATCTTCCACATGGGATATTCCCAGAAGAGTGAATTTCTGAGAAGGCTGAAAAGGAAACACGGTTCTTACAGTAAAGGGCCCAGTGTGTTACTTTTCCCCTCACTGCTTTAAAGAAATACAGTGCACATGCAACTTAAACAATCAAAGGGTCTCTTTTAGGAGATCTAGGGTACAGGCCATAATTACAAGAAAGACAAGGAGTTGAAAGTGACTCTAGGCCTGGTGATGGGATGAGGTGGCTGGTCACATTACATCCATCGTCAGGAAGCAGGATGTGGTATTCAGCTGGCTCCCTCCTCCTTGTCTTTTCTATTCAATCTGGGACTTCTCTCACCCCTCCCTCTTGCTCATGGGATGATGCTGTCCATAATAGTTTTCCCTCCAACCTCTCTGGAAATGCCCTCACAAATATGCCCAGAGGTGTGTGTGTGTGTGTGTGTGTGTGTGTGTGTGTGTGTGTGTGTGTGTTATGTGATTCCAAACTAGGCAAGCCGACAGTGAAGAACCACTACCCCTTGGATACAGAAAGCCCAGCTTTCCATCTGAGGCATGGGCACACAGGGTTCAAGGCGTGTGCTAACAGGAATAGTACAAGATGGCTTCAAACACTTTGTCAGACCTCATCTTCAATTTTGTGTGTGTGTGTGTGTGTGTGTGTGTGTGTGTGTGTGCATGTATTCATGGATGTGCCACGTGAGCATTTGATCAGCCTCAAGTGTTGGTCCTCACCTTCCACTTTGGTTTGAGACCTTCTCATGCTGCTGCATCTGCTATGTGTGTTCTGGGGACTTGAACTCAGGTCCTCAACTTGCACACAAGTGCTTTCCCCACTGAACTGTCTCCCAAGTCAAGATGCCTTTAATGTAAGTTATAAGGACCCTTCAAATAGGACCTTTCTGATTTATTCCAAGATTCGTTTCCTTCTTATTTAAGGGGTAGGTAGTGTTGTGAAATTTAGAATCTGAAAACCGAAATTTAGAAGTAAACAAAAGGACACAGACAAAACTAAGAGTATTAGTATTTTAATACATATTTAAATTACAGGTATTTGCTTGTATTTGTGTGTGCGCACACACACACACTCACATGTGTGCCATGGCACGTGTGGAGGTCAGAAGGTAATTTGCATGAGTTGATTATCTCTTTCCATCAGGTAGGTCTTGGGGATCAAACTCATGTTGTCAGGGTTGGCAGCAAATGCCTTTACCCACTGAGCCATCTTGCTTGCCCAAGAGTAATAGTCTTTACAGTTATATTTAGAATCCAAGAAAAAAGGAGAGAAAAATCATTGCAAAACATTAGTTCAGCTTATATTTTAATGCAACCTCAGTAGGGAAGGCTAGGCAATAGAAGCTGTTTATCCCTAGTTGTTATCACTGAGAGGCACTTGGCAGGCCCTTAGGAGAGGCCCAAGGGAGCCCACAGAAGGCATATTGATGGAGCGGGAAGCATTCTTTTTAAAGATTTATTTATTTTTATGTATGTGGGTGTTTTGTCTGCATGCAGATACACACCAGAAGTGAGCAGGGATCCTGTGGGGCTCCACTTGCAGATGGTTATAAATAAGATGCCATGTGGGTATTAGGAGTTGAACTCAGAACCCCTGGAAGCACAGCCAATGCTCTTAACCACTAAGCCATCTCTCCAGCCCACAGGCAACGTTCTTACCAGATACTGAACCCACCATTTTGCACCTCTTAGCTTCTAGAACTACGAACAATTAATTATGTTATCTACAAGTTACACTCCTTAAGCTCCCATCTTTAATTGTCTGACCTCAGTCTCCCCGTGCAGCCCAGACACTCCCCCTGCCTCAATCTTCCAGGTACTAGGCTCACAGGCCTGCACCACTGTTCCAAGAGACATGGATGCCGTCCAGCTGGGAACCTGGTCGGTTCTTGGTTTTGCTTCTTGTACACCAATGGAAGTCACTGTGGGAGTCCTTGTGCAAATTTCACAACTCGACCTTTGGGAGATCACTGTCAGCTAACGTTAGAGTTTCTCCTCTGCCCACCTCACCCCTCTCTGCCTCTGAGGCAGAGGTTGGGCTCCAGAACATACATTTGACTGTGGCGTATTTTCTTGGTGGTAAATATTAGCAAATTCAAGCCAGATGCTGCTTCCTAGGACCAGCCTCTCCTGAGAAACTTTCAGTGTTGCAGAAGTGATGTTAGAGTCTGAGGAAACAGACCCTCTGGAGGTAGGATCTGGACAGGCTTGCAGGCATCAGGTCTCTTGCAGGACCCTCCCCCAGGTTCCCCGGTGACACTCCTGTGCAGGAAGCCAGTTCACCATGCAGGTTTGTAGTGCAGTTGCCCAGTACAAAGCTGCTCCTGGGCCCAGGATAACAGTGGACTTCAGACAGCACTTCACCACCACAGAGTTCTCAGCTACATCTCATTTTCACCAGTCGTGAGGCGAGTTTCACGGGGTACCTTCTTAGCCTCATATCTGATCAAAGGCCCTGTTCTGTGTGATGCTCATCACGTTACTTTGTTTGATTAAAGCCTGAGTCCGTCATCAGGATCTGGCAAATTCCCAGGATCACATTTCAAGGCTGGCTGAGATTCCTTACACATGATGAGCAGGTGTGTCTCAAGGAGTCACTGAGGAAGGCCAGCTCTCCTCAGATCCATTGCTCTTTAGAAGCATCTCCTGAGCTTAGCCTGACTTTGAATTTGAAAGTCACCCCAGTGTACCCATAGGTGATTGGTTCCAGGACCCCCTGAGGATACCAAGATCCACATATGCTGCATGCTCCAGTCTCTTACAGGAAGTGGAGTCATTGCATATAAATACACACATGCTTTTATATACTTTAATCTTTAGATGACATATGCCCACTAAACTTAGATGCTGTGTAATTAGTCATTATAATCGCTCAGAGAATAACGACAAGAAAAATATCCCCTGTGTGTGTTTATTAGAGACACAGGGGGTTTTGTGGATATTTTTGATGTAAGATTGGCTGAATCTATTCCTGCGGAACTCTGATGCAGAGGGCCAATTATTCTAGTTGGAGGCAGTTTTGCATATGAATACAGCATTCGCTCCCTCACACTAAAACAGGGCCACTCTGTGGTTTGCTAGGGACATCATAACAATCTCACAAACTGGGTAGCTCCTCGCAGTTCTGGAGGCTTCTCGTTCAAGATGCAGGGACCCACAGCTTCAGTCCCCTGCGGCCTCTCTCCTTGGCTTGCTGGTGGCAGCCTTCTGAGTGATCCCCATCCTGCCTTCTCTCTGCATGCCATCCATCTTTTAGGTCTTTTGTATATCCACATCGCCTCCTCTTCTAAGGGCACCCATCAGATTGGTTAGACCCACATGGATGGCCTCAGATCAATGTAATCATTCCTTTTCAAGGCTTTGTCCCCAAACAGTCACATTCCGAGGTACTGGATTTCAGTCCATCACAGATGCCTTGTTTCCCTTGGCTCCCAGTGTGACAGCTTGGAGCCGAAAAGAAAGCATCCAGTTTACCTCAGTGTGTGGAGGACGAAGCTCCCTGCAGAGGGTTCCAGGGACAAGTGGCAGGAATCAGATGAAGTTGCCCCATCTTGACAGAGCCCTTTCATGCCCGTCTTTTAAAGGAAAGGCTGCAGTCTAAATCAGGCGGCCAGCCCTTGTGTGTCTGGAAGCTGTTTAATTTAACACCCTGCTTTGTAGTCTGCTCGGGTCTCAGGTGTAGTGGCGGAGCTCAGCATTGCCTGGGGCACCATCTAACATTGAGCATCTGCCTTTGGCAATGCGCCCTTTGTTGGCAGGGAGCTGTCTGTCAGCAGCCGTCCCCCCCCCCCCCCCCCAGCCCCGAGACAAACATAGATCTTAATTACATTGGAGAGCACACGGAGGGGCACAGAGACCAGGGCAGTGAATCCAGGATGATACATCTTTGAGGAAAATCTCTGTATAATCTGTCTCTCTGACCTTGAATACCCCGTCTTTGAGGAAAACACACAGGCACACACACAACAGAATAATGCTACATATTTCTTTAATAAAAAAGTCATTTCCTGTTCCTCATCATGCCCTGCCTGCCTTTCATAGTGTTTTTGTTTGACAATCAAAAGCCAGGGGGTTGTATTAAAATTCTTGTGCTTTCTTTTTAATTGCTGTCTGGGGTGTGATTTCAGTAAAAGGGGCATGGTGACTGTCCTGGATGTTCACGCCGCGTCATTAACATTACTTCCAGGGTCTAACTCTATCTAGCAGCAGGGGAAAGTGATACTTAATTGGATTTTTGCAATCTTTGAGGCGACAATTGCTCTTTTCTTTAGAAGTTGTGTATTGAGTTCAGAGTTGAACCAGCACTGCATCTACCTATTAACTTCACAGACAGTTAAACAGAGGCATCTAAAAACCACATGACTAACTGTATTCATAGCAGCTGAAAGCCAGATAAGGCAGTCTCAAAATCCTTCATTTCAGCAAATTGTGTGTGCTAAATAACCTTTCAATGATCAATAGTTATGCAAAATACACCTTTGTCCATAATCCTGTCAATGCTGTGTCCCAAAGCTCAGATTGATTGATTGAGAAGGTGATTTTGGAAGGCTTTCATAGAACTGTCAAAAGGGACTTGAGAAGATGGTCCCCAGGAGAGGCAAAGGAGAGAGAAGAAACAGCATCCCTGACCCTGAATGATACCTGTGAGCCATGGAGGCCTCTAGCCTGGTAACCATGAGAACCACCCAAAGGCTTTGAACTAACCTGGATGCCTGGCCCTACCCCAGACTAAATCACACTCTCTCACACATTGGACATTTGTATTTGTTAAAGCTCTCTTGATGGTTCTCCTACAAGAGCCTGGGTTTGCAACTTTGCTGTGGAGAGATGGCAATGGTTTTGCCAGTGATTTAGAGGATCTGCTAGGATCCTGGGTCTTTGAAACCACACACACACGTACTGAAGATTTCAGTACTAATTTCAGTTCTAAAGCATGCCTGCAACACCATTGAGTGGTTTTTTTTTTTTTTTTAAACAGCATCATCAGTTTAGAACTCGTGGCTTTGAGGTATGGCTCTTGCTGACTGCCTTTATCCTTGACTTGAGAGACACCTGTTTGAATTTTTATTACTGAATCAGTGTTAAGAGAACAATTAGAGATTTTATGATGAATGAACAGTGAATTTGCGTCATTGACAGGGTTTCAAGGACATGGTTTCCTATGTGTTAACAGACTTCTGGAAAGAGATTGTAGGTGACCTCTCCACAGACTTTTTTTCTCACTGGCTACTGTAGGTGTGAACTGAGACATGAACCACGATTTACAGGAGTTTGTCGGTATTGTAAGGCCTTCTCTAGCCAGTGCTTGGACACAGAAGACCCTGTATGCTGCTTCTGGGATGCTGTGGTCATGCTGGAGTGGTCCAGGATGTATAACAAGTCAAAACAGCATGCAGTTCAACACGGCCATCAGAGATCTGGGAAGGACAGGGTTGGGAGAGGAATGGAATGGGGTATTGGGAGTAGAATAGGAGAGTGGAGGGGATTTGCTGGAATGCCCTGTTAAAGATACCGAGTTGTTATCTCTTGGTAATAATAGAACTTGCAAGTGGCAGATATAGTTCATCTCTGGGAGGTGTGGGCAACACAGTCCTTCATAAATGGATTCTATTATCTAGTAAGACAGAGGAGTGGGGTCAGAGGACAACTTGATAAAGAAACATCAAGGGACAGGAGAAAGTGCTTTCTGCATGCATCTGGTTTATGGGATGGCACTGGGTGTAGGGAGAACTATTTGGGTCTCTAGTTATTAAGTCACTCCCTGCTATGAATTTATATTCAAGCAAGATCACTTCAAAAAGCACAACAGGATATCCACGAATCACCATGAACAAACAGAAAAAAAGATGTTGGTAAGTGGTGTCCCATTGTGGTCTTTCTGCATTAAAAACAGAGTGGGGGCTGGGCCGGTTAAAGTCAAAGCATTTCCTGGTCTATCATGAGACGCTGAGTTCAGACCCCAGCACTCACTTGGAGCAGATGGCACCCAGGTTACCTTCAATGCTGTAGAGAAGTAGCAACTTTGTGGGCTTTTTCTTCCAACTTTCCTTTGCTCTCCCACTTCAATTCCTGTCTATTCATGAACCTCCTTGGGTGCCTAAAGGGCTAAAATCAAAACAAGACTTGACTTAAAAAGCAAGGCTCTCCTGGTGCGTACTACCGGCCTGCAGCTGAGAGCTGGACACACTTCCTCAGCTGAGTTCCTGAGATGGACAGGCACACAGGAGAGGTGTGGCCTCAAGGAGTTTCTCTGAACAACGGACCCCTTGCTTGTCAACCAGATTTCTTTCTTTATTTTAAATGAATCAGTTCCTTGGAAGTGGAGTCAGAGGGCTAGGCAATTTTCTCTTGGGGACGGGCAGGAAAGGAGACCAGGAATGCATTAATCATAAATGAGTCAATTAATTACGCTCTCCTCCCTCTCACGGGGTCAGCGATGGTAACAGTGGGTCCGAGTTATTTAGGGAATTAGAAACCGAAGATGCCCGTTATAGAGTCAATTATGTGGAAATAAATTACTCTCTCAGATGACAACATGCTGTCGTCCCAGAACATGTGGGAGGGGTGTCTTTTTGTTTCAGGTTTGGCTGCTTTCCATGATAATTGAAACCCTGAAGCCATTTATGGGAAAGCTAAGGTTTCTTTTACTTTGTATCTTAGACTGTAACAATACTGAATGCTAAGAATATGTGGGGTTTGTTTTGCTGAGGGATGATGTGTCCCTATTTGAATAGGGTTCACAGAGGTGTGCCAGAACTCCCAGCAGCCCCTGGGGAGGCCTGGATGGCAAGCAGAATGACCCCTGGAGAGAGAGAACCCTGGGAGAATCATCAGAGATAGAAACTCCAGCAAGTGGAGTTCCGAGCCCATAGTGCTCTGCTGTAAATGTTTGTGGCAAGAGGTGGCCTCTGACAGGCAAGGAAACAGGCAGTGATGTGACCTAGAGGCAATCCCTGCTTGAGGAGGGCCGGGGAGTAACAGGGCAGAAGAGGCCCTGCTTCCCTCAAAGCACAGGCCCTTCCTTCTCTTATCCTCGGTACCCAGCACCTTTGGATTCATCCAAGGCCGTATCCACATGTAGAAAAGGGAATAGGTCCAGATGTTCACTGCATTTCATACACACCAGTGAAGGACCAGAATTCTCCAGCATCACCCCTAAAGGAGTGGACAAAGGGCCCCAGGGAGGCTTCTCAGCAAGGGTATTGTAGATCAGTTAGAAAAGCCACATGGAACTCCGGCCTCTGACATGGAGAATCTTCTAACAAGTCATGGACTGCTATAGCACATTGGTGTAAAACAGCCACAGACACAATGGTGTGTCTCCACATGTACACAAACAAATACATTCACTTGTGCCATTAGAAACTGCCTTTTAAAATTTCCAAACTGGTCGGTCATTGATGAGATCATGCAGTTGAACTCAGGGCTTCTCAGTCTTGGGATTCCTGGCACTGGGGCAGATAACTCTGTTTGGGTATGGATGTGTGGTATCTTGTGCTCTTAGGATATGTATTAACATTTTTGGCCTCTATACACTAGATTCTGGTATCATCTAAAGTTATCACATCCAAAATTGCCTCAAGTCATCACCGAATGTACCCCAAGGGACAAAAATCCTCTAGTGTAAAAAGCACTTGTTTCTCTTGCTGTAAACTGCATATAAAACACATTTGCTATTCATTCCTTCCGAGGAGGAGATTGGAGATAAGATGTTGCAGCCATAGCTTACCTGAATTATTTTAACTTATTTTACAACGAGGTCACCTTTGTTACCTGTGCAATGAAAAGAAAATGAAATTGGGACTGTGTTTATCTGGGAGGGACCTCTCCGGTCTCATAGAAAACAGTCCCCTGCTGCCTTAGATTGCCTGTGGCCCAGTGCATTGGACTGGAGTTTCAGTAAGACTAGTGATGGGCTTTTACCTAAAACGCTTTTCTTCCCCCGGGATGGACAAATGGTGACTGAGACCTGTCTTGCTTTAAGGAACCAAAAGGCTGGAGTGAGCTCTGCAGTTCTGGGAAAAAAACAGAGGTGTTAGAAAAGTCACCTAACACCCAGATGTGGCCAAGTCCCACATGCCGGAGATCGCCAAGAAGGGCGATGCTGACACTAGATTAAAGGATCAAAATTGAGGCATGAAAGGAATGTGGGGTATGGGGGAGAAATGAGCAATATCAAGCCAGAGGTGAACACTGACGTGTGTGTGTGTGTGTGTGTGTGTGTGTGTGTGTGTGTGTGTGTGTGTTGGTGCATGAATGATCGTAGCTGAGTGGGGCTATGGTTCACTGAGAAGGTTGGCACCAGAATCACCAGGGAAAATGAGGGGAAACAGTTTCGACCTCACTGACTAAGGGGCTGAGAAACGCTTGATTCACACTGAGATTCTAATTTGGAAGACTACTCTGAGGTCAGTTTGTGGATAGAACAGTTCAATTTGGAAAGCTGGGGAGTAAGACATGCATGATGCGATTTCCCAGCGGTTCCATGTTCTGTTCTCTCTGCTCCCCAGGTGACCCTAGAGCCAGCGTGACGATGGTAATAGTCTGAGTGGAGCGTTGGGCTGCTTGTGAAATGAGGACGCTCCTCATACATCTCATTTTTAAATGTTTTAGAAATGGGCTAAATTATATCACCAAGTCATAATGAGCCACTGTTCTTGTTCCAAATTGGCATTCAGAGATATTTAAAGAAAAGGGACACCACTGACTCATCTCTCAGTGAACACCTCTGACCACAATCAAAGCCATGAGAAAATCAAAGATGAAGGAGGACGTCTCCACTCAGAAGAGGCCTGGACAGACAAAGAAACAGCTCCTGGTACCTGGGGTGGGATTTCAGCAAAGCTGGGAAGGAGGTTGAGGCATTATGCTGTGGAGTCAGTAGGACTCACCATAAGCAACCTTGTAGAGTGTGAGGCAGGGGGATGCCACATTTGGACCATCACTGCTCATCACTCTGCTAGGCTCTTTTAATGTATTGTGCAGGTGATCAGAACATTCAGACAAAAAATAAATTGGATCCTCAAGCACTTTCTGAATACTTTATTATGAAAAATTTCAGCATCTAGAAACTTCAAAAAAAATGATGCTGTGAATGTTCATATCCCCTGCCTGAGAAGCCAACAGCGGACTGACAAGAGGCCCCCATATTTACTCTGTCTTTCTGTGCCGTTTTTTGTCAGTGTTGAGTGTCCATAACCTTTCCCCCAGTGTCTCCATGTATTTCTCCTAAGAATGGGGTGAACTGTAAAACTAAGGATTTAGTCTTACAATTACCTTTAAGAAGTAACCTGTGAGGTCGTAATATTATTAAGCTATAGTTCAGGCTCCAATGTTCCACTGCTGTTTCTGAATGAATCTAAGGAACCTGGAGCCTCTATAGTCACTGTTTAAGCCCTGCTGACTCCTCCATGTCTTTCTCCCTTACTGCTGCTGGGTTTTGGTTTTTGTTTTGTTTTGTAATTAGGTTCTAGGCTAACATCACACACTGCATTTGGTTGTTATTTTTCATTAATTTTTTCAGATGCTCCTCTCCACTATTTGAAGAATCCAGCTTGATTACCCTATAGATTTTGGGTTTGACTATTTCTTCTTGGAATGATTAACTTGTTTTCTCAGCCCCTTTTTATTTCCTGAAAATGGGAAGCCCGGAGGCTTGACTGATGGATTCTGATCAAGACTTTTGATAAGAATATTAAATAGAAGTATTTTAATTGTATCACAAAGTCTTTTTAAAAACGTTCTGTGGAGAAATAGGAATATACTCAGTGCCTGAAGCCAAAGAGCTAGTTTTTGGTATTGATTCACTTTTGTGCAGGAAGTTGCAGACCGGAAGCCAGTATCTCTGGCTCCGCATGGGTTGTCATCTCAGTGTTCATTCAGATGTGTGTTTATTCCTACCATAGTTTCAGAAAGCGTAGCTGGATTTGAACTAGGCCATGGAGGAAAGGAGAAGTTTTCATATAGATGGAGAGTAAATAAGGTGGCCCCTTCCCCTCTGAATTCTTTTTTTTTTTTTTGAGCTGAGGATTGAACCCAGGGCCTTGCGCTTGCTAGGCAAGTGCTCTACCACTGAGCTAAATCCCCAACCCTTCCCCTCTGAATTCTTAAGACAGGAAGAGGGAAGGACCACGCAAATCTGAGAAAGATTGTCAAAAAGTTCACAGGAGCCAGTCTTAGGGGATTTGATAACTCTCCACTGTGGGTTTTAATCAACTTAAAAGACAAATTGCCAAAGGGAGATGAAAGGAGTATCACTGATAGCTTTTTGGAAAAACATTTATTTATTTATTCATGTGTGTGTATAGGTGTGTTTATGTGTCTGTACATGCATGGGTGTGTGTGTGTGTGTGTGTGTGTGTGTGTGTGTGTGTGCACATGCACGCACAAAGAGGGTGCTGGATGCCCTGGATTTGGAAGTAAGGCACCTGTGAGAAGCCTGGCTTGTTAAGTGTGTACTGGGATCTGAACTCTGGTCCCCATCATTGCTCAGCAAGTGCTCTTCCCAGGCATCTCTCTTCACTGGGACTGCTGAGGAGAAATAGGAATATACTCAGTGCCTGAAGCCAAAGAGCTAGTTTTTGGTATTGATTCACTTTTGAGCAGAAAGTTGCAGACCAGAAGCTAGTATCTTCCAAGGAAATAGAGCTCTTGCTATAATAGTTTCCTGAATTAGGCTGACAAGTTCTGTGATGGTTAGTTTTATGTGTCAGCTTGACAGGGCCAAGAGGTGGCTAGGTATATCAAAAAGTATTTTCTGCTATTTGTCCTGTATGGATGAATGAAGAGCATTTATCCAACTTGGTACCACAAATTCATAAGCTCTCCAAATGAATTGAATAATAACATACAGAATGGTTTTTGATGTGTATGAATTTGTTCTTACATACAAAGTAAAAGCTTGTCTTTTGAGATAACTGTAAGTCTCTGTTAAGAAAGTTCAGATGTCTAGCAGTAGCTTTATGTAAGAGTCCCATAACATAGCTGGACTTTGGGGGTTGGAAATTGTGGTGGTTAGCTTTAATTGTTAAATTGATACAATTTAGACTCACCTGGGAAAAGACTCTCAGGGAGGGATTATCTACATTGGATTGGCCTCTGGAGATGTCTGTAGAGGGATTGTCTTAATTAAGTTCATTGATGTGAGAAGACCCAGCCCACTGTGGGTGGCATCATTCCCTGGGCAGAAGGAGCAGATTTTTCTAAGGAACTGAGTTGAACATAAGCAAGGAAGCAAACAAGCATGCATGCATGCATGCGTGCACTTATCTCTGCTCTTGACTGTGGATCTGATGAGACCAGCTAGTTCCTGCCTTGACTCTCCTGAGACAGTAGATTTTGTAACCTGGAATCATACAATGGAATATGTTTTTTTCTCCTTGAAGTTGCTTTTTTGTCAGGATACTTTACCACAGTGACAGAAGCAGAACTAGGGAACAAACATTAACTAGATAGCTAAGAATTCCTACCAAGGGCATTTAGGAGGGAGTATTTTTAATTGCAGATAACAACAACAACAACAAGAAGAATAACCGTATTTTTTGGTTTTGGCTTCACACAGTTCTTGGGGTAAAAGGTTTCAAATGAAGGCATTTCTCCATCCTTCCTGGCTTTTACTTACACTAACCTTCTTATTTGAATTAAAGTTTAAAGCACATTGATTGTAATCTGACTCATTCTGACTAGATTTCCCCCAAATACTTTTTAAACATCTATGAACAACCATGGGTAACATTTGGGTCATAGAATGGCTGGGTCTGTTTTTAGGAATGTATATTTCAGCATAACCTTCTCTTAAGTTGCTCATGATTTAATTTGCAATTGCTCTAAGAATTAGGACCAAGAATTGGCTATATATTCCCTTGTCTGTGGGGAAACTCTGTGACACTCCTGGTGGTTTACCAATGCAGCACTATTGAAGGGGACTCCTTACTTGATCCTACCTGGAGCTTTCCCATTAACATTCTAGAAACCAAGGAGTCAGGCATCAGCTTCTGTGAGAACAAAAACAGTTTCCGTAATAGCTACAAAGTGTTCTTTGTTCCACAGCCCTTTAGCTTAATGCCTCAGTCTATGGTTGAAGGGACACCTGGCTGGAAACTGGGTCTCTTAGCTTCAAGTGACAGTCTAGCAGCAGAGACAGGCGTTTAAACTAATAAGCCAAGTAGAGGTGTTTACATGGAGAGAAACAGAAGAGATTGTTCTGTGTGAACAAGGGAGTCTTCTTAAAGAAGACCACTCTGCAGAAACTGAGAGGCTACCGTGGAGTTCAGTACATGGCCACATGTGAACGGATGGTCTAGACTGTAGATGCAACACATGTAAGAAAAAACTAAAAAAAACCAAACCAAAACAAACAAACAAACAAACAAACAAAAAACCCAAACAAACGAGCAAACAAACAAACAACACACCAGGGTGTGCCATCTGCATTCTGAGTATCAGTAGCCTTTTCCACGAGTAATATGGCACAGGAGGAGAGTCAAGAGGACTGTTGAGAACTTTCAGGAGTGGAGATGCTTAAAAACAGCTCTTCCTTTCTCCACTTTTCTCTCCAAAGAGCACTAATCCACAGCTGGCTTGAGTTTCTTTGGAACTTTATTCTCTCCTTGTGACTTGGGAATGATGAGTAAGAATCACTGGCTTTGGTAAGGACCCAGGGTGACCTACCTATGAGGACTCAGGCTCAGAGCTGTGGCATTTACTTGTTTTGGTTTGGTAATGGATAGACAAGTCTCCCAGTTCTAGAATTGTTGTGGTAGCGCCCACGCTACCACCACCCATTTCCCATATCCGAGAGAGGGGCTGTGGATCAAAAAACAGAGACAAAAGACAGCAGGTCATTCGTGCCAGGGGATGCCGAATGCCATTTATTGAAGGAGGGAGGGAACCTTAAATACAGGCTTACAGCACAATGGAGGAACCCTGGAGGGCAGAAGTTCGCTACTGAATGTTCTACATTTTAGCACCTAAGCTGTTAACACCAAATGTAGGAAACACAAACAAGGAACTTCCCTTAAGCATTCAGGAGGGTGGAGAACAGCAGGGAATCAGCATAGGGAGGATGTCAAGGTCAGGCAAGCAGGGCGGCAGTTACCAAACTTGGGAGTTCCAGGGCCCTACATAGAAGGGACAATAAACAAGTTATGTTGAGTGCAGCTAACAGTGTATCCTCCAGTTTGTCACCAGGATGCAGCCTGGGTAAGGATAGGTAAATAAATAACTGAAAAACATCCTTACCGGATTTACAGAGGCAAGTGATGTTTTAAAGATGGGGGAGAGAAGGAAACACAAATCAGATTATTGTAAAAATTAGAAGAAAGAATTAGAACACATTTGTTTGGTGGTTATTATTAATATACAGAAGTTGTAGGAAGAGGCTTATTGAAATGTTGACATCACTGTCAAATGAAGACTCACATCACAGGCAGAACAAGCTCACAGCAGGGGAGTCAGGTAAACAAGGCACAGTGTCGAAAACGCTATACAAGTGATACAAAGACTTCTGGCCGGGAAGCTGGTGGATCCCCTCTCTGTTGCACTTGCATCCTTGGTCCAAACGGTGGGTTTTATGGGGGTTCTCCAGAACCTCCATTGTTGTTTCTTTAGAGTTCTGCAAAGCACTGGGTCGAGGCTAAAACTGAAGAGGTCTTCCTGGAATGCAGACCATTGAAAATGGAGAGTGGTGAGACATACAGATGGGCCTCCACAAAGACCTAGCCAGTGAATATGCATTGGACAGAGAGCAATGGATGATTAATTAAAATAGAATGAATTTGGGATATAAGATGAAATAGAAGAAAACTCCTTATTTACAAAAGCCAATTTGAAAATAAAGATTGAAATTGAATGTGGTGGTTCATACCTGTGGTTAATCCCAACACTTGGGAGGCAGTAGATTCGAGGCCAGCCTATGCTATGGAGTGAGAGCAGTCTCAAACACTGAAACAAAATAACACAACTATTATACTCCAGATAAGAGTAAGAGATCTATGATTGGATATGTCTGGTTGAAATTTGTGAAATATAAGAATTATTATTCCTTTTTTCTGTTATGGATACTAAACATGACTACTCTCTACAATAGAATAAAACAGAAGTGTGGTGGTTTGAATAAGAATGGCTCCCATATGTTCATATGTTCAAATGCTTGGTCCCCAGTTGGTGGAACTGTTTGGGAAGGAGTGGGAGGTGTGGCCTTGTTGGAGGAGGTGTGTTGTTGGGAATGGGCTTTGAGGTTTCCCAGCTGACTCTCTGATGCAAGCTTTTGGATGAAGATGTAAGCTCTTAGCTACTGTTCTAGCACATGTCTGCTTGCCTGGAGCTATACTTCTGCCACAGGAATCATGGGCTCTAACCCTCTGAAATGGTAAGCCTTAAATAAACATTTTCTCGTATGAGTTGCCTTGGCCATGGTGTCTCTTCCCAGAAGTGGAACAGTAACTGAGACAAAAAGTTAACGTTTGGTTCTTCATCTGCTTCACACAAACACAACACCAAGTGAAAGGGTTTAGATTTAGACCCAGGCAAGTCAGACAAGAAGAGAAGTTGTCTGAAAAGGACACAGCTCCAGGCTGTGCTTAGACCTTTGGTCACGCAGAACATCAGGAAAGTCAGAAGCTTGCTTCGGACAATGCCCCAGTACTGTCCTCACCCCAACGTCACTTGTGGAGTGCTGTGAAAATCACAGGGGAGTTAAGTGTCGTTCTTGACTAATCTGATCAAACCAGAAAGCAGGGTGATGCGGCCTCTGGAGAGCTGAAACCCTACACAACTTTACAGGAACAAAGGAAATGATCACACAAACCTCATGCTTGTTCAGGTTTGTGTGTGAAGGCGATAACTGGGCATTCTCATTTAAGATTTCAGGGAATGGACCACCTACACATTCTTCCTGAAAAATATATCTGCGCACAGCCGTCAGTTCACTGAAAGCCGAACATGTTTGAAATCACAAGTGGTAACAGAAAACATTGTCATGCTAGAGAGCAGTGACCGCAGTAGGCAGGCACAGCTGCTGAGCACAGCAGCTCAAAAGTTATGAAAGGGAGTATTAAAGGATGATGGGCTTAACATTGCAAATTAAGTTAACGAGACCTTGGAATTATAAAGGACACAAAGCGAAAAGTCTGTTTTTGCCTTCCAGAGCAGGGTTGTGAAAATTGTATATATCGCTCCCCGGAGTTTAACGCAGACCGTCCCCACATCAGTGCAGAAAATCCACATTCAAGTGTGCCCAGGAAGTGAAGACAAGAACAAAGGATCTGCACAAACGTCTGCTGTGAAAATTAATTACAGGGCCCCCGGGTCCTACTTGGAGAATGTGGGGTCAAGGGTGGGGTGGAGAGTTCAGTCTGTTTTCCTCTGCTGTAAAAACCACCAAGGCTGGTCCATACAAAGGACAGGAGTTCATTTACTCATGGTTTTGGAGCCGGAGGCTGGGTGGCTTCATCAGTTTGACTTCTGGTGAGAACCACAAAGCAGATGGTGTCATGATGGCAGGAATGTGTGTGGAAGAGAGCACATGGCTAGATTGGCGCTAAGGATTCTGGGGTCTGGCTTCATGCTGGTTCCTTTAAAACATTTTTTTTTTTTTTTAAATATCCTTTTACAGGTCTTAATTGGGGTCCTGCAGGAACTGCATAAAACCTTCCAAAAGTGACTCCCCAGTGATGGAACCACATCCTACTGTGCTCTGCTTCACAGAGGTCCCACTGGCTCAACACTACCACACAAAGTTTCCAGTACCCGAACCTTCAGGAGACACACTCAGACCATAGGTATTCCATAGTAGCACACCTGCACACTGGCAGCAGAGAAGCAACAGAGAAGAAGCGGACAGCCTGGAGAAAAAAAAAAAAAGACGAAGGCTAGACATGATTCGACCAAGGCACAGGGGGACGGGCCACAGTAAAAGGGGAAACAGATAGTTGCACTGTTACAGAGGAAAGGCAGAGTATGTGGCTATAATAATTATAGCTTTGTGCCTGGGGACTGGTATTTGCTAAAACGAATTATTATAGTAAGAACGATTGACATGATATCCTCACAGGTTTTTAAATGTATGGACCCACACTGTGAATTACAGGCACAATGCTGTCAACCTTTTGCATTATTGACGTTGTGTAACCTCCCGCCCCCTCCTTTCCTGGTAACCCCCATTGTGCTCTCTGTATTTGTGAATTTGACCCTTGCAGATGCCTCATGCGAGTGGAGTCAAGCAGCACCTCCCCAGATGCTGGCTTCTTTGGCTTAGTACAATGTCCTCAGGCATCATCTACATGGTCACCTTTACAGGGGGGTTCAATGAAGACAGCAGGAGGTGAGGCAGCTAGGACATTTGCAAGGGTGTGGTCAAAGTACAGACCCAGGCAATGTAACACTATACAATACAGTAAAAATGTAAAAAAAAAAAAAAATTGCCTTGGCCCCATCTAATAAGGAAGAAGTAGAAAGAAGTGGAAAACGTGTAACAACAGGCATCAGGGGTATACTACAGTGTCTCCATCAGAGGGATGAGACTGGTCTCGGGGTTTGAGATTTCTACTCAGGTTCAGATTTCAGTCCGGTCCATTCACTGTTTAACTACTTCAGGACCTAGACTTCCAGAGGACTCGTTTTTTTTTTTTTTTTTAAGGGTTTCCTTGGTGACAAGGGTCTGCTAGCTTTCCCTCTTCCTTTTTGCTATCTTTTCAGATGTGGAGGCCAATTTTCCAAGAGAGCCTCGTTAATCTTCACTCTGTCCTGTAGCGATGGGCAGCTAACAGTGGAACCCCCAATTAGTAGGAGGGCAGACTCAGAGGTGATGCCCTGCCATCATACTTTAACCTCAGATGTCAGCACCAAGACATCTATAACGAGGCACCGGGAGACAGAACCGTGGCTCTGGAAGTGATTCTCGTAGGTGTTGTTGGGTGGAATGCTGGATGATTTGTTCTTGTTCCTCAAAAAACAAAACAAAACAAAACAAAACAAAACAAAACAAAACAACCAACCAACCAAACAAACAAACAACCCCCCCCTCCAAAAAAAAAAAACCAAAAGGCAAATCACACCGACTTTGTTGCCTTTTTTTTTTTTTTTTGTGTGTGCATTCTGTTTACTTGGGTGTGCCTATAAGCAATGAACGTTCTTAAAAGTTTTCCAAATGAGGCAGCTGTTTACTGTTTACAAGGAGGATCGAAGAAATTCTACCTAAACAAAGATAACATGGAGGACTAACAGAGTCACTTGGGTCAAGAAACCACCCCGGGGAGTTCATGTCTCATTACCAGCAAATCTACCCATGTCACTGGAGGTCAGGGGAAGAGCTATGAAGTGACAGAGCCCATGAAGGTGATTCGTGGACTAGACTTGGGACTGACATCACCCCTCAGCTGTATTTCTGAACTCACTTTTTACAGCTAGTAGAACATCTTTCTCGTAAAGTGTACCTCTACAGATGGCCTATGAGGAAACAAAACAAATAGAAAATGGAGGCTGAAATCTCCTGGCAGGCTTGTAACACCTTTCATTGCCTATGTGGTCCAGCGTGAACTGGGGAATCGAGCAATGTTCTCAGTTAAACCTGCCTTAGACACAAATATTTTACTAAAGTCTCATGCTCTTCCTTGTTCTCTTCCTTATAGCCTATCCTCTTCTAACCTACCAATACCATCACTTATGTCCATGCACAGATAGGAGTAGGCAGAGGCCAAGAGTCTCTAAGACGCCCCTACCCTTAACTGGCCTCAAAACAAGAGATCACAAATATGCAAGACTGTACATGCTGTCAAACAGCATAGCATGACCTACTGAAAAATCCTTGACTTCCTGTTCATTGGATCAGACTATATGAGACATAAATGAGATTCTACAAACTTCTCTAGCTCTTAGGGGATATGGAGTTCATCGGGAATAGAAAAGGACCAAACTACAGGGAAGAAGTCGTTTTGTGAAGTACCTATTAACATGGGATTTGAAGTCCAAATGAACTGGACTTGAGTCTCAACTCTGGTTCTCTATATGTACCTTTGAGTGAACTAAGCTCTGTAAAGCTTGATTTCTTTATCTGTAAAAAGGGGACCATTAATGCTTACACCAGAGAACTGTTAATGGGGATTGAATGATATGGGCATATAAAAGTACTTCTGCAATATCTGCTGCTGTGGGATATTTGAGCCAACTGTGTTAAGGTGTGTTGCAGTTTTACCTTGTCTTTCTAAGACACCTTCTGGTTGGTTTAATAAAGAGCTGATGGCCAATAGCTAGGCAGGAGAGGATATGCTGGGCTTCTAGGGAGAGAGAGGAACTTGAGGTTATGAATCTAGGTGCACAAGAGATGCCAGGAAGACACAGAGGAAGTCAGATATACAGAATAGAAGAAAGGTAAAAAGCCATGTGGCAGAATGTAGATGAATAGAAACAGGTTAATCTGAGTTATAAGAGCTGTAGGGAAAGGGGGCTTGCTAAAGAAACCCACCCTTACCCTGGAGCCCAGAATTAGGGAAGGATGGCTCAGATAAGGCCAGTTAGAGAAACACAGTTTAGCCCAGATCAGAGCCATCTCTGCCCCTGTCCAACTGACTTGTGAAATCAACCAATCACAGAGCAGGGAAGCAGAATCCTGGCTCTAGGGCCTAGGACCAAGGAAAGAAACACAGCCTGTGTTTGGGATCTGAGCCAGAGAAATGAACACCTCATCCCCAAACCCAGAACCCAGGAAATATGCCCTGACTCTGAAACTAGTACCAAAATAACACTCTTGGCCCCTAGAATCAGAGTCAGTGAAGAAATGTGCCCTGGCCTTAGAGATAGTGTCAAAAAGCCAAGAAAGGCCAGTGAAAGAATTACAGTTTGGCCCTGAAATCAGGGCCATCTCTGCCCCTTGCTCACAAAATTGGCCAATCCCTGGGCAGAAAATAAACTAACCAATCACAGCTGAGTCTGCCCCCTAGACATCCTATATAAACTGCCCTTCCTGCTCAGTTGTGAGCTGTGCTCTCCACCCTGGTAGAAGCAGCTACTCTCCTGGACTCCTCCTTCCCAAATAAACCTCTTTCTCAAAAGAGTTTTGGGTGAAAACCCTCATTCACTGGTGCACAGAAGAACCTTGCTGGGACATCCCACAGTGGACCGAGCAAGAGAGAGCTGGTAACACTGAGCCAGAGATTGTGGCTCTCCAGGAGAGGAGCAGGATTGCTGTGCCCTGCAGGGAGACCATCTCCCATCACACCAGGTATATCCTGACTTTCCCGAAGAGTCAGGATACCCTTCCTTGCTGAAGCAGTTCTAGGCCTGACTCTCCCAAGAAATCAGAAAAATTTCCTTTCCAAGGTTGGGATGTTTCTTTGCAGTCCCAGCCATCAGAGCTGTGCTTAACAGCTCCAGGTGTCCGGGACACCTTCAGGGCAGAGCTCTTGTTCTGAGTAGCTCGCGGTGTCTGGGATACTTCGCCCTCTAGGGCTGAACTGTCTCCTTGCAGTTTCAGCCATCAGTTTACTTACAAGAGCTAGTTAGGAGCAAGTATAAGCTAAAGGTCAAGTTTTCATAATTACAAGTCTCTGTGTCATTATTGGGGAGCTGATGGTCCCTAAAGAAAGACAATCTATAATGTAGGCAAGTGATAAAAACATGGTAATTAGCTATTTTATTCACTTTCAGAGTACATAACAGCTTTTTAAAGCTGAAATACATTTCTTCTAATTTATAGAAGAGATACTGCGCTCAGACCTTATCCTGTCTGCCTGAGATGTTTCCTCAGCTCTCAAGTGAAGTGGGCAGCCCAGAAAGAACTGGTATATATTAGTGTGAGTGGAAAATAAGGATTTGTAGATAGAAGGCAACCTGACTCTGATGAACAAGGCACACAGGGTGTTACATAGCAGTTTACTCCCAAGTAAAGCATCCCAGGCACCGGGCCAGGCTCACGAGACTTGGGCAAACAAACCCACACACTGGGGGAGCGAAACTTGTAAGAGTTGAGGGCATCCCTCTGCAGAGCTCTGGACACAGAAAACCATGCTGGGGGCGGAGACTGGTTAGCCAGTCTACTGAGAGGAAGGTTTCTCCGGCAGGTTCCAGGAATGATGCTTTGCGGATAGTCATCCTTGTTCAGGTGGGATTGGGTGGTGCTTTCTTGTCATTTCTGTGAGTAACCCCTCACCCACACTGTTAGTAACCCCACTAAAAACTCATTGGTTCGTCAAAATTGGACTTGGATAAGATTGTTACTTTGATCTGTCATGGGCTCTCTTTCTGAGGTGAGTGGATGTGTGTGTGTGTGTGTGTGTGTGTGTGTGTGTGTGTGTGTGTGTGTTTGTGTCTCCCCAGAAAAAGTCCCTCACATAAAAGAGGGTAATGAGGCTGGGTTTCATCCAATCGCTAAGTGAAATACAATGAAGACTCAAAATAGAGGGCTGGTTGAAGATTCATGTGATAGTTAGAGAACTAAATAATTCAGCCAGTAACTGCAGTCATCCAGGTGTGATGCATTGTGGGAGAAATGTGCTCGCTCTCTCTCTCTCTCTCTCTCTCTCTCTCTCTCTCTCTCTCTCTCTCTCTCTCCCACACACAAGGGATGGTGCCAGCAGCTGCAAGTGTGAATCTGGAAGAACTTCCCACATCGTCATGAACAGCTGGCACCAGATATGAGACACTCTACATCACAGTTTCAAACCCGTGGCAGGAGCAACGGTAGCCAAGAGAGTCTTCTTAGGAGATGGAACCAGGGCTTCAGGACGCTCCATTTGACAGTTTTAAAAAAGGCTGAAGCGAGGAGAGGATTACTTACACAAGACTGTGCCGGGATAGTGCAGTCTTCTGTGTTGCAAAGGAGACAGGAACGAGGATAAATGGTGATGGGAAGCCAGCATAGCTACTGGCCTGGATGCTAACAGTGCACCAGGAAATTCAGAGTTCGATGTCGTGTAAGCAACAGGGAGAACTGTCCAGCCAAATTCTGCCAAGGAAAATGTCCTCAAAGGAGCAATCAAAAAACATCTAAAGTCTCTATAACATTCATATGAGAGCGTGTATTTAGATAACAAAACAGTCTCTTTAAAAGCCTTCTGGTGTGATGATATCCATAACTGACAATCTTTGGGAGGGCTCCGGCTCATTAGTTCCTGTTCTTGTTTAAGAAAACACTGTCCACCAGGCGTTAGAATTAAAATGCTTCTATCTGGGTTTCTCAGTCGGCAGCAAAGAGGCACATGAGCTGGTAGTGGACTGTAGTTCCTTACGCGGCGGACACCCCCAGGTTTGTACGGCTCTCACTCCCTCTTCCCTCTTCTTACTTTTTTTTTTTTTTTAGGAACTAAAAAAGGATTTATTTATTTTTATTTTATGGGCACGACTGTTTTGTCTGCATTAGACAAATGTACCATATGCATGCCAGGTACCTGCAGAAGCCAGAAGAGTGTAGCCCATCCCTTAGAACTGGGGTTACAGATGGTTGTGAGCTGCTGTGGAGGTGCTGGGAACTGAACCCAGGTCCTCTCCAAGAGCAGCAAGTGCCACTAACCATTTCTCTCGCCCCTCCTTTCTCTTATTCTGGATAATGAAGCAGTTGCCCTCAGAGCAGTGACTTTGGGAAAAGGGTTCTATTGAGTGAGAGGAGAGATAGAGGTGAGGACAGTAACCTTAAGTGTTGGTCCTGCAGTCCTGGGAATGTGACCCATCGTTACTCTTGAGAACACAGTTCTTTGGCATTCCTTTGGATGCTCTTCTCTGGCTGTTTCGGGCTTCTTTAGGTGCCACACTTCTCTGCTCTTCTTCTTCCTGGTTTGCTGCTCTGTCTGCGGAACACTTTCTGGCCTTACCTGTATTTAGCTGACCGTTTTTCCATGGGCCTTGGATGAATCACTACCCTTCCTGAATGCAGTCAATAAATCCTCATTCCCTCCCCTGAACAGTTCCAAAGCACGAAAGACACTGCTCTGTAACTGCCATTCAGTGACCTGTATTCAGAAGTCCCCCTCTCCACTACTTCTCCACCTTTATGGACTGGAGGAGGACGGGCCCATGTGGGTGGAGTTGGTCTGAGTGGTCAGTGATCCATCGACTGGGCCCTTTCAGCCCTCTTACGGTCATTACAGCTTCCCATAGCTTCCAAGCTTCTGTATTCCCACCATGAAAACAGAGTAGCTGAGGGCCACTGCCACCAACCAGTTCCAGAGGATCAGTGCTATGCTATGGCAGGTTCGATTTCCTTTTTGAATTAGTGGTTATACACACCGTGTTTAAAAATAGTTTTGTAGAAGTCAGGGATCATTTTAATTGCTTTGTTTTGATTCCTGAAGAATAATTTATAGTATCCTTTTACTGTGACAAAAAAGGGTGACTTAAATGTTCTATGCTCTGGCATTTAAGGAGATAACCCTTAGCACTCAGTATTGAGGTATATGCTTTTTAACAAAATTTAATTTACTCTAGAATAAATGGTTAGCTCTCTATAGGCTTCAAGTTTAGGTATTTATCAATTGAAAGATTCTACTTATTTGATTCTTCTATGCACGTTTTTATTTCTCTGGTTTGTTAAAGGTGAGATTGATATGCAAATTTTTAAATCACAATTATGTTTATCTATTTCCTCTGCCTGCTTACAAGTTTTTTTTTTTTTCTTTAAAGTTTCATTAATTTCAGTAGATAACCATAATTACTGTGCTGGTTTGAAAGAAAATGGCCCCCAAGGGGAGTGGCACTATTAGGAGGTGTGGCCTTGGAGTAGGTGTGGCCTTGTTGGAGAAAGTGTGCCATTGTGAAGGTGTGCTTTGAGGTCTCATATATTCTCAAGCCACACCCAGTGAGACAGACCACTTCCTGTTGCCTTCAGATCAAGATATAGGGCTCTCAGCTACTTCTCCAGCACCACGTGAATCTGCACACAGCCATACTCCCAGCCACCACGCTCCCTGCCATGATGATAATGGACTAAGCCTCTAAAACTGTAAGCCACCACCTCACTTAAATATTTTCCCTGATAAGAGTTGCCATGCTCATGGTGTCTCTTCATAGCAATAGAAACCCTGAGACACTGAAGTTTTGTCATAACTATTTAATGTTTCAACTTTGTAAGAAAAAAAATCTCTATTTTTTTAAAAAAAAAATGAGTTGCTAATTTTGACCTAACTGAACTCCATCTGTGATGGTCTGATTGAGAAATAACCCCTACGGGCTCATGTATTTGAACACTTGGTCCCCAGTAGGTGGCGCTGTTTAGGGAAGTTACAGAACGTCTAGTAGGTGCAGCCTTGCTGGAAGTATGCCATTGTAGGCAGGCTTTGAGGGTTTATTGTCTTGTTCTACTTCCTGCCATGGTTCTCTGCTTCCTGTGTGTAGATATAATGTGAACAAGCAGCTTCCTGCTCTGAACATGAGGGCCAGGGACTTATGCCTGCAATCTCAGAACTTCAGAGTTTGAGGCCAGGCTAGGCCACACAAGACCAGATCAAAAACAAGCCAACAAACAGCAGAAAGTATTGTTGGGGCCACAGAAGTCCTTGGGCCCACCAGGGAAACCAGAAATGTTAAATTCACAGGGAACTCTTCTCAGTGGAGGAGATAAAATACCTATTTTCCCTCCTGGAAGGCTGGGAGTGGATTTTGATAACTACCCAGTGACCTTTTTGCTATCTGTGGAGGCAGACCTCACCCAAATTCCCCTCCCCCCCCAAGGTTAGGTCCTACTAGACTGTTATCTTTAGCTCCCAGAGTTAGTAGGACCTAACCTTAGGGGGGATGTCACAAATACTTTATGGCCTGCTGACTACTTTGCTATCTCAGTCAGAGACCTCACTAGACTCTAGGCCCTTTGGCCAGAACCCACATGTAGCTGGAAGTTTTTCTGTCCTGCCTGGCCTGCAGCAGCTTATAAAATAACCACTCAGAGGCTTAATATTAATTACAAACTGTTTGGTTTATAGCCCAGGCTTCTTGTTAGCTAGTTCCTTCATCTTAAATTAACCCATTTCTATTAATCTGTGTTTTGCCATGTGTTGTATGACATCTTGTCCCCCTGGCAGCTCTTAGCATCTACCCCCCACTCTGCCTTTCTTCTCCCTGTATCTTTCCCTGGATTTCCTGCCTGGCTATAACCTGTCTTGCCATAGAACATAGCAGCTTCTTTATTAACCAATGGTAGCAACACATATTCACAGCGTACGGAGAGACCATCCCACAACACCCACCCTCATGGTCACATGTACTTTGTAAAGGAGTTCCTATGTAGTCACACCTTAAGCTTTATTGTGCATCTGGAATGGGGATGATTGTTGCCTGAAAACCTTTTCCCAAATTGTACTGTTTTAAATATGGTGACAATGAACTGCCGGGCATTAGACTGCGGGTCTGATCCAGGTTGATGAAGTCAGTCTGCAATGGGTTTTCATTCTCATCTCTTCACAGATCACTGCCTGCATTGATACCTGAAGATCCCCCTCCGAGTATGAACGAACAACTTGTGGTGATGGAGCCCCACAGATCTATTCCTACCTTGTGATCTTGAAGGCTGAGTGGTCTAGGTACTCCAGGTCTCCTTTCTCATTGCCTGGATTTGGCCAGGAGATGCTGTAATTCTTAACTCTCTAGGGCCATTTCCTGAGGGCGTCAGACAACTCCAGGGAAGAAATAACTGCTTTGGTGGTAGAATGAACTTGTTCTAGGCCCCTCCCACAGTACCCACCCCTCACCCCTGCCAGCCTCTTCAGTTACACATTCTAAAGGCAGAGGCCCAACCACTGGAGTCTGCTAGCCGGTCAGGAGATAGGAAGACTTTCTAGATAAAGCTCTGTAGGCCTGACGGTTATACAGGAGACAGGCATGTGATGGTAGGTCCCTGTTTTAGGCCATTCTAGATGCTTTCACATGCTCTGTAAAATTTGCCTTCTCAAGAAGGCATGGGGCTGCAGAGTCCTCCTGCTTGGCTGACATTTCTAACTCAGTGTAGAGACTTCATGCTTTTACTGTTTTGTATACTGATGTGGATGTTGATTAAGCATCAACAATCAGGGTTTATTGTTTTAGATGTTGCAAAGACAACAACAAATAACTAGTGAATGGCCTTTGACAACAAGTAACTAGTGAATGGCCCTTTTCTTCTTTTTGCGGCTTCTTCTGACCCTCCAGCTTCAGAATCCTTCATGCTCCTGTTTGAGGTCTTCCCTGGCCTCTCTACTGTTCATTCTGCATGAGCCAGGCTGTCGTCCTGCTCGCTACCCACTGTGCATGTCTCTGTTGGGATTCTTTGACTCTGTGACAGAAACTTCCAGTTGCCTCCCTAATATCCTTTCTCCTTGGATTTCTTATAAACCCAAACTCTCTGTTTTGTTTTCTCATTTGTTTTTGGAAGGCAAGAATGCCTTTGAGTAAAATGAATAAAGTTCTCAGTTTTCCTTGCTGTCAGGGATGGCTAATGAGGTACAAGCAGAAGTCGCTGGTTGGAACTTGTGAAGGGCACTGACCTAGAGGAAAAGTCTTGTCCTTATATGAAAATTATCTTCTGTAGGCACTGTTTCTAAGGTTTCCTCATATACACAATTCACCTGATTGTCTAGCCTGGGATATTTTGATTATATTTGCCTTTTCTCTATATCATAATCATATGATAGATAATTCACATTCTGTTAACATTATCAACTATATAGTTATATCTAAAGTGTTCCATGATCTTGGTTAATAACGTTGTACCACAAAAACACATGAAAATGACCATGAGGGAATATTACACGCATGCAGTTCCTAAGGTAATTGTATGCCATTACATTAAGTTTTAAAATTGCTTCTGTAAAATTTTAAATTAATTAAGAGGATTCAGGATGTTGGAATGCTACCTGTGTTACCATCTGCCTCCCTGTCCCTGTCTCTCAGTACTAAAAGCTCAGTGTGGAGCCAGATGGACTGTTTCTAAAATAAGTCTTTGCCTTTTAGACAGCACCTCAGTGTTGAGAGTCTTCCTGGGATTGTGTGTGTTGCATGTGTTTCTGTGGCTCACGGGCGAGAAGCCCAGTTATTACCTATAAATGTCTCTCCACAACTCACCTAAATGTATTTGGTGTTTATGACTTGTAAGTTGACATGGTGTGCTGGATGATTTTATATCAACTTGACACAAGCTAAAGTCACCTGAAAGAAGCGTACCTCAATTAAGAAAATGCCTCCCTAAGACCAGATTGTAGGCAGGCCTGTAAGGCATTCTTTCAATTAGATGAGATGAAAAAGGACCCAAGCCACTCTGGGTGATGTCATCTCTGGGCTGGTGGTCCTGAGTTCTATAAGAAAGCAGGCTGGGCAAACCAGGAGGCGCAAGCCAGTAAGCAGCACCCCTCCACGGCTTCTGCATCAGCTCCTGCCTCCAGGTTCCTGCCCTGCTTGAGTTTCTGTCCTGACTTCCTTCAGTGATGAACAATGATATGGAAATGTAAGCCAAAGAAACCCTTTCCTTCCCAACTTGTTTTGTGTATTAGTGTTTTATAGCTGCCATGGAAACCCTGAAACAGAAGGAAAGAATTGGAGGACCAGAACTGGGAAGATGGAGTCAGGAAGCAAAAACTCTTTATGACGCTGTTTTTAAACCTTTTACTTTAAGGAAGATTAGAAATGGAAAGCGTGGACTTGCTCTGTTCTGCTTTCTCCTCATCTCCTCTTTGATGAGTCCTCGTTAGTAAACCACCAACCACAATGCAGTACATTCTTGCTGAGTGATTTGTCTAGAGCTCATAATTTACTTCAGCACATTAAAAGAGAAAAGAAAATTCAAGTACAGTTACCAAGACAACAAGGTTATGTGTGGGAATGGGGGGGGGGGGGGGGGGTGTGGTTTTGTGTGGGTGTGGGTATGGGGGGAGGGGCTCAATTTCTCCAAATTTGAGTCTTTCCTAAAATAAATGTCTTATAATAGTTATAATTCAATAAAAACTGCTAATGTGTCCCCAAACAGAACAAAAACAAGAAGGCAAAGATTTTATCGAGTCGGTTTAAGACAGCATCTCATTTAGTTTCCTTCAAGCCAAGGAGGCAGCTGTTGAGAAGGTGTGTCTGTGTGTTGGTGCCCTGGTGAGGCAGTCATCGGCCCAGGAAGCACAGAGCTGATGCTAGCACCCTTCTCCTGTCTGACACAGAGAGCCTCACAGATGGTAAGTGGGAATTAAGTAGGAAGGAGCGAAGGGGGGGGCTACATTTCCCCTCAAATAACCAACCATCACCAGAGTGTGTTTCTCCTCTTCCCTTAAATGGAGTGAGTTTCTACACATCGGCCTCAGATGGAGGATGCAATGCCTCTAAAGCTGACATCAAATACTCCTTCTGCAGCGTCTGCCAGCTCATGCATCTCTGAGGCCCTGCCAGTGTCCCCACCGCATTCCATCTGTTCATTTTGGGTGACTGCAAAACCCCTCCAGCATTCTGGGTGTTGGTTATGCTATGGTGTGCCATCCGATTATGGGTCTCAACGATTCTTTGTGGCTCCTCCAGCTGAGCAGATTGCACTGGGGACTTCAGCCCCAGGCATGTTCTGTCTATCTCTGCAGCGTCTCAGTGAAGACTGAAGTCTTCCTCTAGAGCAGGTTCCAGCTGAGATGAGCATGCTGTGGTCTGCTGTAGTCATGTGACACCGCTGCAGTCAAGGGCATCCCCCGGTGGTTTGTGTTCATGCTGAGCTTGGACGCTAAAGCATCCTCATGTTTGTTTGTTTGTTACTTACTTAGGGGATTGGATCCAGGGCCTTGTACATGCCGAACATGTGCCCTGCCACTGGGTTACACACTCAGTCCCTTAAGCCTGACTTTGAAATGTGAGGAGGAATAGCTAGCTGCTCCCAGTCCTGAACTTTGGGAGCCATTGTGGGAGCTTAAAAGGTCTTGGCACCCCATGAAGTAACTTAGCCTTTCCCCCTGAATTTCAAAGATGACTCATTTGATGTTTATGGATGACATGTGATGCTTTAAATGCTCTTGCCTGTAGGGTGAGCAGCCTGGTCCCCTGAATAGTTTTTCTTTTGTGCTCAGGGACTGAAGTGATTATTCGCTTTCTCAGACTATGCATAAGTCTTTTTAGTCAACCTCTCTATCTGAGGGGAGATTAAAGCAGCCTTCAGAAATGGAATGTGCTAGAAATTGCTATCAAAATTGTTAGAGAATGCAAAATAGCCACCCTTGCAGTGGAAGGAAGCAAAACATGCCCCAAGGCAGGCAATAACGGGAGAATCGACTTCCCAGCATGGACTGTGGTGGCCAAGGAAAGGATAGAGGGGTGAATTTGAAAGGTAAAAGATGTATTCGTTACTGGTCTGGTGTGGGTTAATTTCCTCCAATGGTGCTGAAGGCTTGGTTGCCAACCTGCAGCGTTATTTGGAGGTAGCAGAAGTGGGGGCTGGTGAAGGTCATTAGCTACTGGGGGTGTTTCCTTGAAGGATATACTGAGGCGTTCACAGTACACAGGAGGCACAGAGCTGGTCCATATGGGAAGAGATCCAAGCCAGGATCAGAGTGTTTCAACACCCTGTAATAGCGCACTGGAAGAGCTTCAGGGCATTGCAGATGCCCCGGTGGGGACGCTGTCCCTCCACCTCTCACATATGCACATCTTAGGTGTCTTCAAATAAGTGACATTATGAATGCCCCAGCTTCATAATCAGCTACCAAATTAGTGTCACGCTGGGCTCACTCCACTCATTACTGAAATGTGAGTATATTCTTGGGAGTCTAGGTAGGGAACAGAGCATTTAAAATTGAGGCTGAGGAGATGAAATGACCATGGTTCCTGAACTAAGAGATTGGGCTAGGGACAGGGCTCAAATTTTTGTGACATGAAGTCCAGTGACCGAGAGGCCTGGATAGTTTGGGACATATCAGTTCTTGTTGCCAAGTGTTTCCAGTTTCCACCATTATTAATCAACGTCATATGCCCCCACTTCCTGCTTGTGTAGTGAGGGAGGCTGTGTGGGCCATCCTGGTTAATGATGAGCAGATGCTTATCATTTGCAGGTAAAAGTGACTACCTGTCTGCCAGGATCCTTGGCAGCTCTTATCCCCTTAACCGGGAGACTAAAATGCTCAGATTTGACTTCTTCTTCAGTCCTAGTTGCTCCTGAGTGGACAGACATGGAGCACAGATCCTAACCATTATATGAGAGCAGGGAAGGCCTTGTGCTGTGTGCCAATGGCAGTTTGAGTTGCTTGCTCTGGCAGAACATAGGCCAACTTGGCTGAAACACCAATGGTGAAGGGTGAGCAAACCAGGCAAAAGAGTGCAGGCGGAACAAAGGGAAGCGGGAGATGAATCTCAGGGAACTCCTACAGAGGTTGCAGGGCTTCGGACATGACTGTGATTATGTAGGAGAAACAGGCTTTGAAGACAGCTAACGTTCAGAGCCCATGGATGGGAGAGTGGAGGTCACTTTGGCTGGAAGGTAATAAATATGGCATTGATATTTATTATTTTTTAAATTAGCATATAAAGAAATGGGTTTCATCATTGCATTTCCATGAACACTGTGCTTTCTTTGATCTTCCTGTTCCCCCTTCCACTCACCTCATCTCTGCCCTTCCTCTGCTTCTCTTCCCCCACCCAAGTGGCCTCGTTACATATGTTCTATTATCCCCCCTTCTGTTCATTAAGAATCCTTTTTCTTCGTCAAGGTCCTTTTTCTAGTTTCACAACTCATACCCATACCCATCCACACATGTGTACATGTCTGAAAACCATAATCTATGACCTTCACACGAGGAAAGACATGCAATATTGGTCTTTCGGAGTCTCGGTAACCTTGCTTAATAACTTCCAGGTCCATCCATTCCCCTGCAAATGTCATGGTTTCATTTTTCCCTTTTCTGAGCAAAACTTCCGTGTGTCTATGTGCCATCTTTTCTTTATCCATTCATCTGCTGACAGACACCTAGACAGTTCCAGTTCCTGGCTTTTGTGAATCATGCGGCAGTGAGCAGAGATGTGCAAATCCCTCAGTGATAAGACTTACAGTCCTTTGACGGTATTATGCCTCGGAGTCATTTCTTTTCTTAAAAATGAAAATAGCTCCTGAACAAATATTAAAACCAAATATATTGACTATGAATATTTATGCCACACAAAAGTTATAGAGGAAAAGAATCTAAATTAACACAATGGGTTTTGTTGCTTGGCTCTCATGAAACAGAGACAGATGAACTAGTGGACACGGGTGAAATACATTTGAGGTGTTATGTTTTAAGCTCTTGAGTACTCAGCAGGCTGGAGTACAAATGTGATGATTACCATGGACCAGTGCGGAAACTTCCCATGTGTAAAAGGGAAGTAGACGACATGGGACTGGATGGGTTAGGGAGTAAGGGGCAGAAACAGCCATCATGACCCAAGGATCAATATTATTTCAAGAAGAAAAGGAGGTTGAAAAAAGAGATGAAGATGGCGGCTAGTGAACAGTGCCAAGAGCGAAGAGGAGGAAGGAGGAAGAAAGTGGTGAGAAGCACACACGTGGTCCCTGATAGTAGCACGCCATACAGGAAATCGTTAGAAAAATTTAACTGTTTATAAAAAATTTTAAGTTAACGAAATCATGGGCTTAATTAGGACATTTCTATACATGTATGCCAGAATACTTTGTACCCTCCCCTGCCCCACCACACTCCCCGTCTTCATTAGGACATTTCCATACATATATGCCAGTACACTTTATATCCTCCCCTGCCCCACCACCCTCCCCATCTTCCCAGACTTCTCTTGCTGGTACCCTTCCTCCCTCTTCCGCTTTCAGGGTGCAGAGGTGTGTGCATCCCACCCCCATGCACACATATGCATACATATGCCACATACCTTCACACATGTACACATACACATACACACACGAGAGAGAGAGAGAGAGAGAGAGAGAGAGAGAGAGAGAGAGAGAGAGAGAGAAAGAGTTAAAAAATCAAAATAAAAAAGCTACAAGGTTACTTAGGAGGGTGTTGGATCTATGTGGACCTTGATTGTGATTGGATATGTGTGTGACCTTGATTGTGGTTGGATATGTGTGTGACCTTGATTGTGGTTGGATATGTGTGTGACCTTGATTGTGGTTGGATATGTGTGAGACCTTGACTGTGGTGATGTTACCACAAGTGTTTGCATATGTTCAAACCAATTGCACCCATCAAATGTGTGATTCCTTGTCAAGTAGGCCTTAATAAAGGGTGTTAATTTTGTTTTAGAGGAAAGCCAGAGGTTTGTTAGATTGTATTTCGCATCCTCAGGAGGAGGTGTACTTTAGAGAGGAAAAGTCAAGGCAGTGTGGTGGTTTGAAGGAGACCTTCCCTATCGTTAGGCATTTGAATACTTGGTCCCTCCTTGGTGGCTTTGTTTGGATAGGTTTAGGAGACGGGGGCTTGCTGGAGAAGTTACATCACTGTGGGCAAGCTCTGAGGTTTCAAAGCCATGCACTATTCCCAGTTCACTCTCTCTGCTTTGTGCTTGTGGTTCAAGATGTGAGCCCTTAGCTTGTTGCTCCCGCCGCCATGCCTTCACTCAGGGACTCTCACCCTCTAGAACGGTAAACCCAGACAAACTCTTCTTTAAGTCGCCTTGGTCATAGTGATTCAGCACAGCAATCGGAAGGTAACCAATACAAGCAGTGACAGGAGAGTAAGGCTGAAAGAATGAAAGTACACAACAGGCTGTGGAAGAAAGAACGTCCCTTGGGAAAAGAGTGGGGATGTGAAGAGAAAGAAGAAAGTGTGAGTAGCTATTATGGAAAGTGAGCCTGGAGGCTAGAGAAGTGAGCACAGACGGATCAGCTCTTCATGGAAAGCGTTCTGTGGCCTGAAGGAGAAAGCAGAGAAGTCTTTGCCTACACATGGGGCTGGGTGTTATAGACATAGTGAGAATCAGGGACACCCCTGAATCATAGGATAAAATTAAAGACTTTTGGAACCATTATAAAGTGGAGATCTTTCCGATTTAATTACTTAGCTCAGGCAGTTGGGACACTGTGAGGGTAGACTAGAGTCTCTCATAAGTAGGCAGCAGGTCAGGGACCTACAACAGCATGTTAGAGTTTGGTGGTGAGCAATCCAAATGGGTCTGACTCGCTTCTACCCAGAGGATATACTAGAGGTAAAGTCTCGGAAGCAAGGGGAGTCTGAGGACTCAAGCTGAGAAAGCTGGACTAAAGGATCTCAGGATTTAGGCGGCAGGAACTATAATTTTCTGGAGGTTGATTATTTTTACATACATAGTCTTTCTGGTACACATGGTACTGCCTAGCACTGATATTAATTTTATATTTTGAAAATACATTTTACAGATTCAGTGAAGATACACCGTATTTTTGTGATGCATTTGTTTAAGGACAATTTTAATAATACAGACATTGAAAATGCATATTTACATATGTGAATGCCCTAGACCCATTTTGCCAAGCATGTGTATGTCAGAGAACTTGACTTCTGCCTAGTCACATGGGTTTTTTTTTTTTTTAATATCTAGCACTAAATATATGTGTGAGTGCTTGAGCTTGCATTGATGTTTGGTCTGCAAAAGGGAAAAATGAAACATAAATACATTGTCTTTGACCTTGAGATCATCAATTAAGCCCAAACAGGTTTAGAAAAGAAGCTTTTAGTTTCTTAAAGATATTAAGATTGCTCAGAGCACTGAGAGAGCAGAAACCCAGACCAATTACAGCCCACTTTATGAGCCCTGGCAAGGGTCTATATTTGATTCTTGTTGTTTGCCCTCACAGAGTCCCTGTGTTTTCACAAATTAAGACCAATCAGTCATAGGAACATGAAATTCCATTTATAGTCTAGATGACTAATGGCTTGCCTTTTGATTCTCGAGTTCAAACTCTGATGAAACAAAATAGTAGGTATGTTGTGTTAGCAAATGGTCAGGTCTGGTCATGTGCGTGGCCACCAGGGCTGACCCTTAGCCTGACCTCCACTTGGAGCTTTTTAAAAGAAGAGAATAATAAGTCTGACCATGACTGGGGGCTCCCCCTGCCTTCCTAAGCCCCACTGCTAACCAGCAGTTGTAAAAGTCTTGGATTCAGGGATTCAGAATGGCTGCTGAAGACTTGGCAAGCCTATAGTGCATAGGGTGTGTTTTTCCCAGAGAAGGGAAAATGTCAGTACCAAGGGTTTTGAGTGACCCATCTGTCCCTCATAATGTACATCCTTCTTTCCTAGAATCCCTCATTCCAGTGTCGACGTGTGAACAATGGGCTTCTTAATTTAATTGTGTAGGCTGATTCCTAACCTGGGAGATTCCAGATTTACTTCTGGAGACTAGAGTAGGGAAACAGGAAATACATCGTGAGAGAGAGAGAGAGAGAGAGAGAGAGAGAGAGAGAGAGAGAGTGAGTGTGAGCGCAACAGAGGTTAGTATTGAAGAGGAAGCCTTGAGCAAGCGCCTTAGGCTCAGCTGCTGTTATCTGAGGCACTAACATTTGCATTTGGGTGAGCACACACAGTAATAAGAGCTTCCTACCCTTCACAGCCCGGGACCTTCAAGCCTGGCTGTTTCCTCTGCTCCTCCTTAGGGGAAACAGGGCAGAATGACTGGTTCCCAGAGCTGAAGACTGACTAAGCATCACCTGACTGGCCATCCCCTGTGACTGGATTGCTGACTACCCAGGTTGTCACTGGAGAGCCTCCAGCCAGTGACTGACGGAGGCAGATTCACAGACCCAGGGCCAAATGCTGGCCTGAGCTCAGGGAGTCAGTCCTGCTGAGGAGGGCAGGAGGGACTGTAGGAGCCAGGAGGGTCAGGGACATTGCAGAAAAACCCGCAGAAATGGCTAGCCTGGCTCTTGGGAACTCAGAGTCTCAACCAACAACCACAGAGCCTACATGGCACCCACCTAGGCCCTCTGCATACTTGTGACAGTTGTGTAGCTTGGTCTACTTGTGGGACTCCTGGCAGTGGGAGCAGCGCTGTTCCTGGTGCTTTGGCTGACTCTTGTGAACCCATTCCTCTTGCTGGTTTGCCTTGCCCGGCCTGAACACAGGGGGAGGGGCTTAGTCTTAGAGGAGCTGGATAGGCCATGCTTGGTTGATGCCCATGGGAGGCCTGTCTCTTTCTCAGTGAATACTGAGGAGAGGTGGATTTGAAGGGAGCAGTGGGAAGCTGGAGGGAAGGGATAGGAGGAGCCGGGGGAGGGAGCTGTAGTTGGTATGCAAAATAAATGATTAAATAAAAATTCCACCCTGGGCTTTGAAACAGCACCTCCAGCCTCTTAGATTCACTGTAGCCTTGCAAGTCTGGATGAATTCTTCCACTTGTTTGTGAGCTATATGTCAAGTGAAGTTGTTCACTTTTTAGACTAAAGCAGTGTGTGGGAGGAGGAGATGATAGAAAGAGACAGCAATGGATGAAATCAATAGTGTTGAGCTGATCCAACATGGACCACCAGGGAGAGTTTTCTATCAGAGGAGTAGTGAATTAGACCTGCATTTCAGAAAGGTCATCCTGGAATAAAGATAAACTCAGAGGTAGAATGATTATATCAGAAGCAAGAACGTGGTCTGGATGAATACAGCTGCAGCAGGGCTGGCTGGGCGGGGCAGCTAGAGAAGATGCTGGAGACAGATTGCAGGTCTGGTGACTCACTGGATGTGACGCCAGGAGAGAGGAGGAGCTGACTGAGTTGTCTAGTCACGATGCCACAGTCCATGATGATTGGCAGTGAGGGTAGATCCAGGTTAGGAGAGAGGACTCTGCTTCAGTGTGACTGCAGGACATGTGGCAAAGCCCATAAGTCACGGGAATAAAGACCTAGCATGCAGCAACTGTGGATATGACGAAGATTTAGGAGTCACTGGAGTAAAGGGAGATCAACCAAAAGCCAGGGTGAAAACTCTCATCACTCGATCATGGTAGTGGTTGGGCTCACACACCTTTACTTCTGCCAACCGCTACTTCTCTTCCTAGAGAGCCAGAAAAAGGAACGTCAGTCAAGACAATCAATAGCAGAAGCCAGATACACGCCTATGTGCAGATTCAACAAAGCCCATGATGAGGTCAGCACAGCCCTTCAGCAGTTGAGAACATCTTCAGCTCTCAAGTGAGGACATCATAAAGTAGACGACGACATGCTGACCCCTGGCCCTGTCTGCAGAATGACTGTCTTGTGAAAACACTGCTGACTGGCCACCGTCTTTCAATCTTCAAGGCGGTTACACCACGCCACTGCCGCTCTGCTGTCTCAGAGCTGCGCCGTGATTCCTGGGCATGCAGTCAGATGTGATGATTCAATATTTGTGTGTCTTGGGGCATTCGGGAATAGGGTGTGAAAGCATCTCCTAGAGCATCAACTTTCTGAGAATAGGATTGGCAGCAAATGTTAAGCAGCTCACCATGTCCAGCCATTGTTGCAAGTGAAATCTACTAATTACTTATCCTCTCCATCTTGGAATTAAAGGATGCTTCATTTGCTATCTGTGTGTCGTAGGGTGCTAGGTTATATCAAAGTTTAATTGATACATATGTGGTATGAACCTGATGCCACTTAGGACCTGGACATAGCATGCAGAGGCTCCATTGGGAAAGACTTTGGGTAGTGTAGGATTGTGGACCACATACTCCTTAAGACCATAGCTTTGTTTGTTTGCTCTATCACAGGTCACTAAACTAATGCAATGTAGGATACCTTCCTAAAGTCTTTAGAGTGTCTTGAACCCAAAGGGACATTTAAAAAGGCCTTTCAGTGACATTAGTCATCAAGACAGCAACCCTGCATGTTTAGGAACGTAAAAGGCACTTCTAATGAGAAGACCTGTGCTGCACAGGTACAAAGTCAGAGAGCCCTGGGAAGAATGCTGCAGATCAGGCACTATAGAGCATCTCCGTGTTTACTGATCAGTCCCCTAAAGTTCTAGATACGCTTATAGTGACATGAATCCAAGCCACACGTACCCCAAAAATTCAGAGTTGTTTTTTCCAAGGTGCCCAGTTAGTTAGGAGCATGTCAAGGGTGGCCTTTTAAGGAACACACATAGCAGCGAGCTGGAGTTCCTGGAAGCTGGGGAACTCTTCAAAGGTTAAGAAAGGAACAGAAGACCTGGATCAATCTTCATGGAATAGAGAGTGTCTCATTTCAAGGGGACATTAGGACATCAACTTGTCCTAACCTTTTCATTAACAGAGAGATGAAGCGACTCGTGTGGCACAGTCTAGACAATGGCAGTGTTGGGGCTGGAAATGCAGGTGGCTCCTTTGAAGCCGCAGGCTGCCTGCTCCTCCTAACTCAATTGTGGCAGGAGGGGAGAATAGGGGGCATAGCTTGTGCTGAGGTCTGTTGTAGAACTCTGTCCCTCTTGCATGACATGGCTAGTGTTACCTTGAAATAGTAATGGCTCTGATTACCCCCAGAACACTCTCACAAAAATGACCCATTAACGTGCTTTTGTGGAGGGAATTGGAATCAAAGGACATCATGTGAGACCATCCCTCCTCAAGAATATACAAGCTGTCACCATTTCTAGAAAGGAGCATTTTCTTCCATAATGTATCTGTCCATAATCTCACCCATGCTCCAATAAGGCCACCCCTTACTCGTGTTCCTGTAACTAACTCCAATAAACTCAGTGGTCTACCAAGCTGGCAGGTGGAATCCTTTCTGTGGTCTGTCATTGGTGCCTTCTGTAGGGTGAGCAGACACTTGTTCATGTCTCCCCAGGTAAAGTTAATGCGACAAGAAACTCAGTCACAGCTAGCTAGACTTTCGGTGTGGAGAAGAGCCCTGTTGGGTTTTCTGAATGGGGACCTCATGCATTCACCACGTGGAGTTCAGCAGCTTGTTGTAGAGGTGCTGTTCACCAACTTTCTTTCCCTCAGCTCACAACTACATCTGCCACTGTAAGGATGTTACAAAGAGAACTCAATTGCCGTGCTGACACTGTTGTCAAGGGCAGCGTACAGTCACCAAAAGTTCTTTCCAGAGGGTGGTGTTGGGACAGAGAGAGGGTGGCAGGGCTGCTTGGGTGTGATAGGGTGGACTGAGCCTTCGGGTGGGTGTGCACTGCTCTCCCAGCAGAACAAAACAACCCAGTGATTGTTCTCACTCAGTCACGACACAGCTTCCTAGTAATTAACCCGGGAAATACTCAGAACAATTCAGGGGAGACAAATAAAGCCCTCTTCTTTCACACTGAGTTTTTAGAAGAGCGTACTTCTAAAAGTAAGAATGTTTTAACACACTGGAACTTGGTGCAGTTCCGGGTCCTTTGAGAACCCCCTGGAACACCTTGAAAGCTGTGGCATTGTGGCTTCTGGTGAGCTGCTTTTGTCCTTCACGCAAGCTCAGTGTTAGGTTGTTCTTTGTCGAGCAGGCTGAATGTGTGTTTCTAATGATACCTTTCTCCTGACCTTTCCCGTCTGCTCAGTTGCTACCTTTACAGAACACCCGTGCCACGTTCAAATGCGCTGCTTACTAACCTACTTAGGAAAACCCATCACTTATCTTCATGGAAGCAGAATCCCTTAAAAGCCTTGGGATTTTGTGCTCTATTTGTCACAAGACATCTGCCCAGATTGATGCTGTTTACAATGAGGGTGTTAACGCCTGGGAGTCATTTGTACTAGTCCAGAGCGTGAGGGAGGTTGACTATCAGGGATTCAAGCATCTTGGGGTGAATTGTACCTGGACTTCTACAAATTCATCTTGTTTGAATTCACAAACAGTTGCCTTCCACAAGGCATGTTTTCATTTTATTTTAATAATAATAATAGCAATAACAAAACCAAACACTTTTTCTTTGCTTTAGATCCTGAGATATTTTATGGGAATAATCATTTCAGGTTTACCTAGAATGTGTAGCAGTGAAGAAAAATAACTAATAATTATGAAGTGCCTGTATCTTCTAGTCCCCAGCTGGCACATGCAGCGCATACCTCTCCCTGTTTCCTTTTCTTTGCCCTTGCCAGACATTACTGATGAGTCATGACAAGCTTGCAATGAACCTGAGAAGACCCCAGAATCCTCAGGGTAGCTCCTCAGGAGAACACTGTCAACTGACCCTATCCAGACATAAGATTTTAGAGTAATATAGAGAATGGCATCTGCTATTCTAGTAGTACTAGGCCTTTGTCATTGATTTTATTTTATTTTTCTCACAACGAAGATTCAAATAGAGCACATTATTCCTTACAGTTGTGCACTCTGAAACTAAGATTAAAGAAGTTGTCAGCCACATTTGGTTAGTCTAAACCTAGACTCTGGGATAGAAGTTTGCTGTATGAGCTACATTATACAGATTGGTACCTAGAGGTAGGGTTTTATGTAGCTTCTGAACCAAAGCTCGTTACAAACACAGCGGCTTCTTCATCCTTTGCTCACCTGTCTGTCCATTCCACAGACAGTTTTTGAGGGTTCAGCATCGTGGCAGGCATTAGACAGTGAATAAACAGATGTGATCCGTACCCTTGAGGAATTTAGGGGCTGTGTTGGAAAGACTGGTGTTAAAAGACCCAGGTGCATGTGTAGTTAACGTCTGGAACATTGCAAGAAGGAAGAGGAACAGAGAACTCTGAAAATAACAAAGTAGAGCTTAAATTCTCTTGAACATTTGCTGTCTACCTCTCTGAATCAAAGATACTTAAGCTGACCACTTATAGGAATTAGAAAGTGAAGGGACCAGGGATAGTGTGCTGAGACCTCTGCCCTTTATTACTCCATCATCCTGTGTTGACTCCTGTCTGGCTTCAACCAGACCCTCAGGAAGTATATCCAGTCTGGTAGCCAATCAGAGTCCTACCCAGCCACAAGCAGGAACTGTTCTTGCTATTTTCAGTCAGACAGACCCCTGACACGGCAACCACCTTTGCTGACCAGATGTTGTGAGCCAATCATAAAATGATTCCTGTATCAATAAAGGTCTATGCCCAATCACTTCAAAGTACACTTAACCACAGCTGGATTTCCCCTGAGCAGGCTGCCTTACCCTCTCCCAGGATCGAAGCCATTTTGGGTGGGCCCCAGCATGCCGGCTTCCCTCGTGAGTAAAGATGCTTTCCACAATCGCATATTGGGTGTCTTCTGGTCATCTGGAACGATCTAAGGACCCTACATGAGGATAAAAGTGGGGAGCAGCATTTAGGAAGAGGGAATAGCATGTGGAAAGACCCCATGTCAGCAAGGGTTTGGTTTGGTTGAAGGTTCTTGCTTGTCTCTAGGAATCTTGTCCTCATTTAGTAAAGGAAAAAGTGATAAAAATGACTCAGGACTACTTTTTACAGGTGCTGTCAAATAACAGTGAAGGTTGCTGCCTTTAGAGAACACACACACACACACACACACACACACACACACACACACACACACACCCTTTTAAAAGACAGTACAATCTTCTCTAACTGCTGGTCTGAGTCTGATGATTAAATCAACCATGGCTAGAAAAACAAACCCCCCAAAACCCAAAAAACCAACTTTTACAGTTGCATCTGCAACTAGATGCACAGACTTTTCCCTGTTGTTCTGCTCCTTTTGGGTTAAATGTCTTCTTTGACAATGTCATAGATGCACATAATGCATCCTAGTTATTCTTATGCCCCTTCCTCTCTTAGCTCCCATCCACTCCTGGCCAGCCCTCTTCTTCCTTCCTGGGGCTTTCCCATTCATGACTTTTTCTTTTGTTTTCTGGCCCACTGGATTTAACCAGGACCATCGGTGTGACCATGAGTTTGGAACTGTCCCCTGGAGCTTAGTGGACTCCCCAGTGGGGACACAACTGGTGACAATGACATCCCTCCCAGACTCTTTCAGCAGCCAATATATCAGCTGGGAGGGGTGGGCCTCATAAGTCCTGCCCCTATCCATGACTGATGGTTGACATGACCAGTCTTGCACAGGCCCACTGCATGCAACCACGCTGCTGATTGTAATGGCTGTGCCAGGCCCAGAAGATGGTTAGTTAGCACCAGAATAGAGGTATGTCGTGAGCCAGTCTGTATGCCTCACCTTCCCTGTAACATAGTAAGAAATATGGTCTTTGTTCACCCTATTCCTAAAGTAGAGCTCTCAAGACGTCTGAAGTTTCTTGGACAATAGGTGATAGTATATACTAGGTGCTCTTAAGTCTTTGGGGGATTTTCTGAGTGCCAGGAGCATCTTTTGCTTTAATGGCTGACTCTTAGTGGGCTTCAGAAGGGCCTGGTCACTAGGAAGACTAAGCCATGATTTAAAAAAAAAAAAAGAAATCTGGAACTTCCAGTTCTAACCCCATTCTCTAACCCACTGTGCCATGTGAGGAGGACTCTACAGAGGACCCAAGAGCTTTCAAGCTGGTGGGCAAATTCATATACCAGGAAGCTGGCATGTTGCAAGCCCAAGATGCTTCCTGACAAGACAACACACACATGCAGATAGGAAGCCATGATGGATCAAAGTAACGCATGTACCATCCCAAGATGGTGATGATTCAGGAAAATGCAACCTTAGAGCTCTCTGCACATCCTGCAGGCAATTCCCCAAGTCTCAGGAGCCTCCTCTGGGAGGCTTGGCCTTCTCCAGGCAGCCCAGCTCATCAGTTCTCTCTCCCAACAGCTGTTTGCTCCTTCCATAAACCTGGGGAGAGAGCCTTAAAAAACTTTCCGAGTTTCAACTTTCCCATCCATGTGACATTTTGTTTGCCCCTTGAGTCTCATGAGCCTCCCACTCCATCCTGGAGGGGGTGTTTTACTTTGGAGGAAACTTCTGCATTACAAGGACCCTTGCATACTTTGCAATATGTACCTTTCATCTGGCAGTTTCATTTCATCATCTTTAATATATTTTACAATAAAGCTGCAAATATAAATAAGTTCAGTGAGTTGTCACGGGAAGTTGTCCTACAGGAAACCCTAATCTGTAGCCACATTGGACGGAAGTGTGTGTCCTGGGTACCCAGCACTTACAACTGACATTTTGAGTTGCTGGAAGGGGGGGGGGTCTTGTAGGATTGAAACCTTAACCTGTGGTGTATGCTCTATCTCTGGGGAGTCAGCGTCAGAAGTGAATCATTATGTTTTATGATCCCTAATTTGTGTCTGTATGATATTGGGGCCTCGCTTGCTATGGAAACACACTTGGTGTCACAAGTGAGTGAGTAGAGAAAGTCTTTCCTCTATTTCTCCTTTGCAAGAACATTCAAAGACCATTGCCCCAAAGCTCACAACAATTGATCAGGTGCAGGCTGGGCACAGCATCAGCCCTTTGTGCACTCTATTGGGGGTGTAACATGGATTCAGACAGCATCTCTCTTCTTCCCTCTGCAGCCTAAAGATCATGAAGGATGAATCAGTGCCCTGAGCAGAGTGAGGAAACCTGTCAATCAATAACATTTTAGTGTGTGACAATAATAGGTCTACTCTTCAGCAAATTTAAGTTTTAAAACGCATGAGATAGATGCTAGACATTTGCCACAGTGTGGATGATGGTGTGACTCAGAATGAAATTCAAGACAGAAACCAAGAAAATCACAGGTGCAACTAGAATGCATGCCGTACGGGATGAAATAGTTAATAAAAATACTAAGTAGGCTAAGTAAAATATAGATAATTCACTTAAGTAATTAGGGAAGCGATAATTATACTGGACAAACCATAGACATAAACAGGGCCCATAGCCCTAAGAAAAGGGAGCAATGCCATTTACAGAATTTAAAATGGCCACAGAATCAACAAAATAAGCAAAATTAATGTCAGAAAACAGACTCATCATATTCCAGCTGATGTCTATGTCCAGAGATATATGTCATCCTTGAAGGAGACCCCTGCACACTCCCGGATCCCAGATAAGGTGCAAACCAAACCCCTGTTTTTACATAGAGCTTGTTTGTTAAGCAGGGAAGACAAGTTAAAGTGATTCAGGCAGAAGAACAGCAGCAAATGCAGTTTTTAAGCAAGTGTAATTTTTTTTTAAGCTGAGGATCAAACCCAAGGCCTTGCGCTTGCTAGGCAAGAGCTCTACCACTGAGCTAAATCCCCAACCCAACAAGAGCAATTTTTAAGAAGAGAAAAGGAGGAGGTCTGTACTTGAATTGTCTAGGATGCAGTGATATATTTTCATGGTGTATGTTAATTAGGTAAACCAAAAGGGGCTTTTGATTACTGGACTTTTAATATTTTGATAGCTGGACCTTGGTAGCCAGCCTCAAGAGGAGGAAGTGGCCAAATGAGGGAATAGACCTTAGTGTCTAGCTTTAGGAATGTTATCTAATGGTCTTTAGCAAGGCAGAGAGGATGGGGGAGAAAGGCAAGGCCTGCCAGAGCCACATGCTCAAGTAGGCCAGTGTCCATTCAACTCTGGGTGTCCCTCAGTTAAGGAGAGGGAGGTGGGTTAGTGCTGAGACCTGGGATATAAATAAAGGAGCAATAGGAGTTCTAGAGCCTCCGAGGAAGGTGTGTCCTGTCTACATGTATTGGCAAACACAACTCAGTGACTGCCATGCAGGTAATCATGGAAGGAAGGCGTTTCTTGTAGCTGGAGTTTTCCTGTGTCCACCCGGCTCCTGCAGCCGCTCAGACCCACGTAAACACACAGAGACTTATATTATTTACAAACTGTATGGCTGTGGCAGGCTTCTTGCTATCTAGTTCTTATATCTTAAATTAACATTTCTATAAATCTATACCTTGCCGTGTGGCTCATGGCTTACTGGTATCTTTACATCATGCTTCTCATGGCAGCGGTGGCTGGCAGCATCTCCTGAGTCAGCCTTCCACTTCCCAGAATTTTCATCTCTGCTTATCCCGCCTATACTATACTTCCTGCCTGGCTACTGGCCAATCAGTGTTTTATTTATCAACCAATCAGAGCAACACATTCACAGTATACAGAAAGACATCCCTAGCAGTTTCTAGTTGGAATTTTTCTCTTGGTTAATCCACATGTAGCTGTAAGAGGTAAGTAATGCATAGAAACTGATGCAGCCTTCCCCAGTTTCTGCCACTGATTTTCTTCAGTTACCCTATTTCACCTGTCATCACATGGCTTTGAAGGCACAGGAAGCAACACGTAACAATGCAGTCCACTCACTTCCATTGAGCCTGGATCTGATCACCTCCACTAAACTGATCACTAAGCATCCTGTCAATCTACTGACCCTTGATTGTGAAAGTGGGTAAGACAATGGCAGCTCAGTGAAGACACTCCACCATGACCTTAGTCTGAAATTCTTCTGTGGGTAGGCATGTTGAGTGTCTGCCGTCAACAGGGGCTAACAGGAAGACTCCATACTCTGGCACTGGACAGGTTGTCTAAAACGTTGTGCTACCCTTGGGCTCTTTTCAAAGTTCCCTCACAGGAGATGGGAACATAGGAAGTGTCCTTGCCTCTTTCTCAGAAAAGTAAACCAACTGTTCTGTGGCCTGATGCAGGATATGGAAACACTATTCTAAGAACTATTGCCCTTGCCTTGGACAGCAGTAAGTCACTGTAATCAAAGAGCGGACTATTCAGCTGCCTAGTTCTGCTACATGAATGTGGTTGTGTGGTGATATGAGTGGTATGTAGGTATTCTAATGCTTGAAAGTGGCTGTTTTTAGTTAACAGTGTGACTTCTTCTGAACATCAGAAGGAAGGGAACATTGAAAATAAATTTTCCACCCAGGAAATCACAAATATCTGGAAATAATGGTTCTGAGTGGGTAGAGATTGTTAATGATGAAGTCCTTTGCCTCATGTTCTCATGAATCAAGGCCTGAGTATTTCCGGCTTGAAGCACTCCTCTTGAATATGGTGCGCACTGGTTTCATTGTCATGGATCTGTGGCTGATTGAAATCTAACCAAATCAAAACATTTAATGGGTTACTTATTTTATTTTTCTAAAGCAGTATTTTTCAACTCTTTAAACTTGTGTTTCCTTTAATAATCATAAAACTTACTTCTTCCCACATCCCTGAGTGACATATGAACTACTGTTCACCACAGCCACACAGAATTGTTCATACAATGAAAGAGTAGAGACCATTTTGCTAGACCTAAATAACATCGAATGCACTTCTTGACCCAGTTTCAAATATTATGACTTAGGGCCTTGACTATGGGTCTTTTTGCACCCTTATGAGCAGCGCCACAAATGGTCCACATCAATGAAAACTTAACAAAATGTTTCTACTTGCATTGTTTAGCTGAGCAGCAGGTGATGTTTCAACAGACCGAAGCTCAAGGCTGTCTCTGGGAGCTGCTTTCTGATCAATGGGCAGTGTCTTGACAATAAAGCTTAATACAAAATCTCACTCTGGGCATTATTCCAACATCATGAAAAAACACAGTCTATCACTGCTTTTATTCATCTTCATAAACATTCTCTCTTTGGCAACACTCACACAAGATGGAACCTGCAATGTTGTCCCTAGTGCAAAGGGGTCCATGTGAATAGACATGAAGTTGCAAGCAGAAGGGCTCATAGAAATTGTTTTAGTTCCTCCTTTAAATGATGTGGAAATCGTGGCAAAAGATACGTTTAAATGTCGCATTTTCCTATCTGTCAATTACTATTTCCAAGGACTCCCATGTGTAGCAGTGAAGTTTCACTGTGCTTATTATCGGACAATCGAGATTTAAATACATATACCCATTTGTGAAAGCATGGACATAAATATGTTCCATTAGCACTCTGTGAGGTGGAGGCTATTTTAAGTCTGAAATGTCTGCCACAGGCTTCAGTTGTGGATGTTTGGTCCTAGGTGGGGAGGCTATTTTGGGAGTCAGGAGGCAAGTCCCGACTAGAGAAAGAAGGTCCCTGGGGGCGGGGCTTTGGGGCTATGCTATCCCTAGTCACTTCTGATCCTGCAGTCTCCCTCTGCTTAGCCAGGAAGAAAACAGGTTTCCCCTGCCACATGTTCCTGCCACCATGATGTCATGCCCTGTGCATGAGACTGTGGATGGAACTCTCCAAAATGGTGGTGTGAAATAAATCCACCTCTGGAAGATGTTTTTGTCACAGCAACACAAAGTGACTAATATGCTCTAGCTGTCCTCATTTTACAGAATAGAAAATAAGGCTTAGGAGAGTCACGTGGTTAGTCTTAAATTAGTTCTACAGCAATTGGCAGAGCTGAGATTAAATTAGGTGTTTTGATTCTGAAACATACAACATCTCTACTTGTGATTGGTTACTCTTGGTTATCAGCTTGACCACATATAGAATCAACTGAAACCCAAGCAGTTGGGCACACTTGTGAAGGATTTTCTTGATCAGATCTTTGGAGGTGGGAAGATCCGTCATAAATCTGGATCATTTAGGTTGGAAGGCCCACCGTAAATCTGGGCCACACCTTCTGGTGGCAGCCTACATGAAGGACATGGATGAAGGAAGCATTTCATTCTCTATCTACTACTTGCTCTTACTCTCGCTGGCAAATTCATCTATCCTGCTGCTGAGGCCGTCCTTCACTGGGATTAGAACCTACTTCTTGGGATTCTCGCATAGACGTAAGACTAGCTGAGACATCTAGCCTTGTGGACTGAACAACCACATTGTTGACCTTTCTGTTGGGAGATAACCATTGTTGAACTAGAGAGACCACAGCCTATAAGGCACTCTAATAAATTTTATATATTATAAATATATATAATAGATTACATTATTATATATTATTTTCCATATATACATATACATATATTCATTCTGCCATTCTGTTTCTGTGAAGCACTCTGACTAATATACTACTGTACTTGTAAATTAGTTTGGAAAAGTCAATTAGACCTTTTCAGACATCTTTGAACAGGGTGCGTGTTGTTATTTGAAGACAAGTCACATAGGTGAAAGAAATAAACAACTCTTGGAGTGACCTTGTGTGCAATCCCATCTCACACCATCACAACAACACAGGGTTAAGAGAAGCTGAGTGCTATCCAGCAGCTGGACATCCAGCACTGTGAATTAAGAACCCTGTAATTTGGGCCAAGTTCTTCAATCTCTTTGGACCCTTAGTTCCCTCATTTAATGACATGGGACATTCAAATCTATGCAGACAATTTATGAGGGTGAAGCCTAGCATGGTGCCTGCTGCACAACACAGATCAAATGGAATTTATTCTGGAGGGAAGAGAGTCTCGGGGTGGGGGCTGGGGGCTGGGGGTCTCTGGCAGGCAAAGCTCCTGCAAATCATGAGCTGTCATTGTGCTTAGCATGAGCCTGTTCTTGGGGCTGTGAGTTCTTAGTAACTCTAATGATGAGAGACCCAGCAACAAACACTATAAAATTTGTAAACATTAACAAAAGAAAATTTGATATTGACAATAGAAAGCAGAGAAGTAAAGAGAAATTACGAATAAAGTATACTAGAAAAAAGGCATAGAACGTGAGAATCTTGAGTAGAGATAGCAGACATGTCTTAATATGATGGTAGTTAAAATAAATATATGTATGTTAAACTCAGTGTATTTGGCTAAGAGATGCCCCTCCCTCCCCACAAGATAGGTACCGTCTAGTCCCTGGCAGTTGCAATTTGCTGGCTAGTTTTATGTCATCTTGACATAGCTGCACTCATCTGAAAGGAGGAAATCTCATTTGAGAAAATGTCTCCATAAGATGGGGCTGTAGGCAAGCCTGTAGAATGTTTTCTTAATTAGTAATTGATAGAGGAGGTCCCAGCCCATTGTGGGTGGTGTCACCTCTGGACTGGTGGTCCTGGGTTCTGTAAGAAAGTAGGCAGAGCAAGCCATGAGACCTAGCCAATAAGCAGTCTCTGCTTCAGTTCCTGTCTCCAGGTTCCTATCCTGACTTCCCTTCATGATGGACTGTGATCAAATAACCCCTTCCCTCCTGAAGTTGTTTTTGGTCATGATCTTTATCACAGCAATAGAAAGCCAGCTAAGACAGTAATGTAATAAGGGTTTTAATATGGGAAGATGCTCCTGGGCTTATGCTTTAATAAGGGAGATACAGCACGTGTGGAAGAGACACTGATGTGACCATGGGGACAGGTGACCACACTCCATGGAATGCCAGCAGCTACCAGAAGGTCCTGCCTCTGCAAGGAACAAGCAGCCTTGATGACAGTTAGATTTTGGATTCTGGACACCATGACCCAGGCAAATTGATCCATAATATTAACTATCACAAGACTCCTCAAGAGTACATATACTGCCCCACATACTTGCTCTATTTGACTGATGACCCTGAATAATATGAGATCTCCAATAAAGAAATGCTCAACACATGCCACATGAAATATGATGTCTTAGCCTGCATTCTGCTGCTATGATGGAATACTACAGATTGAGTAATTCAGAAAGAAATGAGAACTGATGTCTTAGAGTTCTGGAAGCCAAGGAGTCTGAGATCATGGGACTGAATCTGCAGCCCTTTTTCCTTTTTGGTGCATTATAACTTGGCGTCTCAGGGCCAGAGAACACGTGCTCAAGAGAGAGGGTTGGAGCAAGGGAACATGCAGGGAGTCAACTTGTTCTTGCAGCAAGCCACTCCTTCTGTGGTAGCCCCTCCTGCACCCCAATCTCTTCCTAAAGTTCCACCTTTGAATACCGTTACAATGGTAACTGAATTTCAGTGTGTGCTTTGAACGGAATATTCAAATTTTTGAATATAATAATAGATTAACACTGTAATTCTAGGATAGTTTTGCTATACAGCAATGGGTAACAGGCATACCTGCCACAATTGCATTAGTGAAATGTATACCTAGCAAAATGTTTGCTTTGGGAAAAATATTAAATTATTGAAAATTTTAGATGGCCAAATAGTTGTGAGACTTACCTGGTCTCCTAGCCCTGGACTCTGACACATATCAACAACACATTCCATTTCATACAGGAAGGGTTCCAAGTCCATTTTATTCTTTAAACCCAATGTTTTCCACATAGACCACAATGGATGCAGTTTGATGTCAGGAGGCCACCAGGGTTCTGCCTACCTCACCCCCACTGTACTTCTCCCTAGTGTCCTCATTCTCCTGCTGGGGGGTGAGGACAGCTTTCCAGTGTGTTAAGTTTTCAGTGGATCTCATTCATTGTCCCCAATTGCAGGACTGATACAGTGTCACACACAGAGAGTGACTGCATGTCACTTTGCTTGTTTTTTTTTTTTTTTTTTTTTTTTTTTGTTTTTTTTTTTTTTTTTTTTAAGGGAACAGACTGTCAAGAGGAGATGGTGATGGCAGGCCTGTTTCATGTGTTGATAGGCAAGTCCTTCATGGGAAATCCTCTTTGGTAGAATGGAGTCACTTGGATTGACCAGAGCAGATGGAAAACTCACTGTTTGTATCAGTTGGTGACAAACAGTTTTCTCAAACAGGTAAGCCTAAGAGCTGTGTAGAGGACTGGGGATTTCTCTAGGGCAGGCAGACACACTGCCAGTCCCTTAAGGGGACTCTGTCCCTCTGTCGTGGACTCTGCATGTTTGCACATATGCCTTCTGTGTGCTCCCACATGACAGAACCTTGAGGGGAGACACCAGGCTTCCTCAGTCCATAGGTAAGTATTTGTGGATTTGAAAGGCTTGTCTGTAATGCAAAGCAGTTATTGTTGTATATGAGTGTGTGTGTGTGTGTGTGGTGGATAAGTGTCCTGGTACATGTGTGTCAGAGGACAATTCTCACTCTCTGCCTTGCTGAAGCATGTTGTTTCTGCTCTGCTGTGTATTCTAGACTAGCTGCCCATGAATGCCAAACCTCCTCGCTCTACCCGGTTCTTTCTGCAGGAGTGCTGGGATTCTAGGTGCGAACCACCTCACCTGGCTTTTTCTCTATGTACCAGGAATCAAACTCAGGCCAACAGGCATGTGTGGCAAATGCTTTTACTCATTAAGCTATCTTGCCTGCTCCCAAACTTTATTATTATTATTATTATTATTATTATTATTATTATTATTATTATTATTAAGTTTTTGAGACAGGGTCCCACTTAGTCCCTGGGTGACTTTGGACTTACTATGCATTCAAAGCCGACTTTAAACTCCGGATATTTGAGCATCCCCGTCTTGAGCTTAGATTTCAGGCTTGCAACATCATGCCCATCTGCCTTCAGCTTTTCTTTGCTTGCTTTCCTTTATAGCTGTAAACTGAGGTCAATGGAGTGGCTTTGTTTGCATGCTTTGATTTTTGAAGGAACACTGTGGGAGAGGCTGATACAGGGGAAAGGGGGTTTTGACGAACATGGCCAAGGGCTGTGTGTTCTCCCCATCAACAACAAGAGGAAAGAACAAACCCTCCGGATAATGTCAAGCTGCCTTTCCTCCTTCTCTGAGACAGACTGAGTTACATATACAAATGTTACACAGACTGGGTTTCCATGCACAGTGAATGACTAGACTGTGTGGGACTTTGGGGCGCTGTCCCATGGACTATGTTTTTGGTTCACTGGCATTTTGACATCACAACAGTTTTGAAAGAAGACCCATGTCCACTTCTGGGTCATGCTCTAGACTGAATGCTGGATGTGGCTTAGAGGAAAATGATCCCACGGTAAGTCATCAGGGCTCTTGCTTGGCACTGCCCCTTCTCCTGACGGCAGGGAGTCCTGTTTCTTCAGCATTGGATCCGTGTGAGCCCGTACATGGAGGTGCATTGTCGACGCGTGTGAGAAAGCATCTCCCCTCTTTTTTGCTTTCGTGTTTTCCTTCCTTGCTTTGTTCAGATGGTGTAAGGCTCAGACATGTGAAAGCTGTCTGGGGAAATACACGTGCTTGTTCACTTCAGCAGCGTTCAGTGAGTGGAAGGAAACTCCTCGGTTGCTGACGCACTGGGAGGAGACAGAAGGGGATATCATACACTTATCTGCATCATTGATCCTTCAGACTTCCCTGCTGTCCTGGTAACTCAATGTTCTGGGCAGTCCAGTTTCTAATTTGTCAGCAAGGACAATAAATTGTTAATGATTGTTGGCCTCTTCCTATTCTTAGGTTATTGCCTAACACAAAGAGACAGGTTCATTCAATTTGGGAAATGTTAATAGGATGCCCAAATCATGTTCTGAGCAAATGAAGGAAGGGCTTTTTCAAATGACTGTATCATTCTTTCCACAATCAAATCCCCACTGTCCGTGTGTGTGTGTGTGTGTGTGTGTGTGTGTGTGTGTGTGTGTGTGCTGAATTAAAAGATGATTGAAACCTTAAATGTTAACCTAATTAAATAGTATCTGAATAAAGAGGAAAGGCAAACCTCTCCATCAATGAACTTCCACAACAAAAACTAGTGAACCTCCCCACCTCCCCACCCTCCCCACCTCCCCCACCCCCTCTGCCCTTAGAAAATGAATTCTAACGCTTGGGTTCCATTGTTTGAACAGTACAAGCTTTCTGAGATTCAATGGTTCCTGTGAGTACATTCAGCTGATCTTTCACTTTACTGGCACAGACTTCGGTATGTACAGTATCTAGGTTCCTGGTGGTAGTGTCTTTCAGGTCACCCCCATTTGTGTGTTGTGTCAGTCCTGACTGAGATCCTTCCATGGAAAGTGAGGGAAAAGTGGGGGACACAATATATCACCACACTTAACCTCTAAACCGTCTCTCCAGCCCACAAATTTAATGTTAGCAGAGTGGCTTGGCAACAGCAAAGATATTTAGCAGGCTAATTATCTTTTATATACAGTGGGGTTGTATCACACACACACCCAATGCACCTGTCCTTCTTTCTCTTTCTTTGGAAAATACACATTGTATTCAGATCTCTGTCCTCTAGAAGGGGTTTTCTATGGGACTTGGTTCTTTTCCTAATGTTTCAGGCCAGTAGCAATTTATGTTTGTTCTTGCTCTCTCTGATTTCTCTTATCTGTAACATGCATGACTCCTTCTAAACAGTAGTTGAATTATTTGTAACTATATTTCCCCATAGATTATTTGATATGGGCATTTGTAAAAGGGACTTTAAAACCTCATTCCATTTGATTTAGTATTATAAATTACAGAAAATAATATTAAGGACATTTTAGTGGGCATGGAAGGCATCAGACAAGCAGCTGGGCTGTACTGAAGCTTACTTGTCCTGACAGCAATAATATCTGGGTTAAACAATGGAATACATTTTTATCATAGATGACACAAAGAGACCCCTTTTTTTTGTACATGGACATCATTTTGATGCTGTACCTTGTCCTATTAGTTGGCTAGTTCGGCTCTGATGACTCCAGTGTCTGATGAATCCAGTGGAAATTTCTTCCTGTTACACTGCAGGAAGTGAGTGAAAGACTCGAGCCCAATGCACAGAGGCAGATGTGGACCCCCACCCCCACCCCAGTGACTCATGGGCTAATTGTGACTTTGTCATTTTGGTGTTGATCATTGGTGAACCAAGCTGACGCACCAGCCAGTCAGCTGCCTCAAGGGCTCAGTGAGTCTAGCAGAGCGTCCCCATCACTTCTGCACCAAGAGTGTAGATTTCTCACCGGATGCCCCTCCCCACTTGTCTGCTAAACTATGCTTTTTCCATGTGTGATGAGACAAAGAAAGGTTTGGCGTGTCTTATTTTCCTCCCTGGAGGTGAAGCGCCAAAGGTCTCCAGGGTTCTTCCCCTCGGGATCTTGCAGGATACCTGGTCAGTGCAAAGACCTGTTCTTCCACATCTTCTCGGTCTCATCCAGGTCTGCACTGAGGGTTCAGGCTGTAGTTGTTACTCTCTTGAACTCTCTGCCTGCCCCCACCCACCCCCTAATTCACTCCTGCTGTATCTCATTCTTATTCTCTTGCGCTGAAAGCTGTGGTGAATGAGAAATATTTTACCAAAGATTTTGGAGGAGATGTGTTGGGGTGCAGAGAAATCGTCCATAGCACGGCATGACCAAAGCCTTAGCAAACACTGTCTCTCCTGGATGCTTCCTTGTGGAGCAGATGACCCGTGTCCGCCATTCCGTCCACCTTTTCTTCATGCATCTTTCTCACTGGCCGGTGCCCCTCCAGGCACTTCTTTTGTGTCATCCTCCCTAAATCTCCCTATTCTGCTTTTTCCGGCAGAAGAATTAAGCCCTCCCTGGGCTTCTCCAAAATGCAGACATAGACATGATCAACCTAAAGACGTGAACAAGTGAGAAGTCCTAACTCCTCCCATCAGAGTCTGAGGAGGAGCAAATGGATATGCACAACCTGTAATTCCATCATTTGCTTCTAAATATTTATCTTATACATTCTTTAATATTCTGAAAGGTCTTTAGCTTCCCATTGCACTGTAAGATCAAATGATCAAGTCCTTCTCTGTTCAAACAGCTTTTCATTATTCATAAATCACATAGGGAAAGACAAACTCAGACTCATTCTATTCCCCTCCTCCCTTCCCCTACATCCACCTTCTTCCCTCCTGTCTTCCAGGAGATGTCCATTTCAGGTGTGTTCTCTCCCTTACTCTCTTCCCCCTCCCCCCCTCCCCCAGTTTATCCTTTCCCTCTTTATATGGTAGAAACTGCAAGGCTTCCTTTCTTGACAGTTGTGATTAAGGGACTCTGCACCTGCTCAGGTGACTGAAGGACAGAAAACGCTGAAGCAAGTACTTATGCTAACTAATACCTTAGCCTTCTTTCCCATCTTCAAAAACAAGTTTGCAGCTCGGAGGAACCGCCCCCCAAACAAGTGCCTCCAACATTTTCTATTCCAGTTCCTCATGAGTCAAAGAAGCTCTTTGAATCTTGACTCATGGAGCGTGTTAGAACACAGGGGCGGCTTCTGCAGAGATGAATGGATGCTCAGCTTTCATGGAAAAGGAGAAGAAAATGGGGGAATCAGGAGAAAGGGCAGACACAGAAGGCTTTGATAGGAAGTGGTTTAGCTGCCCACCCCCATGGAATAAACTTGAGGGGTGCTAAGACTAAAGGCAAATGTACTTTAAAACAGAATCCTAATGCTCTCCATGTTGCTTGCTCATTTCCAAAGTCATCTCCAACTCTACTTAGATTCCTCACCTACTTTTCCTTTTCTGATGGGAAAAAGCACTCTGGCTAGACTGTAGCCGATTAGTATGTAAATTTCACTGAGAAAAACAGCTTTTTCTCTCTCCTGTGTGCTGCTGCTCTTGTCCTTTCCTCCCGCCTCCCTTCTCCCTGTTGCCTTCAGAGATGGTCCCCAAGGAGCATCTTGTAGCTGGCCGATGATGCATCACTTAGATCTACTGAAGAGCCTTCGCCCCTGCTTTCTTTCTCATGGTCGTTGCTATTTCTGATAGACAGGCTGCTCGTGGTGCAGAGTTCTCAGTTTGGATGTTGCAGACTGGATTTCAGTCCTTCCCATGCCCTTTTCATCTCCTGTATACTAGGCTTACAACTTGGCTCAGATTGTGGGAGTACAAGACATCACAGGTGGTGGTACTGTGTGCTTCCCGAAGGAAACATATTATGGGGATAGGCTATCTGTTTCAATGTTAAAAACCAATGATTGCCTAGATCCAGGGATTCTTTAGTAACCGCAAATGACATCTTAATTCATTTTCTTCTCATTTATTAGCCAGAGGACTTCTATAAAGGTATTTGTCTTTGGTAAAAGTCAGTAAGATAACTTCATCTTTTATAGGGTAGGGAAGATAAACATTTGTTTCTTTCTTTTAAATTAATTAAACTATACATTGGTTCTTGAGACGTCTCTGAAGATGGTAGTCTTAGGCAGCCTTCTGTGAAGACCAGCCTGGAAACCAGAATTTGAGGGTGCAGAAAATACCAGCAAGGGGGTACGAAGGAGGGGCCTGGCAAGGATGCTGCTGTGCTAGTTTGTGACACCCTGCTCCCTCTGTCTTGGTGTGGGGCTGTGGAGGCCACAGAATCTCTGGCAAAGAAAGGAATGTGCTGTAAAGTTGGCAGTCAGGCTGCCATCCCTGAGAGATGTGGTTGAGGTGTTGCAGAAGCCAAGACTGTCTGTCCTTCCTCCACCTACTGTCCCACAATAAGTTTACCTTATTATATCTTGGCTAATGCAAAGTGGCAGTTTCTGAGAATTTAAAAGGAGAGCAGTAACATGAGCGTCGGAGACATCTATACCGCTACTGCGGCAGCTGGTCCTGAGACTGCAGCTGTACTTACACCCACTCCCATCATCATGCATCTTAAGTTCCCCATCACCTGGATGCCTAGCTGATCTGGCTTCATAACCAGTGGTGAAATCCTGGCTTCCATCTGAGGGATCACTATACCTGGTCCCATTGCCCTAGCTGGACTGGGATTGGGTAGCTGGTATCTACTGTGCTCACCAGCACATTTCAAAGGGCTTCCTCACACCAAGGAAGGCCGTGACACTTCCATGATGCAGCTGAAATCTTAACTCCTCATGACGATGCATGCCTAGCAGAATCCTTCCTGTGTCTCATGGTAGAAATGTCTCACTTTTTAGAATCACAATAAAGGAGGGTCTGACACCTCAGTCTGCTAGTTGCCAAACCCGGGGTCAACCTTGATTGCACCTTGAAATGGGGTATGGGAGGGACTTTACTTGAAGCACCTCCAAGGCAACAATTGTACCCTAACTCATTCCCTTTTCTTTCTTAAACTCATTTATGAATTGAGGAACTCAAATGGCAGTCTAAACATACTTCAGACTGCATGTGCCAGGAATACACAGATCTCTCCAGACTGACCATGAACTGTTTCCCATTCCTAAGTCTGTAGAGAGTCTGGAATTAAAAAGCTTTGGCTTCTTAGATGAAACCCAAAGATAAATGCCCAACACCTCCTTTTCTGTTCTGTACTCTCTGTAGGTGGGGGGGGCTCCTCTGTAGCTCTGCAGTCTCCCAGCAATGCCAGGGTGATCTCAACCTCTTCAAGGAGCTGTTCTCCTGTGTGAGCAATGGGACCAGCAGGATCCTGAGGTACCAGCTATGATTGTCCTGCTTAGAAATCACAGTGGAGCCCAAATGTTTCTAACCATAAGGACTTGCTTCTTCCTAGTTGGCTCTGTTCCTGGGCAATTATAAGGTCTTTCAGCATCTTCCCTCAGGTAATACACCCAGGAGGAGCCCCAAATGGCCCTAGTGCTAACTCAGGCCTGGGTCAACCTGTCAGCAGCCTGTCAACCCTTCGTCCACACCTTCCTCCCCACATCTAATCCTACGTAAATTTTAGGTGTGTTTCCTCTATGTCTAAGCCATTCTGCCTCCTGATGCTGAAGCTCATTGGTTAATTCTGGACGTATCTCATTCTGGATTTCCTGCTCTTCCTCCCTCCACATCTGTGTGACACTTACGTATCTCTCCTGTACATGTCCCGTCATCTTAGAGTACTCCATCACTCTTGTTAATTTGGTAGCCCTGCTCAGAGAAGCCGAAGCTGCAGTGTTTCCTGAGCCTCTGCATCCCCAGGATCTCACTGCTGTGAGTCCCTGCAGTCTTTAGTGCCTTCCTATGCAGATCACCTTGGCGTTGCTATGTGATCTGGGATTAACCATGACCTCATTCATCCTCATCATAGCTTAATGCAGCAGGGTCCACCCACGGCTTCTTCCCTTTCACATCTGCAAGCTTGGCCTTGGAGGCTCCTGGCTTTTCTCCCAGCCCAATCTTTCCTCTCTGGAGTTTAATCAGTGGGTCTTTTATTTTTATTTTTCTCCTTCCTTTTTCTTTTCTGTAGCCTGTGCTCTGACAGAAAAGACTGAATCCTGTTTCTTAAGCTGATTCAATTCTCCCTTGACTCACCAAGTAAACCTAATTTGTGGAGACCGCATGTTCCTGCTAAGGCCTTTTTAATTCCCTTCTAAGACTCTGGGTTTAAAACAAATCCCATGCACTTTCTCCCCCTGAGTTTTCTTCTAATTCTTGTTTCTGCTGTGATAGCCGCTCCGTCCCTCTGTGGCAGCCACTCAATTTCTCTGGTTTCCTTACTGATAGGATCTGCCACTGCTGTGATGGAGTCCACTCTTTGGGACCTCAAGCCTGCCGTGGTGGAGGAGGCATTGTGTGGCTGACTCGTGGAGCAAGTGAGCTGAGTCTAGTTGTTCTCAACTAACTTTCTAACTAAGTTCATGTCTAGATCCTACAGGTCCAAAATGGAGGAACAGTTTGAGGCCCTGTTCTATGCTTCATAGGATGCCTGGTGCTGAAGGTCTGTGCTGTGTGCTCATGGAGAACAGACCAGGTCTTCATCTTGTCCTGTCCCTATGGAAAAGGTACATTTCAAATATAGCAAACAGGTCCTCAACAAAATGTATTCCATGCAAAAATGTATTCCAATGCAAAAAATGTATTCCATGTGCCTGTATCTAAAAGACTAAAACATTGTTTGGGGGCTTACTTCTCTTCCCAAGGATTTAATTCCTGTTTGGCTGAGCCCACTGTATCCACAGCCATGTCTGGCTACTGTCCCAACCCTGGCCAAAGGCCTATAGGACTCTAGCTAGTTCCTATGTGTACTTTACTGTCCCAACCCTGGCCAAAGGCCCACAGGAACTCTAGCCAGTTCCTATGTGTGCTTAGTATTCCAAATGGTCCTTGAAGTGCAGTAGGGTTACAAAACAATCATAAGTTGAAAATTTCCTAAGAAATACATGAATACACATGACTTATGAAACACAATAGCTTGTATAACTTACCTTAAATGTGATCAGAACACTTATATTGGCCAACAACATGGAAATGGTATGCTATAAAGCTTATTAAAAATAGTGTTGAATATCTTCTTGTAATTTATTGAAGTAGGTGAATTTCTTATGTGCTGCAAGTGTAGAGCGGAATGGCCGTGTGGGTTCACAACTGCCCCATTGGAAAATTGAAAAAGAAGATTGAGTTGAAACATTATAAATGTGGATCCACCAGTGTCTGTCACACCAGTTTTCTCCACATGTTGGGTTCTAGGCTGCCAATCACAGCACTTCCCTGCATTTCCCTTTGACTGAGATCACATACAAGAAACCAAGCCAGGCCAGACTAACCAGCTTCCAGCCTGGTATGGCCAGCCCCTTCCAGATCATCATGGGCATGCCACCCTGTGGCTGGTGTGGTAAAAGGTGGGCAGCTGACTTTGCAGCTGCTGAGTGAGAAACCAAGAAGCTGCCCTGGCATCGGGTGCTGGCCTGGTCACACACGTTAGACTGCAATTGCTCCCATTGATCAGACGCCACGCCAATGAGTATCAACATCAGTGCCACTGCGGTCATGATGAATGGAGATGGGAATAAACCCATTCTCACAAATGAAGATGTTGTCCAAATCAGTGAATGGCTGGTTTTCTTCACCGAGGACAGCTGAGCTCAGCCTTGCCTGCCTCACATTAGAGGAAATTTATTAAGGTACCACATACAGAGCTACCCACTCCTACCTCACCCCATCGAAGTGTGGGGGTATCCCACTATTAGCACTGTCTCTATATCACTGACACAGCTCTAATGGAGCCACTGAAGTTTCCCATCATGCTTTTCTCCTTCTCCATGAAAACAATCAATGAACACAACTTATTGGATTATGGGTGTACATCCTTGACATTCTTCTGCTGGAGGCTGACTTAGTTTGCTTTCTGTTGCTGTGAAATAAACACCACGACCAAAAGCAAGTTGGAGAGGAAAGGGCTTATTTCATCTTACAAGTTATGGTCCACTGTGGAGGGAAGTCAAGGCAGGAGCTGAAGCAGAGCCACAGTGGAGCATGGCAGACTGGCTTGCTCCTAGGTTCATGTCCAGCTACCTTTCTTACACAGTCCAAGCCCACCTACCCAGGGATGGCACCGCACACAATGGGGTGGACCCTCTTACATCAGCTACTGGTCAGTAAACTGCCCTCACAGACATGTTCACAGGCCAAACTGATGGGGGAAGTTCCTCAATTGATGTACCTTCTTCCCAGGTGACACTAAGTTGTTCCCAGATTGACAGCTGAAGCTAATGATGACAGAGGCCATTGGCACTAGAAAGTTTATAGATTCACTCACCAGTGTGGGCAGATAGAGGAAAGGGGTAGGAGGCTGGTAGAGGAGGACAGGTTTGTGCAAGAGAATCAAGAGCCATATTCCTCTGGCCCTCCTCCAGTTAGCTCACTTGAAACTTTTTTCTTCCTTCCTTCCTTCCTTCCTTCCTTCCTTCCTTCCTTCCTTCCTTCCTTCCTTCCTTCCTTTCTCTCACTCTTTCTCTCCCTTCCTTCCTTTCTCTTTCTATCTATCTATCTATCTATCTATCTATCTATCTACCTACCTACCTACCTACCAAACATCTCTGTATGTTATAACGGGTTAGAACGTCTCTCAAGGGTCCACGTGTCAGAAGCCTGGTTCCCAGTTTGGCATTATTGGAAGATGGTAGAAGCCTTTAAGAGTGGGTTTAATGTTTAATGGGAGGTTTTAGGTCTCTTGGAGGCTTGCCCTCAGAGGGGGTTGTGGGGCAGTTTCTTTGCCTTTCTCTTTACTTTCTTACTTCCATGAGGTGGGCGGTTTCTGCTGCCACATACTGTCATGATGGACTTGCCTGGCCACAGGCCCCAAAGCAACAGCAACAGACTGTGGAGCCTCCCAACTGTGAGTCCAAATGAACCCCACTCCCTACAATTTAGGCCACAGTGCAGGAAAACTAAGCAGCGCTGTGTGCCTGCTGTGCCTACGTACATGTTTTGCCTGTCAGATGACCACCAAGTCTCACATTAGTCAAGCACACTGCATGAACGCAGAGGTAAGGGCTTCCTGCTTGGTTGGGGTAGCTCACCCGGGATGTGTTAGGGACCAAGATTTCAGGAACCACACACGAACCATGGAAAGTACTAGCTAAGCCAGAGAACAAGTCATAAGCCCACCGCCCTTCCCCAGAGCAGTAACACCTGTTTGCTAACCCGAGGCTCCCAAAGATAAGGACATTCCACAGTCAGGTGCCATGGCAACCGAATGTAAAGAGCATTCCATGGTCAGGTAGCCTAGCAACAGAACAAATGGCCCCTGACCAGTCACCTTAGCCGACTTCTTGCAGTTGCATGACCTGCATGTCTCCCACGTTCTGCACCCCTTTCCACGTCCCTTCCCCTTCCCTCCTTCCTGCCTCTTCCCCTCTTATGCTATATAAGCCATGCGGAGGAAAATAAAGATTGGCGGCTTGATTAGAATACTGTCTTGCTGTTGTCTCTCATGCCCTCTGTTCTTTCATTCGCTCCCACAGGTGGGTCACCCCCGTTGAAACCCCACTGGCCAGGGCAGAGATGAACACACAAAGCTGAGAGGTTAACACAGGTTTGAGAACTGGAGGAGAAGGAGGAAGAAGAGGAGGAGGAGAAAGAGAAGGGGAGAAGGAAGCAGAGTGTTTTCTGCTGGGGATTTGTACTTGAGGGGAGGGAAAGGGGATAACGTTAATAAAATAACAGAGAGTGCGGATCTGAAGAGTGGTCCTTCATTTTCAAAGGCTTATTTAATTTTTTTATTTTACTTTATTTTTAAATTAAAAAATTAATATAATTTAATTTTATGTCTATGAGTGTTTTGCCTGCATACTTGTCTGGGCACCATGTGTGTGCCTGGTGCCTGCGGATGCCAGAAATTGAACCTGGGTCCTCTGGAAGATCAGCAAGTGCTCTTAACTGCTGAGCCACCTCTCTAGTCCCTAAAATGTCTTTTAAAACATAAATCTCATAGCAATTCAGACAATGAAAAACTTTAAGTCCATGTTTACCATCAGCTCCATGAAGTTTCCTCCCAGCAGTGATGGCCACCTGACCTACTGGGGTTTTTGCCTTTGCAGACTTTGGCCTGTAAATTCATCTTCCTTTGTGTGGAGTGGCATCTGTTTACTGAAATATGCTTTCCCCACTCAGACTCTGCAAATGGGACTTTTACTATGCACATTGCTTGCTAACCCTGGTTATCCCATGAACAGTATGTTATAAAAACTTACCTTAGTCATTAAATTGTAAAACCTTGTCTAAAATTCGCATCTAAGCAGTACAATACATTGAGATTGGAAGAAGTAATATCAGGCTTCTGGTGAACATCTGGCCCCGCAGTGTGACCCTTTCTCCAAACATTCAGTTGTTGCTCTTGGTAATTATCTTTTAAATGGTATGCTTGCACTCACCTAATTTCTTAATTTATCACTTTTAGACATGTCTAATGCAATTCTGTTATAGAAGATGTACAGCTAGACTTTTCCACTTTCAAATGCTTCTATCATCCCTCTTTTCATTCTACAAATAAAACTAATTTTTGGTAAAAGTAAACTGAATGTTCACCTTCTTATGAGAAGTGTGAAGTCATTTCGTGAGCTGTTTACAGATGAACCATAGCATCTGCTCTGATTGCATTTCCTTCGCTGCACACATTTTCCTTTCTTTGCTTGCTGTGTTATCATGTTATAAAACAGAATTGAAAGCCACCTTGCAACCCTCATGCCTGGCCAAACACACCAGCCACCCCCATCAGTTGTAGCTCTCAGGGGCCTCTGTGCAGAGCACATGGTCTCTGGGGCTGGTAGTTAGCTTTAAGCCAAGACCTCACTATCCCATTCATCTCCTTATTCCCCCAACGAAATTGACTAATCTGTGTCTCAATTCCTTTTTTATTTATTGATTTGTGTGTGTGAGTGCATGAGTGTGTGCATATGTGTGCAGGCACCCATAAAGTCCAGAAGAGGATGTTTCTGGAGCTGGAGTTACATTACATTGTGAGCCACCTGATGTGGGTGCTGGGATTTGAACTCAGGTCCTCTGGAAGATCAGCAAGTGCTTTTAACTGCTGAGTCATCTCCTCAACCATATCTCAATTTTCACATCTCTCAATCCCCTTCTGTTTATTTATTGCATTTCTAGTTGTCCAACCAATATTTAATTTTTAGCATTTAGTGGAATCTTTATGTGTTCAATAATGTATTCACCCACAAAGCCATTTCCCCTTAATTAATGTATGTGGTGATGAGATGTGAGTGGCTCGGAGTTCTGAGAGCTCTCCTCTGAGTGCTTTTGTTTTTTCTTCCTCTTGCATTTGTCTGGCACATACCCTCGGTGGGTGGACCTGACAGGCATGCATTGATATTGATGTTGAAGGTACTAACTGTAGAAATCAGAAAGGATGAAGGACATCCTTGATGGCTTCATACATAGTAGTTCTCTTTGTCTTCTGGGGCGGGGTGTAGGGGCTCGAGAGAGATCTCAATGGGTTTAATCGGCTCTGTATCTACGCACTTCCTACCCGTAAAATTGCTTGCCCAGAAAGAAAACATGACGTAGCATACTGAAGACATTGCATGATTGAAACGTTTCCGTGTCCCACAGGAAAACTGACTGGCAGTTTGAACAAAGAGCACTGCAGAAATCACATTCTGCCAGCCTTCTGCAGGCATGGTGTGCTGGCTAGTTTTATGTCACCCGACACAAGCTAGTGTCACTGAGAGGAGGAAACCTCTATTGAGAAAACGCCTCCTATGGGCAAGCCTATAGGACATTTTCTTAATTAGTGATTCATGGGGAAGGCCCAGCCCATTGTGAGTGGGGCCATTCCTGGGCTGGTGGTCTTGGGTGCTGTAAACAAACAGGCTGAGCAAGCTATGAGCAGCAAGCCAGTAAGCCAGTAAGCTGCACCCCTCCATGGCCTCTGCATCAACTCTTGCCTCCAGGCTCCTGCTCTGTTTGAGTTCGCGTGCTGACTTTCCTTTGATGATGAACAGTGATGTGGAAGTCTAAGTCAGATCCCCGCCCCCCCAGCTGCTTTTGGTCAGGGTGTTTCATCACAGCAATATAACCCTGACTGGGACACATGGTTGCCCTCTCTACAGCTTGTCTGTCCCTGAGTGTGGCCCAGGCTTCTGAGTCTTGACCAGTCTCAGGGGCTTGATCTTTCCTACTTGCTATTCTGAAACCCACTGAGCTACAGGGACCCTTCACTGAGTTCATGTTCGTAAGTTCTTTTCTATCTACTTGTCAGTTAGTAATTTTGAAAACTTCACAGGATTTTTTTCTGGAACAATTTCCTGTTGGATTTTTCTCTTCTCTTCTAATTATTCTCCTTTCTATGTCTTGGTCTTTATGTCAGGTTCTCTTCAAAGTACCTGAAGTTTCCATATTAAGACAAAGTGGGAAGATATTGTCTGAAGGTGTATTCCTATCCCCTGGTGTGTGTGTGTGTGTGTGTGTGTGTGTGTGTGTGTGTGTGTGTGTGTGTGTGTGTGTCTTTGGGAGATCCAGATACTCAATATTTATAGATTGTTGTTTAAGAATAATGAGTAACATTGTTTTGGTTAACGGGTAAACCTTATAGGACTTCCAGGGTCCAGTGTGACGATGTATTAGTTACTTTTATTGCTGCAATAAAACATCATGTCCAAAAAGCAAGCTAGGGAAGAAAGAGTTTATTTTAGCTTCAGTTCCAGAGGGGATGCAGTCCATCCTGCTGGGGACGGCATGGTAGCAGAGTGTGAGGCTGACCTGGGAGTCAGGAAACAGAGAGGGCACATTTCAACCACACAGGAAGGACAGGAAGCCAATGAGCCAGAGAGTGAGAGAGTAAGAGAGAGAGATATCTGGCAGGGCCAGCCTATAAAACTTCAAAGCCCACCTGCAGGGGTGTACTTCCTTCAGCAAGGCTCCATCACCTGAAAGTTCCATAGCCTCCCCGGGGCATCAGCACCATCAACTGAGGACCATGAGTACATGAGCCTGTGGGGGACATTTCTCATTCAAACCACTACACATGACTTGCTACTGGTACAATTAATGTAGCATTGTCATGTCCAGCATGGCTCCAGGGACAGACTGAGCTGGGGTGGTGAGGGAATGGAGAAATGATAGACAGACAGACAGAGAACCTGGGGCCAGTGGCCTGGCCTCTATGACAGAGAAATCCCAGAACCCTGGAATCTCTGCTTGTTATTACATACAGTTGAGCAGGAAAGTGGGGTTACTACATACAGTTGAAGGAGTCCAGGTTAGTACATATAGCTGGACAGGAAGGCAGATCAGATAATCACCATAGGAGCAGTTTTTATAGGGGAGCTGTCTTAGGCTTTAAACATCCAGGGAAGAAAGCTACAGTGGGCATTTTCTACACACATTATCAACATCTGCACATGGATGGGAAGCTACAGTGGGCATTTTCTGCACACACATTATCAACATCTGCACATGGATGGGAAGCTACAGTGGGCATTTTCTGCACACACATTATCAACATCTGCACATGGATGGGATGCTACAGTGGGCATTTTTTGCACACACTGTCAACATCTGCACACGGATGAGAAAAGGGTTTTGTCATCCTTCTGAGCTTCTCCCTGGTGAGGAGGATGAGGAGGGCCTTTGCAATTTTTTCCATGGGTATGAGACTAGGGTCCCTGACATGCATGGCTAATGTCAATCACTGACCTTTTCCCAGGTCTTCATACACTACAGGCTTCCTCCACTCCCAACAAGTAATGATCAAATCAAGCCAACTAACATTCATCACTTTGCTCACCTATTATTTTTATAATAAAACATTTGAAATTTACTCTTAGTTATTCTGACATGCACATTATAATTGACTATAGTATCCCACCATGCAATTGATCTCAGAGCTCTTTGAACTTTGGTGCCCTAAGATCAGCAGCTCCCATTGGGTCCTTCTCTATGCCTAGCTTCTGGTAGCTACCTTAGCTTCTCTACAGGAGTTCCGTTTTTTCTTAGCTCCACATTAAGTGAGATCTCTGTGTCACTTGTCCTTCTGTGCCTGGCTTGTCTCCACTAGCACAGAGTCTTAGTTAGGGTTTCTATTGCTGTGAAGGGACCTCGTGACCGTGGCAACTCTTAATGAAGAAAGCATTTAATTGGGGCTGGCTTACAGTTTCAGAGGTTCAGTCCATTATCATCATGGTGGGAAGCATGGCTGTGTACAGATGGACATGGTGCTGGAGAAGGAGCCAAGAGTTCTACATCTGGATCAGTGTACAACAGGAAGAGAGAGAGAGGAGACAGTGGGCTTGGCTTGAACATTTTAAACCTCAAAGCCACACCCAGTGACTCACTTCCTCCAATGAGTCCACACCTACTCCATTAAGGCCACACCTCCTAATAATGCCACTCCCTGTAAGCCTGAAGGGGCCATTTTATTTCAAACCACCACACATATCTTCCATGCTCATCCATTTTGCTATGATGACATGATCCCCCATTTTAAAGTAAATGAAATAGCATTTAATCTCTTTATATGACACGTAGGCTTCCACATCTTTCTTATTGTGAATATTGCTGCAAAAAAATGCAGTGTGCTTCTATCCTTTTGACATCCTGATTTCATGTTCTTTGTTATGAACTCACAAGGATGCTGTGGTCATCCTGTGCCTAGTTTAAGTATAGGAGAGCCCCATATCTGTGCATCTTCCCCTTGTTTGTTGTCTTTTATCTTTTGGGAAAAGTCTGGTGGATAGTTCATATGAACACATAGGGTGTGAGAATATGCAAATTCTGGGGGCTGGAGAAATGGCCCAGCACTTAAGAGCCCTTGCTATTCTTGCAGAAGACCCAGATTTGCCTCCCAGTACCCACACTGAGTAACTCCAGCCCAGGGAGTCTAGCACCAGTCTTTGGCCTCTGCTGGCACTGCAGGAACTTGTACATATACAGACAAGGAGGTGCACACATGCACACATGTAAGTTAATTTGGAAAAGTCTATGCAACCCGAAATAGGACACTTTTGAATAAGGATTATTTGGTGCAAAAAGCAAAGCGAAAGCAGACACAAGCAAAGCTTGCTGCCCCCTCTACCTGCCTTATAGCAGGTTATAAATGCACAGAGGAGCCACTGCCTCACTAGGAGGGTGGTCTCAATCACAGAGGTGACTCCGGGTCCTGTCTAGCTCAGGAGCGCAAGTACAAGAGGGGTCTCAGCACAGACCTTGCAAAATAACCCAAAGCTTTCTTAGCTTCCTCCACCCGTTTACCTTGACCCACATAGTTGTCTTGTTGTCCCTAAAACTCTGAGAACATACATAAAGGTGGTGTGTAACTCTCATTAGGCCTGGGGGCAGGGGCTATAGGACAGTGGTCACATGATCTCACTAATGCAACGGTTAGTGGATCCAGCATAGTTCCTTGTAAGTATACTGAAGTTATCAGAGTAACAGGTAACTCAGAGGATGCCCTGTTCCTGCTTGTTAAAATTCTTCTCTGGAGCATATAACAGGAGGGAACACTGACCAGTGATCAGTGATGATGCCACCCTTTCCTTAGCCTTATCTCTTCTCAAACTCAGTATTGTTGTTGTTGTTTGGTTTTTTGGTTTTTTGAGACAGGGTTTCTCTGTGTAGTTTTGGTGCCTGTCATGGATCTTGCTCTGTAGACCAGGCTGGCCTCGAACTCACAGAGATCCTCCTGGCTCTGCCTCCTGAATGCTGGGATTAAAGGCGTGCACCACCACCGCCCGGCCAAACTCAGTGTTCTTAGGGTGCTCTGAGACTTCAGCTTCTGATCACCCCTGGGATGACGTCCACGTTTCTGAGTTCTTCCCAAGTACCTGTGGTGCATGTGCTAATAAACTCAGCTCTGCATGTTAATCTGCTTTTACTCAGTTCACTTGGTAGATCCAACCATGGAACCTCAGAGAGTAGGGGAAGTGTGTGTCCCCTTACAGCCATTTATCTTGAACCGCTGAAGCCCTCTGGCTGGCTGGGTTAGGTGGGCAGCTGGCTGGTGGTCTTCTTGGCTCACCAAGGGGACTTCCGGTTCACTTGTCCTCTCTTTTCAGTTAGGTGCCTCTGCCACGCTCAGAACACTAGGTCTGCAGCTACTCTGGTTCCCCCCGGGATTATTCATCACCCTCCCCATGAGTAGGTGAGGGCTGTGGTTAGTCTAGCTGGTGCGTGCAGGAGAAAGGCCTGGGCTTTAATCTTACGCTGACTCCCAGAGCCCTCCTGCCAACCTGGTGCTCTTCACCAGCCTCTTGCTCTTTGTGACTTGGATTTCTGGGGTTGTTTCAAGGTCTCCAATGCCATCTGTGAATCCACAGTTCAGCTTCCAAATTTAGTAGCTGTGCCTTGTCTCCTTCTTTTTTGATTTGTTTTTCCTGTCTTCCCTCATCTTCTATGCGCTTGCTCATATTATAGTTTCAGCAGCGGAAGGTCTCCGAGATTAGAAAGAAAATGGTACCGAAGTGTGACTCGGGCCAGCTGAGTGGTGCTCCGCGCTGGCAGAACTGAAGAGGAGTCTCAAACTGCTGATTTAACTTTTGAGATGTGATTTCATGGCAAACAGGTTCAACCAAGAGTCCTTAGATATGGCGGCCAAAGGCAAAACGGAAGTGTTGGGGCATCGCTAATCTCATCTCAACTCCTTTGGTCCCTGGGACAGTTTCAGACTCCCAGAAGCAGCCATAGAACACTCACCTGTTGGACTGTAGTCTAGGTCAGAGGTCAGCAGGACAGCCCCACCCTGGCCAGCCACCTGTCAGCTGAGGCTGCTGGAGCCCTGTGGGGTGCAGCCTTGGTGAATGCTTCAGAGGGAGAGGAGCGGAGAGGAAAAGGCTGTCCGCTTCAGGAAATGTGGAGGCGTTTGGAGAGTGAAGGGACAAGATGATGATAATCATGGCAGGGCTGGCTAATTGAGACTCGGCTGGCTCCCTGTGCCCACAGCAGCCTGCTTTCAGAATCAAGTTTAAGGGAAGGGGAAAGAGAGATCTACTAGGACACCACAGTGACTTAAAATAAGCTGATCCCTGCTGAGAGGCAGGCCGACTCCATTCATCCACACAGACAGCCCCACGGTGAAAACAGATCAGATCCGGGCTGTCTTCACATCCAAAGACCTTCTCCTACCGCCTTTCTCGTGGCTTCTCTCGGACCAGTTCTGACAGTTGAAAGGGCCTACAGGGCTGAAAAGTGGGTGACATAACCTGGTGATGCCAGACGTGGCTGCCTGCCACAGCCAGATGCCAATGGTGGAAGCTCAGAGCTGTCCAAGGCTGCTAAGCTTTTGGGGCTATGGGCTGGAAAGGAGTGGCTGCCAACTACCTGTAACTGGAACTCAGCCAGGGTCAGAGCACCGGGGGCAGGTTCGCACGAAATTTGCCCAAGCCTCATTTTTAAGAGCCCACAAAGGGGAGGAATGTGGAGGGGTTTAAAATGTGGAAGGAAGCCACAGAAACAAAGATAATTTAGAACAGCAAAATAGCTTGCAAGGGAGTCTAGGCTTAGGTAGAGAACCCAAACACAACAATTAGTACTGAAAGACAGGAAGTCAAGATGCTCAGGGCTGCTGTTACATCTTTGTGGCAATCTTGTCACTTGATTGATTGGCAAACATATGTCTGGCAACATCATGACTGCAGAAGTCAGAAATAACGCTTGGTTTTCTTTAGTGTGTGGTGTGTGTTGTCTGTGCGTGGTGCACATACGTGAGTGTGCCGACATGTGAGCCCATGTGAGCACAGTTGTAGAGAGGACAGCAGAGTGCATTGCTTGTCCCCTTCATTGTTCCTTCTTCTGGTACTTTGAGGCAGGGTCTCTCATGGAATCTGGAGGTCACCATTTTGGCTAGGCTGCCTAGCAAACTCCTGGGCTCTGTCTGTCTCTGACCCCCAATGGTGGGATCACAGGTACACACACACCTCTGTCCAGCTTTTTACATGTGTGATGGGGTTTGAAATCGTATCCCCATGCTTGTACAGGAAGCAAGCACTCTTACTCACTGAACTATCTCCCTAGCCCATTATTTTTAAAGGGAGCCTTAGGCTTATGGCTCAAGGTTTCACACATTTTGGAAACTGCAAGGTATGCCTAGCTGCTTTTCTCTCCTTGCTTTCTCTGTTATTTTCCATCTTGGGTGGGTGTCTCATGCTTTTTGGCTGTGGGATCTGCTTAGCAGTTACTCATGAAGGAGGCACATAAGACCAGCTTCTTTCTTAATTCCCACAATGGTTCCCATTTGTCCTTGTAGGTTTGCTTAGCAAGTTTATGATTCACATCATTAATTTGATGCTTTCTTTTATTTGGTTGGTTTCATTCACATAGATAACACGAAGGATGTTGATTAGTACACAGATGCCCTTTTGTGAAGTGGTTATAAAAGTAGGACCCTAAGACACAGAGACTTGGGCATTTGCTTCTGTCTGAAAGCTTGATAGTGCCTTCAGGGATGGACTTTTATTCCTTTATGTGCTGGGAGTATGTTTTATTGCCCTTATTAGCTTGTCTACTGACAGCAGGAACTAATAATTGTCCAGTTCCTTTCTCCCAGGTTTCAGCTGCAGTATCTATAACCTACATTTCCTTGTTGCTCCTAGCCAGACAGAATTCCTCTCGGATTTCATAGCTATCAAAGAGGTACCAGGCCAATTTCTTTGCAGAAAAATTTATTTCTACATTCTTTCACATATGATATATGGCATCTCTTTCTTACTGACAGGCTTATAACACCCATTAAAATGTGTTCTATGTGACATTTCTGGCGTGGTTATGTTTACACATTTAAATTTCCCAACTATAATTGAGGGAAATAAGGATGTATCGAATATATATACAACATTATGAACTTGGAAAGTGCAACACTCTCAGAAAGTTGAATAATACTTAACCATTATCACCAATATTTTGAATTGTTTCTTAGTAAAGGCCAATCCATTTATGTCAATTCTTAATCTTGGATTTTTTATTGTCTTTTAGTTTATAAAGTTAAGATCCTTATAGAAACACTTTTCTAAATTTTGAAAGTTTAATTTGAAGCTACCATTTGAAGAATGTTTTATTCTAGTTTAAAACATGGACAGTCTATTCAGTTGACTTCTAGAGGTGGATTAAGAAGAAACAAAAAGGAGCTTTCTCATACACTCATCAAAACAACACCACTGGCCTGGTGTGGTGGCACCTGCCTTTAATACCAGCACTCAGGAAGCAGAGGCAGACAGATTTTTGTGAGTTCGAGGCTAGCCTGGAAAAAATATCAAGTTCCAGGCTGGCTAGGGCTACAGAGTCAGACCATGTCTCAAAAACAATCCAAAAACCAAGCCCACCAGACAAAACCGCACCACTATCCACACTTGAATTGCTTTCCCACGCTTGTAGGGGACTAATTCTCGTTTTGCATCGTTAGGTCAGCTAGCCCTGCTTTGTGAATGGTCGACGAGACCTGCTCTAGGAATTCCTCTGCTTTTGGAGTGAGTTTGGAATCACTGAGCTCAGCCCTTGATGCCTACTGACAAACGTCTGTTGGTGCCTTCTGTGTGGGTCCACCCTGGCCTGTGTGCCCATTGCTGCAGTGACCACTAACCAGAACACTCTAAGGCTCTGCCAAGCTTCTCCTAAAAGATTCAACTTTTTTTTTTTTTCAAAATTACCACACTAAGCAACATGTTTCCTCATGACATGTTCATACACGTCTCATGTGGTTGATCCGTTTTCAATTCCTCTCCCCATCTTCCTGCCCCCTATCCTCTGTACCCCTTTATTCTGAGTATTCCCACTTCAGTACCTCACGTGTGTGTTCTATGGTCTTTCCCATGGCTTCCCTTAAGCCCCTCCGCCAGGTTCACAAGACTCAGTTTCTGCTCCTCAGTTTGTAGCATGCTTGAAGGAAAAGCAGCCAAGAGCTGGCAATAAAACTGCTTGTGCCGGTGTATGACACCGTGTAATGATTTGGAAAGGACAGCAGACCCCTTTCATGAGGTATGGAACCTTAAACGATTTGAGCAGTGATTGCCTGTACAGAAGAAATACATTGTGGACAAGGTATTAAATAGTTTAATAAAGTAGCTTAAAATAAAATGAATACTTTAATTAAAATAGTTCACACTTTTGATGGAAAAATAAGTTTTATTAGAAGTAAAATAGTGTGCTAACATTTTTCATGGTGTCATACAATCAGGGAAAGTTTATTTTGTTAAGGGGACTCTTGATTAGAAATATTATCTCAGGGTCCTTTTATAATTATATCTATATTTAAAACTCTTTAATTTTGTCCAGTATCAAAACACTTTTAAAATTAATTTGCCCCTGTGACTTACTTTCCTTTGCATTTTCTCTTTGAATTAATAACCAATTTTTAAGCCGAACTCTTGTCTTGACCTGATGTTACTCAGCTTTATGTTACTGTAGCAAAATGCCTGAGTCATCAACTCAAAAATAGGAAGGGCTTAGTTTGGCTCACAGTTTTAGAGGTTTGATACTGTTCGGTGGATGTGCTGAGAAGTCTTTATGTTTCCTTGACACAGGTTAGAGTCATTTGGGAAGAAGGAACATCAATTGAGAAAATGCCCCCACCAGATTAGCCTGTGGGCAAGCCTGTGTGGCATTTTCTTGATTAAAGATTGATGTAGGTGAGCCCATCCCATGTGGGGGTTGGGGGTGATGCCACCCCTGGCCAGGAAAGCAGGCTGAGCAAGCTGTGAGGAACAAGCCAGTAAGCAACACTTTTCCATGACCTCTGCATCAGTTCCTGCTTCTAGATTCCTGTCTTCCTTGATTCCTTCCCTAGCTTCCCTCAGTGGTGGCCTGTGACCTGAGAGGTGTAAGCTGAGATAAACCCTTTCCTCCCTGGTTTGGTTCTGGTTCTGGTGTTTTAGACAGCAATAGAAACCCTAACTAAGACACTGGACCTGTAGCTTTCCAGCCTCTTAGTGCTACATCATGGGGGAATAAATGTGTGTTAGAAGAAACTGCTCATAAAGTGAGCATCTTGGAGGGAGGGAGGAGGAGAAGGAGGAAGAGGTAAAGAAAGAGAGAAGAAGATCACCCACTATCTAAGGACATGCCAAGTGCCCTCACCCTCTATACCAATAGTTTCATCTCCCTATAGCCAGTTTTAGAAACCAAATCTTTATACCATAAGCATGTAAAGGACATTTCAGGCCCAACTCACCATGCCCTTATGTTTTACTTGTCTGAGACACCAGGTCCTATGCTGGAAGTTTCTCAAATAGCTGGAACATTTAAAGCATCTCAGGTCACACACGATTTTTTAATTTTCTAGAAATTCTTGATTTAAAAAATACAGTCTTCTAAAAGTCATTCACAATGGGAATACTATTAAATTTCAGAGACTTGGGCAAGCAAGATGGCTCAGCTGCCAGCATTACAGTATGTGGCTCATAACCATCTATAATCTTGGGTCCAGGGGAATCTTACACCTTCCTCTGGCCTCCATGGGCACCTTCACCCATATGACACACATACACTCAGGCACACACACATACTCATGATTAATAATAGGTAAATCTTTAAAAATTAAATTTAAGAACTCTCTCATCTATGCATTTCCAGTGGAGGTAGATGGCATGCCAACATATTTGCTCTGAAAGATTTCACACTCACATAATTAAAGACTCTTATCGATTCCTGGGCTAGGTGGAGTTACAGCAGGATTTCTCTTAACTTTGTTGAGTGTGTTTCCTGTGGCATTTGTGTCGCTGTTGGATGGAGAGTAAAGCTCAGGGCTCAGCTCTAAGGCTTAGCTTTCTCTGTATCTTGACTTGACTCATTTGGGTATTTCTGTGTAACTAGCTAGTTTCTTTTAAGGAACAAGGGGTAGTGAGGCTCTGGAGGCCCTGTTTGCTCTGGAAGCCACAAGCATCAGATGGGCCAGTGGAGATCCTGCCCTGCCCCCCACAGCCCAGGTGCTGACCATCCACACAGTCATAACAATTGCTCAGGTTATAAAGGTCCTATCAGAGGCTAGAGCTCTCTGTCTACAAAGTCATACAGACCAGTCTCATTAATTAAATCCAATGCATTTCTTTTTCCTTAGTGACAGAACTATATGATGTTTGAACTACATCTCCTAGAATGTGCACATACTATAGATATGGGGATTCACTCACATATGTATATGCGCATATGTATATATAGGTATGTATACATACACATACATTCTCTCTCTCTCTTTCTCTCTCTCTCTCTCTCTCTCTCTCTCTCTCTCTATATATATATATATATATATATATATATATATATTTCTAGACAGAAATATATAAAGTACAGTTATCAAAAAGGATTTTTTTAAAAATCAGTGAGGCCTTTCACAGACAGACACAAAGAGAACTAGAAGCCTCTGTCTCTCAAATACAACAGGGGTCAGCACAACTCACTGACTGGTGGTGGCTGAGTAACAGGGTGACTAAGGGTACACAGTGGAGTTCACAGTTACAACTGTCTATTTCTTTGATTAATAATTGGCTCTCTGTTCTAGTGGGAGCAATATTTTTCTTATCAAGTGTTTTTGTTCTGTTTTGTTTTGTGTTTTATAATGATACACAAACCAGACCCACCCCAGGGAGTTAGACAACACCAGAGCATAAAGAACACAAAGAGACAATCAGATTTCTTGTCATTTTACCTTAAGGAGACACCAGGTTCTATAGTTCAGGTCACCTACCCATCCCAAGAGGCCAGATTGTTGGACTATATCATCAAAGCCTGTTTTCCAAGGGAATTCATAATAAATGGCTGACACCATCAGGAACAAAACACACACAAAAGAAGGCAGAAACACTAGATAGAGCCAGTGAGACAAAGGGTGGTATTGTAGCCCGTCTCTTTCCGGGAGCTGGCAAAGGCCTTCTTGGGCAAGGGGTTCCCGTGTGTGTGTGTGTGTGTGTGTGTGTGTGTGTGTGTGTGTGTGTTATCTGAGCCACCTGTGCAGTTCTTTAGTTCTCCTCGGTGAGACTTAATGACCCCCAGGGCATCTTGGCCAAACCTTCTAGTCACTTGTACTTATTTTTTTCTTTTTGTGATATTTGAAAAATTTCCATTGTTGTATAGCTATTTCCTCTGCACCATCCTATCCCAAAGGGAAGCTCTTTGAGTGTAGGAAACAAACAACAGTAAATGCTTCAGGAAGTCCCTGAAACTAACCAGATTCACTAAACTCCTCCCTTTCCAGATACATACAATCAGGAAAGGCTGCTGAGAGATACTCTTGGTCCAGCAATCCTGCCTAAAAAAAGCAGAGACCAGCTGGGCTGTCTGGAAAGGCTCAGACCAACTGAATGGAAGGGACTCTTTCTATCTTGGTAAGCTGCCTGAAGGCTGTCCAGTGTGCTCCAGGTTCCTAGCTTCATGAGCGGTCACCTGCTGGAGTGGGCTATGGCAATGTGGCTGTTTTTGTGTCATTTCTGCCCCCTGTAAGTGACCTTTCAACCATATTCCCTATATGTAACTCCAACAAAACTCATTGGTTCACCAGTTGGACTTTGGTGGTGTCTTTACTTTGATCTGTTGTTATTTCTCTATCTGTAGTGAGTAGACGATTATTCACATCTCCAAAGGAATAATGTTACACAGTACCATGTGTTATCCATGGCCATAAAAATAGACAGAATTCCAGATCACATCACTCATCAGATTCCTTCGTGGGCATTCTTCAGAACATTTGCTGTGGGATATTTTGATTGCACTCTGACATTACCAAGACTGACAATAAAGTTTATCTTGAATCAGTGGGCAGAACTAACTACTAGCTGACCAAAATTAGCCATAGAGGTTTTGGAGAACCAAAGACATATAGAGAGACACAGGACGTAGTAGGGAGGGTTTTAGAAAGATTCTTGGCCCCTTTTGGATCGAAGAAAGAGAGAGGAGGTCACTGATCACTTCCTGATCATTCAGTTTCTTACCCCAATATCTGGCTTCTGAGTATTTATTGATAAAGAATAATTGAATGGATGCTTCAAACAGTGATTTTCAATCTGGACTGGGATGGAGAACTATTGTAGAAGTTAGGCTAACATGCATGTGTATTGCTGGCTGCCAATTAAGTAATAATAGTACTCATATTGAATTTAATAACAGCATTTAATAAGGATTTTTAAATCCTTGATGAGTAAGTTATGCTAGAGACATAGTGAAGTCATGATTCCTTTGTTGAACATTATGTATTGAGACACTTTGTTGTTTGGATTTGGCAAATTGGGATGTCCTGTGGACATTTTTTTTTTTTACATGAAGGTTCTCACAGATGTACTGAGAGAACTTTATTGGGATGGGTTCTCACTATTTCAATAAAGGCAGGGACAGAAACTTACTGTGTAGTTTCTGAGAGTGGTTCTCCTAAAAAGAATTTTGGGGGAGAAATTCCACAGGAAGGAGGAAAGGTGGCCCTTGCACTTTGTCTTTAGAGTTGAGTATTTGGGCACATTCCAATCCCACGTTCCTGCTTTGTCTTGGGCAGGGCTGTAAATTGAAAATGTGGTTCCTTGAGAGTCAACCACAGTCAGTGGTTCTCAACCTGTGGGTCATGACTCCGTTGGGGGGGGGTGTCAAACTACCCTTTCACAGGGGTTGCCTATCAGATATCCTGCATATCAGATATTTACATTATGATTTGTAACAGTAGCAGAATTATAGTTATGAAATAAGAACAAAGATAATTTTATGGTTGGGGGTCACCACAACATGAAGAATTGTATTAAAGGGCTTCAGCTTTAGGAAGGTTGAGAACCACTGCTCTGGATTCAATCCAGATAGGAGACAAGGCTCTGTCATCAGGTTTACAGTAGGATGGACTTTCTTCAGTGACCCAGTGAAAGGTCTCTGTCTCTCCTCATGGAATATAATGTACTAATTTGAAACTGTACCTTTAAGGAACCAGAATGGGAAGCTGGGATGAGTAGAAAAATCTCATCAGCAATGACACCTTAAAAAGATTTGTGAAATGAGTTGTGGCAAATAGTGAGAGCACACTACTAATCTATGAACATATATGTTTTATCTCACAAGGGAGATTAGAACACTAAGAGGACATCTGCGGATAACAACACTTCCAAATTGTCCTGCTTTCACAATTTGTTTAAACAGTTCTTCTAGGGAGTTATTTATTGATGTTTGCAATTCACACTTGGACCCTAAATGGTCTTCCCTGTCCTGTTATCCTAAGCTGCCTTGTAGCTTTGTAGCCTGAAGTTTTCTCCAGTCCCATCCAGGCCCAAGGCCCCACAGCCACTTATAAAATAATCACTCAGAGGCTGAATATGAATTACCAAGTGCAGGGTCTATGGCAGGCTTCTTGCTAGCTAGCTCTTATAACTTGACCCATTTCTATTAATCTGTAAGTTGTCATGTCACCATGGCTTACTGGTATTTTTACATCTTGCTTTTCCTGGTGGCTGGTGTCTCTCTTGCCTCTGCCTTTCTTCTTCCTGTCTTTCTCTTCAATTTCCTGCCTACCTATAACCTGACTTGCCATAGGCCAAACAGCTTTATTTATCAACCAATCAGAGCAACACATATTCACAGCATACAGAAAGACATCCCACAGCATAGCTTTGATTCATTTCCCCAACTCTTTTCATGGATAGGCACCCATTTGTAAAGAGTTCCCTGTGGTTCCTGGATGATTTTCTTTCTGAGGTTCTACCAGGCTTTATCTATATATAATGAATACTCTAGGACCTGATTCCTGAATTATCTGAGTTGGAGGTGAATTCAGATGGACTCTGAACTCTTGTGATCTAAGTGGAGAGAAACCTTTTCTGAAATCTTAATTAACTCATGATGTGTCCAGAAGGAGAAAATGATTTTATATTTGGAGAAATTAGAATACAGGAAAGCATATTCTAATTGTGGACAAGTTAGATCAAATTAAACTGAGAAATGATATGCAAACATTAAAATGTATGTGATATTGGAGCTAATGAAGCAGTTGATTGTCATGCTATAGCTTTTTCTTAAACTATTAGGAATTTTAATTTGTCTAACAGTTTTATGTTGTACTTGACGTTCTTTGGCTATGTAAATTATTTGCATTTTAATTTGGGCCACATGATTTTATAGGCCTAATTTATCTCTCTCATTACTATATTAATAGGATATTTTCATTATATATATAATTTAACCTAAATAGAAGTCAATAAGCAAAGAAAAACATGTCTGTATTGTTTGATCTTTGAAATATAAGCACAGAAGTTGCTTCTGATTTCATTTTTAGCGCATGAGAGAGATGAAGTGATTGGGGCAGTGGTTGTTTTTCTTTCTTTTTTAAAAGATTGTATATTCACAAGAAAGTACAAAGAGCCCTTCTGAGTGGTTTTCCGTCTTCTCCCAACTAAAGAATTTCATGTAACTGTAATATAATATCAGTGCCAGCAAACAGACATTGGTGTAGTCTATAGAGCTCATCCTGATGATGTTAATTACGTAAGTATTATGCATGTGTGTATATTTTTGTACATGTAATATGTAATTTGATCACTTGTGTAACTTCATATAATGTCTTAGTTAGGGTTTCTATTGCTGTGAAGAGATACCATGACTATGGTAATTCTTATAAAGGAAAATATTTAATTGGGGCTGGCTTACAATTTTAGAGGTTTTGTCCTTTGTCATCAGAGTGGGAAAGCATGGCGACATGTAGGCAGACATGGTGCTGGAGAAGGAGCTGAGAGTTCTACGTCTTGATCCACAGGCAAAAGGAAGTGAACTGAGACATGCTTTCTCCAACAATGCCACACTTGCTCCAGCAAGGCCACACCTCCTAATAGTGCCACTCCCTATGAGTTTATGGGGGCCAATTACATTCAAACTATCACATATAACCACCATTGCACATCAAGATTCTTGACTGACTATCACAACAAGACACATTTGTGTGTGCTTTTTATATTTACTTCACAACACCTTTCCTGAAACCCTTGCTGTGGTGACCATTCATCTTTCTCCCACGCAATAATTATGTTATCTCATAAAGACTATCTGGATATAATCATGCAGAATGCATCCTTTGACAGTGGAGTTTTCAATTCATTCTCCTGGATTTTTTAGTTGTTGCATGTAGCAATGGCTTATTCCTTTTAACAGTGACTAGGAGTTGTGATATAGCTATACTACCGTGTATTTGACAATCCATCCATTCTGGACATTTGGTTAGTTGCCATGTTTGGGTATATTATGAAAAAAGTGGCTGTGCATTCACAAGTTTCTGTATGAAAAGTAACTTTGGATTTGCTATATAATATGCTCACAAGGATAATTTCTGAGTTGTTTGGTGTATTACTTACTCTTCTCCTTGCTGTGACCAAGACCCGACTTAAGCATGAGGCCTTGTTTTGCCTCAGGGTTCAAAGGCAGAGAGGCCTAGTGGTGTGAGTAGCTCTCGGCTGTGAGGACAGGAGCATGATGCTGTTTGCTCATACCTAGGCAGGTCAAGAAGCAGAGACAGAATCTGAATAGAGACTGACTAGAAACCTCAAGTCCTGCCCCACTTACATCCCTCCTGAAGGCTCCACAAACTCCCAAGCAGCCTCACCAGCCAGAGACCAAATGTTCAGACACCATTTTACATTCAAAGCACAGTATATGGAAAGTCTAGTTTAAGCTTTGAAGGGGCAACTGCCGACCTTCGTTGACCTGTGCAGATTTGTCTTCCAGATCTGGGAGTTGAACACCTTAAAGAATGAGACAGACAACAGTCTAATGCTGTAGACAACCTTACTTCAGTTTCAGTGGACTTTTATACATGAATGTAACAAAGAAGGCAATGGTCTAAGGAAGGTTGTTTGACTTCAGAAAATATGATCAGAAAAAAACCATGTAAATAGATGCCAGGAAGCACATGCCAAATATTAGCAGAGCAGCCCTTTCCCAGAACTTTCTCAGGACAGATCAATTTAACCACAATTGCCTGGCATGTACTATTGATTATATCTGGGAAAGCAGGACAGCAAGGCAGAAGGCCAGATCCAGATTCAGGTACACCATGAACAGCACTCAGCATGTCCTTGCCCAGACTGGGTTCTATAGCTGTGTTCTGACCTCCAACAAGAGTAAACATGTCTTATAAAATGAATGCAAATGTTTATCACAGGAGGCGTGAAATCATGTCCAAGGGAAAAAGATGCACTTGAGGTCAAAGGCCCTCTGCCTTCTTTCCTGGGGCCTCTCTTTCACAGCTCCCCAAGGCACTGTTGCCATGAGTCAGTCATCATTCTTCTGGCTGAGTTCTGACAGGCAACCACAAAAACATTTTCCCACGTTGGGCGCCAGATATTGGTGAAACTATTAAGGCCACTCCACGTAGTTAAAAGGGAGGTTTATTTTGTGGGGTAGCTTACAAATGAAGGGATAGGTTGCAGGGTCTGGGAAAGGTATGGTGCAGTCCGGTGGTATTCTCTGAAGAACTCTGCTTGGTCTACCTCCAGCGTCCAGGGTCCCAGAACCAAGAGAGACCTCTCCTCTTGATCCTGGGTCTTCAGCTTCCTTCCTCAGCCCCGCCTTGTGGGTGTGACTATTACCCAAGCCTCAGTGGGGGTTGGAACTTCCAGGCCAATGCTGGGATGGCTACCCACTACACAGAGTGGCTACAGAGCTTTGTATTTTCACCAGCAATGTATGAGTGATCTAGTTTCTCCTCATCCTTGCCACTGTGTGGTGTTATCACTGTGTTCCTATCAGGTCATTCTGAGAGGTGGGCAGTGACGTGGCACCGTGGGTCTAAACCTGCAGCTCTCTAATAGTGTGGTAGTTTGAATGGGATGTCCCCCACCTTCTGGGGCATTTGAATACTTGGTTCTCCATGGTCCTGTTTGCGTAGGCTTGGGAGGTGTGGCCTGGATGGAGGAAGTGCATCCCTGGAGGTGGACTCTGAGACTTCAAATGCCACCTGCCATTCTAGGTTTGCTTTTTCTGCTTCCTGTTTATGATTACGGATGTGAGCCCTCGGCCCTCAGCTCTCAGTTTACAATTCCAGCTGCTGTACCCACCTGCTGCCGCACTTCCCCACTATGACGGTGATGGACTCCTAACCCTCTGTAACCATAAACCCCACATAAGCCCTTCTTCCTTCTAGAAGGTACCTAGGTCACAGTGTTACATCACAACAATAGAAAGGTAACTGAGACAGAGAGATAATGATGCTGGTCCTCTTGTCATATGTTGATTTGGCATGCACATAGCTTTGAAAAATATTTAGACATATCTTTTGCCTATTTTCAAATTGGGACATTTCTTTACTGTTCAGGTTTGAGAGTTCCTTGTACACTGTAAGTACCAGTCCTTTGCTGGATATGTGCTTTGCACAGCTTATCCCCCTAGTCTGTATCTTTTGATTCTCTTAGCAGGTCTTTGTAGAACTAAAGTTTTATTTTGTTGATGCCCAACTTTATCACTTTTACTTTTTATAAGACATTTATTTCTCTTCACTAAAACAATTACAGGCTAAAAGAGCTTGAAGAGAATTTATAAAGACCCATCAGAGCAGTATTTTGACCTGAGTAATTTTAAAGATTTTATTTTGAAATAATTATAGATTCAGAAGAAAACAGTACACAGAGGTCCCATGGTGTGTCTGCTCTGCTCCAGTGGTTTATACCTGACATGATTTTAGTACAATATTATACATGGAAATTGATATTGGCACGTGTGTGTACATCACAGGTCAATGAATCCCACATGTATACTTGGGTTACCACACTATCAGAGATACAGAACTAGATTTATAAAACTATAAATATATAGAACACAATGATATCCTCAGCATCACCACTGTAGACTCACACCCAACTCCTTTGCCTCTTGCCCTTCGTTGCCAGGGTCGTACTTCTTTGTCCTCTATGATTGTCACTTCCAGAGTTCTCTGCAATTACACAATACATAACCTTTTGAAATTAGTCTTTTTCAACATAGGGTGATCCATCCAACTTGTTGTATGAATAAATAATTCATTCCTTTTAATTTTCAATAGTAGTTCTTGATAATGTATAGTTATATATTGCTTAATAATAACATTTTCTGAGAAACACATTACCAGGCAGTTTTTATCAATGCCTGAATATCGAGTGCACTTACACAAATTTAGATGGTATATGTGGTAGTTGAATGTAATTGGCCCCCAAAATCTTACAGGGAATGGCACTATTAGGAAGTGTGGCTTTGTTGGAGTGGGTGTGGCCTTGTTGGAGGAAGTGTGTCACGAGGGACAGGCTTTGAGGTTTTCTTTGTTCAGGATATCACTCAGTGTCAGTTGACTTCCTGTTACCTGCCTATCCAGATATAAGGATTCTCAGCTGTAAGACCACGTCTACCTGCATGCCGCCATGTTCCCCGCCATCATGATAATGGACTAAACCTCTGAAACTATAAGCGAGTCACCCCAAATAAATATTTTCTTTATAAGAGTTGTCATGGTCATGGTGTCTCTTCACAGTAATGGAAACCCTAACTAAGGCAGTATAAATCAATCTCTTAATGTGGCCTCTTGATGGAATTCTTGATAACAAAGCCAGACAAAGGCACAACAGCAAAGAAAGAAAAAGAAAACAACAGGCCATAACTTGTATTAACTTAGTTATAAAAATAACAAATCAATGACAACACAATGAGATTATTCACTATGATCAGTTAGAATTCATTTCAGAGATGCAAAGATGGTCTAGTATACACAAGTCAGTAAGTGTGATACAGCACATTAAGAGAATATAAGACAAAATATAACCATCTCAATAGATATAGAAAAGGCATTTGATGAACATTCAACATCTTTTAATAATATAAATGTTTAATAGCTTAGGTTCAGAAAGGACATATTTCAACATAATAAGCCAACATGAACTTCCTGTAGCTATTATAAGTGGGCTTGCTTTCTTTGATTTCCTTATCAAAATTTTCCCTATTGGCATATAGCATGACTATGGATTTTTAATATACTATGTATCTTCCTACTTTGATGGCTTTACATAGTATATTAAAATAGCTACGGGAAGTTCACTTAGGAATAAATTTAGCCAAAGAGATAAATGATGTCCATAATAAAAATTATAAAACACTGATGAAATAAATTATTGACACACACAAGGGGGAAAGTACAGACATCCTACATTATATAGAACCATGAAAGTTCATAAACAGCCCGTCAGACTTGAACAGAAAACACAGTATAGCCCACAAAGGACTGAAACAATTCCTGCATCTTATCAGCTCATGGTGGACTAAAACTCTGAATCAACAGTGGGAAAAGCCACAGAAACTAGAGAAACACATAGAGCCTAAACAATACCCTTGTGAATGAATAGTGGGTCATTGAAGAAGACATTGGAAGGAAATAAAACATCCTAGACTCACATGGAAAATATGGACCCCCTATGGTACATCTAAGGCAGTTCTTAGATGGAGTTTATGGCTACAAGTGTTTACATGAAAACATCACATAGTCAGGCAGAGTGACTTAGCTGGTAACCCTGAAGTTTAGGTTGAGGTATGCTCCTTTAATTCCTGGTTTCTTTGGGGCTTTTATTAGGGATGTTCAATTTTATCAACAGTTGAACATCCTTAATCACAACTGGGATTAATTGGGAGACTGAGGTAGGAAGATTGGAATTAATTCACATCCAAGAACTGGAGAAAAACAATGCCAAAATTCACAGAGACACAGGAACGACCCCAAATAGCAAAAACAATTCTGAGCAGAAAGACCAATTCTGGAGGTATCAGAGTATCTGACCCCAGATTATACTGTAGAAACACAGTAACAAAAGCATCATTGAATTTCATAAAAACAGGCACGTAGAGCAATGGAATGGAATGGGAGATCCAGAAATCAATCCACAGGGCTACAGCCACTTAATTTTTGACAAAGGTGTTTAAAAAAAACACATTGGGAAAAGGTCTCTTAGGAAGCGGTGATGAGGAAGCTGGATATCTACATGCAAAAGAAGGATGTTAGATCCTTATCTCTCACCCTGCACAAAACAAATCAATACCTTAATACAAGGCCTGGACCTTTGAAAGTGCTAATGGAAAGCAGGCAAACCATTTCAAGATACAGGTATAGGTAAGGACTTTGGGAAAAGGACTCCAACAGTACAAGAAACAATCCCATTAACTGACAAAGGGATTGCATAGAAAAAAAAACCCTTTTGCACAACAAAGTAAATAATCACCAAAGTGAAGAGAGAATCCACAGAATGAGAAAATTCCAACTATGTGTAAGATAGGAGATTAATATTTAGAATATATAAGAACTGCAAAATTTAAATGCCCATGCATACCCCCTACCCCCAGTGAATAAATGAACTGAGAATTCTCAATGGAAGAAATACAAATGGCTAATCTACACTTTCAAAAGGAGTCAACAGTCTTGACTGTGAGGGAAATGCAAACTAAAACTGTATTGAGATGGCGTTACTCCCCAATCAGAGTGGCCATCATGAAGAAAACAGGTGACAGCCACTGACGAGGATGTGGGAAAGAGGACCCTGTGGAGATGGAAACTACCATGACCACTGTGTGCATTCAAGATAGAAGCTTCTCAAAAATCAGAAAACAGAACTCTGTGATCTCACTGGGGTATCCCAGAGGACCGTAAGTCTCACCATAGAGACACTCCCACATCTGTGTTAACTGCTGCACTAGTCACAGAAGCTGGGAAATACAGGTCCAAAGCCATGGAGTTGAGACATGACCATGACCCGAGACAGCTAAAGAAAAGTGCCAACATAAATCTTTCTTCCTTTAAACTACATTTTCTCAGGGTGATAGAAGGTTGATCAGCACAGGATTTAGTCCCTGGAGCAGCTCAGTCTTGGGGTTCACATCCTTGGTGCCACTGATTGGAAGGAAGGGTGGGTCAGGAAGACCAGGCAGTCTGACTGAGAACAATCAGTTCAAGTTGCTGCCTCAGAGGGTGTCATGCTTGGGACTCCCTACCTTCTGTCTCTGCTTCAGCTCTGGTCACACCACAACTTGTATGGCTGCATGGCCATTTGCAGAGGCCCTCCTCAGCCTAGTCAGGGGCTTGTGTCCTTCACAATGACTCCTTCATATGCCCTTTGAGTAGAACGTGTGTGAGCCACCACAGAATCTGGTGCCTTCAAATATTACCCAGAGGGACACTGCCCACTGCATTTCTAATCTATAATCCTTTTATAAGCTGTCTTAACAAAAATGTGCAACTTATTTGGCAAAAGGTCCTTTCCTCATGGTGGCCTTAGCTGAACAAGTGAGTTTCTCACTGGCCCAAGACCCCGCTTAGCTCTCAGGTGTGTGAAAGCTACAAATAGAAAATAATTAATTTTCCTCTCTAGGGAAAACAGAAAACTTCTCTTCTGCCCCGTGGTAAAAGTTACCAATCCCACAGCTGCCTGATCTGAGAAAACCATGCTACATGACGAAGACATGTACTGCCTTTTTATCTGCAGGACACTGTAAAGTGCTAGGAGTCTGTTGTGTAGCTCACCTCTTGGGTTTTGTGCCTCCTATGGATTTCACAATGCTTGCGAGACAAGAATGAAAAGTTATGATCACAGTAGGTTTAACTATAGCCGTAGTACAGACATAGTGCTGGTGACCTGTCAGCAGCCAGGGTAGAAATTAACTTATTTATTTTTTTAAATTTTTTTAAAATTTTTAATTTTTTTTTATTATGTGTTTTAATTTTATACATCAGCCATGGGTTCCCCTGTCCTCCCCCCTCCCGCCCCCACCCCCACCTTCCCCCCAGCACCTCCCCTCCATTCCCATGTCCTCCAGGACCAAGATACCCCTGGGGATTCATTTAAACCTTGTGGATTCAGTACAGGCAGGTCCTGTCCCCTCCTTCCAGGCTGAGCATGTGTCCCTGTGTAAGCCCAAGGTTCCAAACAGCCCGCTCATGCACTAAGGACAGGTCTGGGTCCCACAGCCTGGGTGCCTCCCAAAACAGATCAAGCTATTCAATTGTCTCACTTATCCAGAGGGCCTGATCTAGCTAGGGGCTCCACAGCCGTTGTTTCATAATTCATGTGCTTTCTTTCGATTGGCTATTTGTCCCTGTGCTTTTTGCAATCATGGATTCAACAACATGCTCTTGCAGTCCCTCCTCTTTCTCGACCGTTGGACACCTGGAGCTCCACCTGGGGCCTGGCTGAGGATCTCTGCATCCACTTCCATCAGTTATTGGATGAGAGTTCCAAGATGACTGTTAGGGTGTTTAGTCATCTGATCACCAGACTAGGTCAGATCAGGCTTTCTCTTATCCATTGCCAGCAGACTACAGAGGATATATCATTGTGGATTTCTGGGGACCTCTCGAGCACTCTGCCTATTCCTGTTCTCATGTGGTCTTCATTTATCATGGTCTGTTATTCATCGTTCTCCATTTCTGTTCTTGATCCAGCTGGGATCTCCTGCTCCCCTAAGCTTTCTTTCCCTCAAATCTTGCCCTTCATTACTCCCACTGTCGTCCAGGTTGTTCATGTAGATCTCATCCATTTCTCTGTCATTGGGTGATCCCTGGGTCTTTCCTAGGGTCCCATTTTCTAGGTAGCCTCCTTGGAGTTGTGTAGCAGTCTAGTCATCTTTGTTTTACATCTAGTATCCTTCTATGAGTGAGTACATACCATGTTTGTCCTTCTGAGTCTGGGTTACCTCACTCAGGATGATTTTTTCTAGATCCATCCATTTGCCTGCAAACCTCATGATGTCATTGTTTTTCTCTGCTGAGTAGTACTCCATTGTGTATATGTACCATATTTTCTTTATCCAATCTTCAGTTGAAGGGCATCTAGGTTGTTTCCAGGTTCTGGCTATTACAAACAATGCTGATATGAACATAGCTGAGCAAATGCCCTTGTGATTGAGCATTCCTTGGGTATATGCCCAAGAGTGCTATAGCTGGGTCTTGGGGGAGATGGATTCCCAATTTTCTAAGAAAGCGACATATTGATTTCCAAAGTGGCTGTACAAGCTTGCATTCCCACCAGCAGTGGAGAAGAGTTCCCCTTGCTCCACATCCTCTCCAGCATAAGCTGTCTTCAGTGTTTTTGATCTTAGCCATTCTGACAGGTGTAAGGTGGTATCTCAGAGTCGTTTTGATTTTCATTTCCCGGATAATTAGTGATGTTGAGCATTTCCTTAAATGTCTTTCAGCCATTTGAACTTCCTCTGTGGAGAATTCTCTGCTTAGTTCTATAGCCCATTTCTTAATTGGACTGTTGGGCATTTTGATGTCTAATTTCTTGAGTTCTTTATATATTCTGGATATCAGCCCTCTGTCAGATGTGGGGTTGGTGAAGACCTTTTCCCATTCTGTAGGCTGTCACTTTGTCTTGTTGACCATGTCCTTTGCTCTACAAAAGCTTCTCAGTTTCAACAGGTCCCATTGATTGATTGTTTCTCTCAGTGTCTGTGCTGTTATATTTAGGTGTTATATTTAGAAAGTGATCTCCAGTGCCAATGCGTTCAAGAGTACTTCCTACTTTCTCTTCTATCAGGTTCAGAGTAACTGGACTTATGTTGAGGTCTTTGATCCACTTGGACTTAAGTTTTGTGCATGCTGACAGATATGGATCTATTTGCAGCCTTCTACACATTGACATCCAGTTATGCCAGCACCATTTGTTGAAGATGCTTTCTTTTTTCCATTGTACATTTTTGTCTTCTTTTTCTAAAATTTGTTTTTCCATATGAAGTTGAGTATTATTCTTTCCAGATCTGTGAAGAATTGTGTTGGTAATTTGACGGGGATTGTGTTGAATCTGTAGATTGCTTTTGGTAAGATCGCCATTTTTCCTATGTTAATCCTGCCTATCCATGAGCATGGGAGATCTTTCCATTTTCTGACATCTTCAATTTCTTTTTTCAGGGACTTAAAGTTCTTGTCATATAGGTCCTTCACATGCTTAGTTAGAGTAACCCCAAAGTATTTTATATCATTTGTGGCTATTGTAAAGGGTGATGTATCTCTGATTTCCTTCTCAGCCTGTTTGTCTATTGTATATAGGAGGGCTACTGATTTTTTTGAGTTGATCTTGTATCTTGCTATGTTGCTGAACATTTTTTTTTAGCTGTATCAGTTCGAAATTAACTTTTAAGATAAATGTAAGAATGGCAACTTCAGGGACTAACCTGGAAAATATCCCGGAATAAGATTTGGCTTCACAAGTATGGCAAAGCCCTCAGGACAGGACATGGCTGCAGCCTTATGAAGTAAGCAAAAAGGAGAAGAGAGCCCTCGTGAACATCTCATTCAAAACGTTAGTAACAAATTAGCATGCTGCCAGCCCCCTCCATCCATCAATGCAGGGGATAAACACTAGGATCCTTACAGTTTCTGTTTGGGAAGTGGTGGCAATTTCAAAACCAGCATTAACATTCACACTGCTGCTCGTCCTATGTGGACACAGATGAGCTGGTTCCATACCATGGACGCAGCTTCTTGCCTCATTTGTCAAACAGATGGTCAGTTGCCACTGGCAGATTGCATGGTGGATGACTGACATGTGGATGTGTTGCAAGTGTCTTTGAACAACACATGCTGTAGGTATAGATGTTGGCTCTGGCCATAGGCAACAGTGGGGCTGAACTCATGCCACTTTTGATATGGCGAGCAGGTGTGGTTTGGCACAGACTGGCAGAATCCCCCTCCCTTGTCCACAGCCCTTGTTGTCTGTGTCAGGGTTTCCTTTGGGAATTTTCTTATAAATACTTAGGTGCATATTATAACTATGTGTCAGTAACTGTGATCTGTGTGGGTCATGTTCTGTTTTCCCATCCTGTCCCCTTCCCACTCTGCATCAGCATTATGACATAAAAAGGAGCTTCGCTTTCTGTGTTTTATACACATGAGACTTAGCTGTGTTGTTGTGTTGAAGTAACACCCTGTTGATGACCTCCCTCTGCCTATTTCTGTTATGTTGGATCTCTCTAGGACCTCCTGGCCAACCCACTCCTCTTCTTACATCGCTCCTTCCCTGCAGGGTCACTTGCACTCTGGAAGCTTCCCTTAGGATGCCTGAATTTCCAAATGCCAAACACATGCTTACTACACACTAGCCACCATGCTATGCTGAGAACTCCAAGGATCCGGATGCCCCCAGACAGCTCTGCTGATGTTCAGTGGACATGTGAAAGTTCATCATCCCAAGCAAGCTTGCCGTCCTTCCCTGCAAACATTCCTCTTCACTGATCATTCAGTTATCCAAGTGTAGGGGCAATTCCTTTCTCCCTCCATCAGAGCCCCATAGGTAGTGTGGTGATTCCTCTGGAAATCTGGATGCACATGGCAGTGATCGTGAGTTTGGAGCAGGACTTGCCTGAGTTTCAACCCTGGTTCTGAATGTTTGTTACCCATGTAACTCTACTTAATTTCCTCATCTTAAGAACACAAAGATGGCTGGAGAGACAACAGTTAAGAGTACTTGCTGCTCCTGCAGAGGACCCAGGTTTTGTTCTAAGCACCAACATGTCAGCTTACAACTGTATGTAACTCCAATTCCAGGGGATCTGAGACCCTCTTGTGGCCTCTGAGCACACTAGGCATGCTGGTGGTGCACAGACATACGTGTAGACAGAATACCCATACATATAAAATAAAATAAATAAATCTTAAAAACAATAAGAGCAAGAAAAAAAACAGGAATAGTAATTATACTTTCCACAAAGGGCCTCTCTGGGGTTTGAATGACTTAGTCAGCTAGAGGTCTCAGAACACAGGAAATAGTGAAATAACTCACGTTTGCACCTCCTGCACCCTGTCTGATTGCTTCCCTTGTTTGTCCATTGTCACCTCTCACCAAGACTGTCTCTGTTGCCTTCCTGTTTTCTCTATCACATGACCTGCAACTTCTTTGTACTTCTCCCCAGAATTACTTCTTAAAACGAAATGTGACCATTCACTTTATATCCTTCAGGGGCTCCACAATAGCATCAAATGCAGATGTCTGCGATCTACAAGACACTGACTTCCCAGACCCCTGCTCCTCTCTCTGTTCTCACTTTCTTCTTCCGTGTGTGCTCTGAAGTGTGGGAATTTTTCCATTTCTTATCCCCTCCTGCCCATCTGAAATCCTTCAGCTCTGTCTTCAAGGCTCGCCTTACACTTTGTGTTTTCTAGGCATGGGAGTTAGAAGCTCATCAGTTCTGCCGATAGCTGGACTCAGCCCTGTCAAAGGTCTAACCTCTGTCTGGAGGATTTGTCTTAGAGCTTATTTTAATGATAAATATGAGTATGTGTAAAACTGATCCATCCTTCATATTGCCCTTGACTTTAATATAGTGACAGAGCTGTGAAAAGATGCATAATTTCATGGGTCTGTCTATGAGATGTCCTTGCATCCCTAGCCTCTAATTCAGAGCCAGGCTTGTACTGGGTGCTTGATACCAGCTTGCTGGGTGACTTGTCATCCTGCATGTCATCAGGAGACCACAGTGTGAATGTCATGGTTCCTGAGACTATACCACTGAACCATGCTGACACTTTCTATCCTTGTCACACTAATGTGACTTGTCTTTGTAGATCCACAGGGGTGAGAAGGGTCCATGTAGTTGTAGAAGACACAGGGATTTGGAGAATAAGTAGCAGGTAGCCTGAATAATATTGAAGGCAGGATCCTCTGAGTGGTTCTCAAGTGCCAGGTGCTTTTTTGTTTTTGTTTTGTTTTGTTTTGTTTTGTTTTGTGTGTGCAATTCTCAGGTTTCTGCTGGCAGACTAAGAAGACTGAGGCCTAAAATTCCACTGTTCACAGCTGACAAAATGTTGTGGAATTAGTTGAAGAGCTGTTATATTTTGTTTATGCTGTGGGACATTTGTCTAATGATGCAAAGATGTGTTGCATTTTTTTATGTTGCATTTGTTTAACTCTGTGAAACTGTGTTACTTTGCCAGTCTAAAACACCTGACTGGTCTAGTAAAGAGCTCAGCAGTCAATAGCTAGGCAGGAGAGGACTAGGTGGGGCTGGCAGGCAGAGAGAATAAATAGGAGAAAAACAGAAGATCTAGGAGTGAGAAAAGGAGGAGAGGAGGACTTTAGGGGCCAGCCACCCAGCTACAAAGCAAGCCATGGAATAAGAGAAGTAAAGAAAGGTGTATAGAATAGAGAAAGATAAAAGCCCAAAGGTAGATGGGATAATTTAAGAAAAGCTGGAGCTGGGCAGTGGTGGAGCACGCCTTTAATCCCAGCACTCAGGAGGCAGAGGCAGGCAGATCTCTGTGAGTTCGAAGCCAGCCTGGTCTACAAAGTGAGTTCCAGGAAAGGCGCAAAAGCTACACAGAGAAACCCTGTCTCGAAAAACAAAAGCAAAAGAAAAAAAAAGAAAAGAAAAGAAAAAAGAAAAGCTGGATAGAAACACGCCGAGCTAAGGCCAGGTATACCTAAGTAAGAATAAGTCTCCATATGTTTATTTGGGAGCAGGGTGGCAGGTCCCTCAAAGAGCCAAAAAGCAAAGAGTTAAAAAACAAACAAAAACCAAACTAGAGCAGAGATGAGCTTTTCCTTCTGCTGTAGGGCTTGCCTCAGCAAAGGCAGTGCTCTTCATCTGAAGTCTGGGAGGGCTCCTACCATATTCGCCTTTCAGTGGCATCAACAACCTGTCTAAGAGACAACAGTGCAGGAAGGTTTGGGACATCGCTCCCCCATCACGTCTGGAGGTTGGTTGAATCGAACTGAATGGAGCAGTATGGAATGGCTAGAAATCAGCTGTGGAGAAAAGACGGTGGTGGTGGTGGCGTTCTGGTGCTCTGAGTTAGGAGTCTATATTCTTGCTTTGTTCTCAGCATTTTTCCAACCCAAGCAGGAGACCTGCCCTGTGCTTGGCTCACAGAGGCGTGCGATGGAGCAGAAAGCAGAAAGCTGAAAGCTGAAAGCCGAAAGCCTTGCTTCTGTTTTCAAAAGCCTTGAGTCTCAGAGAGGGGTGAAAATTCAGGGCATGTATCTTGGGCAGAACATAAGAGGGAGATTTCTTCCCTCCAAAAGATGGTTCTGTATGGAGTGGATAGAACCAAAGGAGTCTATGGGCTCCTGAAGCAAGTGCCTTGCTCCTCTCCTCCTGGCAGGATGTTGAGAAAAGGATGCCTGGGTGGCTTATCCAGGCAGACTTAGCAAAGGATCTTGAGTCTGAAGAGCAGGCCCAGAGAAGCACAGAGGCTGAGATTGAAAAGGCCAGGCTCTGAAACAGGACTTGATGATCAAACGTCCCCTAAGGTTTAAATACCCCTAGCTCCCCTTCTGAATATTGGTATGGAAGATGTTGAAAGGACTTAGGCTTTTTTTTTTTTAAGATTTATTTTTATTGTGTATAGGGGTATGGTATACAGCTGAGGGTGGGTGGCCAAGGAGGCCAGAAGAAGGCATCAGACCCCCTGGAGCTTGAGCTACAGGTTGTGAGCTGCCTGACCTGGGTGCTGGGAATGGAATTCACATGCTCTGAAAAATAAAGAAGGGCTCTTAACTTCTGAGCCATCTCTCTAGCCTCAGGACCAAGTTTTGTGCCGGCCCTGATGGTCACTCAAAAATGAAGCATGCATTTAGGTCAGTCTGAGAAGTTACAGCAATCTCTACCTCATGCCTTGCTAGAAACACGCTAGATGTCCTCTGTGCCACCCCCATCCATCCCACATAAGCAATGAAGGGCATGCTTAGATACTTTGTGTGGGGTCTTGTTCCAGAAGATGCACTGACATTATTTTGGGCCAGAGGATGCCAGGCACTGGGTTTGGGTGTGAACAGTCAGCTCTGGAGCTGGTGGGCTCCTTGTATAAACTAGTAGGGCTCTGGGGCCAAACTCCTATGATTTACCCTGTAACGGACTTCAGAAGGAGTGCTTAGAAAACAAGAGAAAATGAGAAAGAGGTATGTGTGTGTGTGTGTGTGTGTGTGTGTGTGTGTGTGTGTGTGTGTAACTTGGGGGAAAGCACTGGAAAGGAAGGAGGGGCTAGAAAGGAGACTTGGAATTGGCTTAGGGGCCCCTAGAAGCTGGATGGTGACCCTGGTGCTGGGATATCTTGGCACGTGCTCCCCCTCCCTATGTGGTGGTGTTCAGCACCAGATAGAAGACTCTTGCCTGTCTTTGCAGATGCCAAGAGCAGCACAGGAGGCAAGGGGGAAGAAATGGAAGGAAGTATTCCGAACAATGTGTGCTTGACACAATGCCACTCTTTTGAAATGATCTCTTCAGGAGCGATGAGAACCGGAAGGTAAACAGCCATGCCTTCCCTCTAAAGGTGCATGTTTAAACAAAGATGCTGCCCAGACTCACTTGGACCGCTGGCCTCCCATCCCCAGCTCAGCTGGATGGTAGACTATCTCAATGTGGGGTCACTTTCAATGTCATCTGATTTCCTTCCTCAGTGGTATGCTGATGTCTGAAGGGAACAACTTGAGTAGGTTCCTTCCATTTGTTAGGGGCAGATTTGGTCTCCACCTGAAGCGCCTCCCACTAGGTTCTCAGCATCTGAAAGTGTCGCTGGAGTGATTTGAAGAGGTCACCATTTGTGGAGGTGTGGGAAGAAGCAGGAAACCTACAAGGAAGGCATCCTGAGAGTACCAACAGCTGGAAGCCACACAGCAAGGTTAATGCCAGTGGATGCAACACCCCCCAGCCCGCCCCTCTCCTCTTGGAACTGGCCAGGAAAGGTCAGACAATGGATCCAGAGTGCAGCAAGCTGAGAGTGTTCCAAGTCCAGGCTTCCTGCGTCTCATATATACCCTCCCCTGTGTCTGTTCTCCCCAGTCTCTGGGGATAGGTAGGTGGGTTGAATGTAATGTTCTGTTGTCCAGCGGGGAGGCAGGGAGCACCCCCTTTTAGGAGCTGAGATTTTCCTGCCTTCCTTTCTGTTATTTCCCTCCTCAGTGATGGATGAATTCATAGTTAACTGCCCAGGGTTTTAAATCCATACATTTAAATTCCATTTCCTCTGAGCACTCTAAAGAGTTCCTTAGAGACTAAATGCTATTAGCATCCTTCTCAGGCTCCCCCTTTTTTCCTTTTCACCTCACACTCAGCCAAAGACTCAGAAAGTCTTCAGGGGAGTGGAGATTGCAAGATTTGAGCTTCTCCAGGAAATAGAAACTTGATAACTGCAAGGGCCAGAGCTGAATTTACTCACAGAACAGGTTAAAAAAATAAAACACAGAACCGTAGGGAAAGTGAATCCCCAGAAGGGGTCCTTATTTGTACTTCTATTTTTCTCTAAAAAAAGGGAGAAAAAGTCAGTGTAGGGGTTGGTGAGATGGTGTAGCAAACAAAAGCATTTGCCATGCAAGCCAGACTTCAAGTCCTAGACATTTGAAAAGCCCGATTCTGTTTCGGATGCTTTGTCTTACAGTTACAACATCATCTCTCCTAGGTGAGAGGCAGCAACTCGAAGCCCTGAAGCTAACCAGCCAGCTAGCCTAAGGGGCGGCAAGAACGAGCGAGAACCAACTCCTAAGAAATTGTTCTCTGATCTCAGCAAGTGTGCTGTGGAATGTGTGTACTCATATTTATACACACAGACAGATACACACACACACACACACACACACACACACACACACACACACACCATGAAAAAAGTAATTAAGTGGTTTTATTCTATAATTGACAAGAAAATACATCTAAGATGCTGGATAAGATGGCTCATAGGTAGAGGCTCTTGCTGCCAAGCCTGATAAACCTGGGTTCAAGCTCTAGAACCTACATGGTAGAGGGAAAGAACCAACACCCACAAGTTGTCCTCTGACCTCCACACACATGCTGTGGCATGGATATATGCCTAGTTCACATACATAATAAACAAACAACCAACAAGCCAGGCTTGGTGGTGCACACCTGTAATCCCAGATACTTGGGAGGGTGAGAGGTAGGAGTCCAGCCTGAACAACATAGCAAGAGCTTTTAAGAGCAAATAAAAGAAAGTATCAGGGGCTGGAGAGATGGTTCAGTGGTTAAGAGCACTGGCTGCCCTTCCAGAGGACCTGAGTTCAATTCCCAGCAACCACATGGCAGCTCATAACTGTCTGTAACTCCAGTTCCAGGGGATCCAATACTCTCACACAGACATATAAGCAGGCAAACCACCAATGTACATAAAAAAAAATAAATTAAAAATAAGAAAGAAAGAAAATAACTATCTAATTACATAAATGATATTGTAGTTTACATACTGTGATTCTTTAATGCTTTTTGAGTATTGATTTCTAAGTGTGGATCAATGAACTCATTTCACAACTGTGTAGCATATTAGTATATGAATTAGCAGTTTATACCCATAAGTCCTGAGAGACAAAATGGGTGGTGTTAGCTTTTTCACAGGGGTGAACTGAACACTGCTATAAGAGCATCCTTATACACGGTTTCTGAGGCAGGCATGGGGAGTTCATTGGGTGATGGGGACACACAGAGGACTAGAGTGGGTTGCTGGAAATACAAACTGCTGTTTGCAGACAAGACATTACTGAGCACTTACTACCTGTATGGACTCTCATAGGAAGAGGGAAACACTGAGGTGAGCAAAAGAGGAAGTGTGTTCTCACCCTTACTGAGTGTCCATTCACTGAAAAAAACAAAAAACTAACACAGAGTGAGTATGAGTCAGCCTACATATACATCCGGGCTGCTGTAACAGGGGTGTGACCATGGGAACAAGGGAGCAAATGTCACTCCAACTCTGAAAGATAAAATGAGGAAGTCACTTCCAGGCCTGAGGCCAGGGAGACAAGGCGAGAAGATGGATGGGATTGGGGTGCCACAGGCAGAGGAAGGCAGGAAAAAGTGAGCACGGGCAGGGAGCTAAGCCTAAGGGGTATGAATCAGACCGAGAGGCTCTTAGGAAGGCTGTGAATTTTCTACCCCGTCGTCACCTCTGAGGTCTGGTTGCCACCAGCTACACTTGTGATCAGAGTCACGCCAGCTGGCTCTCGGCCTCTTCTTAAGCAGCACTTTTTAAAATCACTCACCGTCTGTATTTCATGAATCCCCAGTATGTTTCTTCATTTCTTTTTTGTTTTTGTTTTTGTTTTTGGAGAAAGGTAAGTTAAAACCCGCAGCAATAAGTGCTTAGAAGAGGAAGAATGAGGTTTCAGCCTTGCATTCCCTCTGATTTGTCCTGGCTCCACCTCTCTTCTTCAAGGTTGCTGTCACAGTGTAATGTATTAGGAGTAAGCGTAGTTGATTGCTTTCATTATACCTATTAAATGAGGCCCTTAAAGCTCATTACCACCCAGGCTTCACTGCATTATTCTTGCCTTTTCTATAGCTCTGGTGCTCAAGTGAATGTGTGGGTAGTTCTCTTCATTCTTGGAAAGTGAGTTTGGTATGAAATTAAATGTCAAAGACAGGAAGAAAATCTGGTTGGTTCAGAACGGATCTGTCAGTAAATACATTTTAAAGGACGGGGTGTAGATTGAGGTTTATGGAAAGTCACTTGAGTTTCACTGTGGCGGCACATTTTGGCTCCTTCTGTCTTCTGCTCTGACCGTTCCCAGTGGGTTTTGGCAGTGTGCTTGGGTGCTCCAGTAGAGGAACTGACTGGACAGCGTGTATATAATGCTTCCGCGTGTCTTTGTCTGGCTTTGGGAAGTGGTGGCCAGCACAGTCTGCAACATGGAGCTGGATTTGTGTGTAGGCAGTGGCTGTACTCTTGCCCCAGCTTTTGGACCTGAGAGTGCTCAGGGAGCAGGGCTGTTGTTGCCTCCGTCCGTCTGTCTGTCTGCCTCTTGTCTGCCATGGAAGTGATGTGTATTTTATCTGAATCATTGGATTTTTGACTCTTTTTGTTGGTGGTTTAACCTAAAACCTGATTATGGCCGGATCAAATCGCGCATCTTTTTAGGCTATAGAGGAAGAGGTTAGCAGACTTCGTGCTGTAACTGTTAGCACTGTCCCTCCTCTTTCAAATAACTTTTACTGAACTTCAGTCCCAATTTTAATAATCCACAGCAAGCCTCGTTTTCTTACATCTCTTCCATTCATGATTTATATTATTCTTCTGGCTTTTGTGAACATTTGAGTTTGTAACTTGTGGGGACAGTCTATGTGAACATTTTTCAACTTTCTTGGATCTTTCCTGAGTGTCAATAGCATGCTGTCTTTAGCATTCCACACCCTGGGTGTAAGAAATAGACCAGATCACCTGGGGCCTGAGAATGGATGAATGTTAGGAACACTGTGACTGAGACTATCTCGATGTTGAAGGCAAGATCTAGCTTAGGTTTGTGAGGGAAGCAGATAAGAAAACCAACATGGTGGGGCATGTGGGGTGAAAATAGAATGTGCTACAGCCCAGGAAGTGGAAGAGACTGGAGATTTCTCTTCACTTGACTTTCTATTTAATGGGATACGAGTTGATGAACCCTGTGAATTCGGCTCTTTCAGCCCCTTAAACCAGTATGAGTGAAATTAAAAAGTTGATTTTATAGTTGGAAAAGAAGTGACGTTTTTCCTATCAAAGTTTCCGTTCATCTTGCCATAGAGCTTTAGGAGAGACTCTGATGTGAGGAAAACCCTGGGCGGAGAAAGGCTGGCAAGGCTCTGGAAGCATAAATGGTCCTATTGTGTGAAACTGTGATTAGGAGCAGAAGGGAGACCTTACAGCTGAGGATGTCAGGGACCTGAGAGTCGGAAGGTGAAGTCTGGGATTGAACGTTGACGTCAATATGAGTAGACACACGCCATAAAATCACTGAAATGGAGCGCAATACAACCAAGTGAGGTCCCCAAGTCACTGTGGAAATGCAACTAAGAAGAGAGATCAAAACACCAGCTCAACAAAGCCAAAGAAGGGGCCAGCCCAGGGCGGAGCTGTTATGAAGTAGGCTGTGGTGTTGGGATGGTCTAGATTCAAGAACACTGCTTCTCAAAATGGGTTTCACAATTACCAGGTATGTTTGGTCAAAATGTAGACTCTGGGCCTCCTACCGAAACTGAATTAATCAAAACTCTTCTGGGACCAAGAAACGCAGAGGTTAGCCAGAGGGCGTGGAGCTGCTCTGAGGATGAAGGATGTCAGCATTCACAGTGCTCCTCATGTGTTCCAGGCATGGCGCTAGGTATTTGGTGGGAGAAGGTACTGTGTGTTAGGATTCTGTACATGCATAGCTCTGGGGTCTTGTCTGGCACCTTACGTCATCAGCAGGTGACTACGTGCCACCTTAAAAAGCCGACAAGGACCCCATGCTCACTGTCAGTATGCCTCTCTTTCTGTGTTTCCTCTCTTCTCTCTTCTTCTTCTTCTTCTTCTCCTTCTTCTTCTTCTTCTTCTTCTTCTTCTTCTTCTTCTTCTTCTTCTTCTTCTTCTTCTTCTTCTCCTCTCTGTCTCTGTCTCTCTGTCTCTGTCTCTCTCTGTCTCTGCCTCTGTCTCTCTGTCTTTCTGTCTCTCTGTCTCTCTCTCTTCCCGCCATCTTCCTTTCTCTTCAGGCCTGGCTTCTTTCTAATAAAGCTCTTTCTAACTCCAGCTTCTTTCTAATAAAGCTCTTTCTAACTCTGGTAGTCATGGCCGGGGCGGGTGACTTTTCTGCCACTAACCAGCGCCGTTTTACCATCACTGTGTCACTGACATTACAATAAAATCAACAAAGACTTTTACTTTTATGAAGTAGCAAGGGTTTCTGTATTAGACGCAGTAGGAGATGCTGTGGGACTCGGGCTAGCGATTACGGAGGAAGCTCCACGGAGCAGATCACCGCAGCGTCCCAAAACACGAAGGAGTTTTCCGAAGCAGAAGCCGTTCCCACCATGGGGCAGGAAAGAGTACGCAGGGTCTGGAAGGAGCGCTGGGCTGTGAAAGCAGATTCGACCGTGGGAGGACGTCTGTAACTTCAGCATTTTGGGGTCGTCCGAAAAGCAAGTGCCTGTGAGAGTCTTGTGGGGATTAGTGGAGTGTGGCAGCAGAGGTGCTGCTCTGTGACCATGCTTGATTCTGGCTTGGGAGGAGGCTATGGATGTGAGGGGGTAGGCTGCCTCCATAGGCTCAGAGCTTCTGGTGGGAGAGGAGAAGGTTAAAAGAAAACAAAACAACAAAACAACAAAACAAAACAAAACAAAACAAAAAACCAAACTAAGAACTTTTAGGAAATGTTAAATTTTCCAGAAGTATTGAGGGCTAAAGAGAATAAAATGGGGCTTTCTCCTGTGGAGAATACAGTCAGTGTGTGTGGGGTGGGGGGGTGGGGAAGCAAAACAGCTTGACCCTGCAGCTGCCATTGACAGGCTTAGAAGCCCAGACACAGCTTCTGGGAGACTACACCTGGACCCAGGAAAATCCATAAGCTGACCCCACCCAGTGGGGCCTGCTTCTAAGAGGAAATACCTGACATTCCAAACATTCCCTACACCCCTAGACAAATGTCAGCCAACCAGGGTTCTGAACCCTGGAAATCCCCTCACCCCAGACTATGATAAACCCCCACCCTGCCTGGGCTCGGGGCTCTCAGTCTCTCACCACTGTGTTGGACAGGGAGTCCAAGCTCTGAGCTTGAAAATAAAGGCTCTTTGCTTTTCCATACAGGATTCAGCCTCTGTGGTGGTCTTTTGGGGATCCCCGTGATCTGGGCATAATGTCAGCTGTATTATTTTGCCAAAGCCTCCCACCAAGAGCAAAACCTGAATGAAAACACAAAGGGCTGATATGGTAGTGAAGCCACAGGGTGAAGGAATGGGAACCCAGAGGGCCGTGGAGAGCCATGGGACTCTTGTGGCAAGCCTGAAGATGAAAGGGAAGCCAGTGTCAAAGCTCCAGGCTAGGCAGTTTGGTGCTAGGAAGAGGCCACACTGGCCCCATCCTCAGGCTTGGATGGACTTCCTGCAGGGGGCTGTCTAGCACCCTGCTGCTGGTGGAGGCTAGAGGCCCTGCTTATTCCTGCTGAGGCTTCGCCCTGCCCATACTCCAGGGAGTCCGTGTACTATTCTTCCAAGTTGCTCACCACCAGTGTCCTTCTTCTTCTTTTTTGTTTGTTTTGTTTTGGTTTGGTTTGGTTTTTTGAGACAGGGTTTCTCTGTGTAGCTTTGTGCCTTTCCTGGATCTCACTCTGTAGCCCAGGCTGGCCTCGAACTCACAGAGATCTGCCTGCCTTTGCCTCCCGAGTGCTGGGACTAAAGGCGTGCACTACCACCGCCCGGCCAGTTTCTTTCTTTTAACTAAAGATCTCAGGTGAGCAGCTTTTTCCTTTACATTCTCTTCTATTTTGAAATAATTTTAAAACCTAGAGCGATCTTGTAAAATTAGCACAAAGAAGTGGGGATTTTGTTTTGTGTTTTTGTTTTCATCTTTTTGTTTTGCATGATTGGTAATCAAGGTACACAGGTGTACATGTTGTATTATTGCTCTGGAATATTACAGCGTGTATTTGCTATGTTCTGTAACATTCTAGCATGATGCAGCTATCAAAACCAGGAAATTAATGTTAATTCATTATTACCACCTAGTTTTCCAGCCTTTTCAAGTTCCTCTAATCACCTTCAAAGTACAGAATCTGGTCTGAGATCCTGTTTGCTTCCTCTCTAGTCTCCTGTACCGTGGGTGAGTCTCCTTTCCTTGACTATTGCAACCCTGACACTTTGGGAGATTACAGGACAATTTTGAGATGTTGTGCCCAGATCACGACCCCCAGAGAGACCACTGAAGACAAGCATGCCAGAATGCAAAAGCAAGGTTTATTGAAGCAGTTTAAGCCACACTGCAGGGACCTGTCAAGCCATGCAACACAGTAGAGGCTGGAGGAGGTGCCCACCCCTCTGCAAGCTCAAGTTTTAAAGGCAAAAACTACAAGGTTACATCATTTAGGGGTGCTAGTATAGGAACAATTCTGATCGGCTCACTTCTAGGGACTTTCTAGAAATCATGGCTTAATCTTACTTCTAAGAGGGTGGTTGCCTGTCATCATTTCTCATTGGCTGCCCTCAGGTGGAGACATTTCTGTGATCAGCTACCCTGGAAACCAGGGTTGGAACATTCCTTGGTTAAACAGTCATCACCAAATGAATACCTTGTGACTCTGTACCTTGCACTTTCTAATTTCTGGAATCTGGGTTGATTGGTTTCAGTAACTCATGGCCTATACCTAAAATGGAGAAAGCTTAGGCCTTATTTCTAAGATGGAGGCATTTTGTTCTACAGAAATTGTGCATTTATTTCTCATCAAACTGTCAAATGCCAGCTTTATCACCTGTTAATACTTCTTACTTCATTCATCTGCTACTGGGATCTTGTTACAAGGTGCTTTCCTAACTCATAATTACTTCCATATTTATCACTTGTTATTACACTGTAAGGGCTAACTTCGTGTTTTCATGTATTTGTTTGGTGAGTTTCTGTATTATTCAGTGGGTTATAATTTAAAGGTAAGTATTAATTGTGCTACTAAAATAACCCCAGATTTGGCTGTGTCCCTCTGACACATAACCATTATCCTTAGGGAACCTCCTTACTTGATTATAATATGATGCTTTGGAACCATAATTTACCTTTCCTGTTCTAGCCCCCAACTCCAAATCTGTTCATATACACACACACACACACTCCTATACTTCGCCATATAGAGACTAATACTTTCAATTCTAACCCATCACATTTCTAACTCTCTTATTTACAACAAGAAACCTGATTTCAACTGTCCTTAACAATTAATAGATCACATTTATTTATTAGAACAAACCCTCCTCATACATAATCTTATGTAGCCACCATTTTCTCCTACCTTTGCTACAAGCAAATATGATCCTCTATCACATTTTAATCCCCCAATCCTGCCTGATCCCCACTTTGTGGACTCCCTTCTGAGCCAGCTCAGGCTCCAAAGCTCCTTTCAGGTTACACTACCCTTTAGCCTGTACAAAATGCATCTTTCTGCTGTGAGTTCCTGCTGGGTGAAGTAGCCTAGGCCTTTAGTCCCAGCACTCAAGAGGCAGAGACAGGCAGATCTCTGTGAGTTTCAGGCCAGCTAGGACTACAAAGTAAGACTTGTCTCAAAAAAAAAAAAACAACAACAACAAAATTTAAAAATCATTGTTTTTTTCATTTAGACCCCAATATCTGTTGGCCATAACAGCAACTTATCCTTCACACAGATGCCTGTCTTGTTTGGCCCACATAATGGCTGTTGGACCAAATTACTTAAGAAAGTAGGAAGGAATCCAGGAAATGTCAGAAGGGAGTGGGGCAGGCAACAAGCTGTGTTATCCTGTTGGAGAAAATTAGAAAAAAGAATAAAAGCAGATGACTACGATAGACTGCATATTTATTTAGTGAAGCCACGAGAGAATCAAGGAAGACAGAGGCAGATCTTATAACTGCAAGGAGTTGGGTGGAGGGGCATCAGAGGAGACCACTGAAGGCTGTGAGGGCAGGGGAGGAGGGTTGCAGTGAGGACAGGGGAGGAGGGTTGCAATGAGGGCAGGGAAGGAGGGTTGCAGTGAAGGCAGGGCAGGAGGGCTGTGATCCATGCTTTGGCATCAGCTATTGTAGATGAAGCTAAATATACACTGTTCAAGATGGAATTGAGAGATACTCAATATGAACATTGAGTAGAAATGATCCCAAACTGTTCTTATTAAATACCCAGGTTATTCTGGGCCTTCAGGGACATGGCAATTTCCTCAAAGCAGGATTTAGGAAATCTGAGTCATAAGACCCATTATTATGCAAATTTCTACAACAAAGCAAGATGTATTTATAAACATCCCATTGAAGCTCCAGGAAGAGTAGGCAAAAGGGTTTTTAGTGAATGAGGAATAGTACGCACAAATTAGCAGCAGAGTGCCCAGTTATTAACCAAGGTGTGGAAATGCCATTAGCAGTTTTTGATTTGGTAGATCTTAAATATTGTATTTCAAGAATAGAAAAACTACTCAGAAAAATTTCCCTTAGGTCACTTTCATTTTAATTATTTTAGCTTCTCAGATGTAAATTTCTTTGCTGTTGGATGTCTGAGGGATTAAATCTCCTTGCTGGAGAGAGAGTACAATAATAACACAGGGACCAATGCCAGTTGTCCTGAGGCTACAACCTACAGTCAAATGAACTCAAATCTTCCCTGTACCATGCGATGTTCTCTGGTTCATGTCCAAATCTCCATATATCTTATCAGTCTTCTTGAGATTGCTGTGATGTCCTGAATTAGTCTCTAAGTCTCCAGCATTTCTGTAAGGAGTCAGTCTTGACTAGCTCTAAGAAATGTCACTTGTGTAAAGCAGCTGGCTCTAGGAAAATTTTATGATCCTTCTAGAACATCTAATAAAAATATGACTGGTGAATAATTGACTCTTCTTCCAGAGATGTTAAGGTCTTTAAGGAATTAATTTTACCACTTACATTTTAATGTTTGTTTCTATTTAAATATATGACATTGAATTTATAATTAATGAGATTTCTAACAGCTTGAGTCTATATGCTCTTTTTCTGTGTCACAAGAGAAAAACTATGTTATTGAAAGAAAAGAAACGGTATACCCAAGGGCTGGCTAGGAGTCGAGATGATTAGTCTTAATTAGCATCTGCTTTAATCTTCATTATTTTTCCCTCAAAAGAAAATGTAGAAATATTTTAACACTGATAAAGTTAACTGTTTTGGCCTAAATTATGAGTTCTTTGTATCACATAAGTATTTAAAAAAAAAATACCCTAAATGTGTGTCAAAGAGTTTCTGTGTCTGAGTATATAAAAATGTTCTAAAAGTAGAGTTTATAGCAAATGACTTGTTAGGAAAATGAAAATACAATGGCAAGGAAGAATGTCATGTCGACAGATTAGGGAGGAAATTGAGACAGGGAATTAAACCTCACCCCAGGAAATACAAGTAGGGAAAATTCCGGAACCTGAAGACTAAAGGAAGGATGTTTCCTTGACCGTGATCCAACTACCTGGCAGAATGCCTTCTTAACAAAGGATAAATCTGAAGGAAAGGACCCCTGAAGAAATGTAGTCTTTCCCTACATTAAAAAAAAAAAAAATCAGTGGCAGCCTGGAGACATGAAGAACTGCCTGCCAGAGGCAACCCTCTGGGATGAGCTGTGCCCAGCCAGACTCAGATCCACGGCAGCCATCTTGCCTTGGCCACTCCTTGGCCTCCTCAGTGGATCAGTAAATACAGTTCTCAGGCTCATACCATCGTTATTCTTGGTTTTTCTTTTTTTCTTTTTCTGGCTTATGAAATACCTCTTTACTCCAAAAGGAGATCAACGTGTTATCAATGCAAATCTTGGTTTAACCTTGTTAACTACAAACTAATAGCAGGAACAGACTTTGTGTCAAGGGCCATGATGGAGACGAGGTGTGCAGTGAAGAGGTGAGAGAAGGTTGTACGTGGGACACGAACCTGCCATGTGGCCTGGATGGTGTGTTTCCGCAGCCTCCGTCCAGCATTTCTTTTGATTACTGGCTTTTACTTAATAAAACAACTCCGGCCTTGGCACACTTGATAAAAAATGACTGCAGTCCTAATCATCGGTGATAAGCTCCGTGTACATTCCAGTTAAAATGTGTGTGTAGTCATGCCTTCCTTTCCAAAGCTTTGCCTGTTTGGTTGGTTGGGTTTTTCCTCCATGGGGGATTTCTATCAACAGATTTTCATTTCTGGTGCCTTTTTTCAAATGAGCTCGGGAAGATTAAAGCCAAGCAGGATGTAGAGACTGATTTCCCTTCTGACCTTTACAAGGATGCATACAGTGAACATGGTTTAGATTGTCAATTTTTCTCTTTACCTTTCTTCATATCAGTTCCTCCAGTCCGTGAGCATCTCACATCAGCATTACCCTGATAACTGCTGTTTGCACTCACATATACCAGTTCCATCGGGTGGCACTTGCCTTGTTTCCAGTTTTCGTAATGTGTTAATAGCTCTGCTTGGAACTTTTTCCTCCTCATCCAAGTTATTTCCAGTTTTTGCAATTTTTAAAAATTAAAATATAATTATGTTTTTCTCCCCTCCCTCCACCCTTTCCCTCCTCCCATATATATAACCCCCTTGGTACCTCTCAGTTTCATGGCCTATTTTTATTATTGTTGTATTTGTCTGTATAAACACATAAATATATAAATACAACCAACCTGCTGTGTCTGTTTAGTACTGCCTGTGTGTACATGATTTCAGGGCTGACCACTTGGTATTGAATAACCGATTCGGGGCGCCTCCCTTGGGAAGTCTAATTCTCCCTCCCTTAGCAGTTGTGAGCTGCCCATAATTCTATATCTGGGCATGGAGCGCCTGAGATTTCCCCTCCCACGATAGCGTGTGTATTGGTATTGTCGTGGTTCAGGTCTTGTTTAGGCAGCCGTATTGTTGAGGTATCACGGCTGTAGCTGCTCTGTCATTTTAGGAGACAATCATGCGGCTGACTTCCTGGCTCTCTGGCTCTTACAATCTTTCTGCTTCCTCTTCCAGCACATCTCCTGAGCTTTGGGTGCAGGAGTTGTGTGGTAGACGTATCAGTTGAGGCTGGGTACCCCACGGTCATTTGCTTCATGCATTTTGACTATATGTGGCTTTCTGTGATAGTCTCTCTGTTGGGAAGAGAGGCTTTTTTGATGAGTCTTGGGAGCTACACTTATATGCCAGTATACAGATAAGTATGTAGAAGATACTAAGAATTACAGTGATTTAGTGAAATGGCAGTGGTGGGGTCTCCTCTCCTCTAAGATCTGTGATCACTAGACAGTTAGCTAGGTTTTTCCTACCAGTTATCATTTCTCTTGTTGAGTGGGTCTTAAGTCCAGTTAGAGATTTATTGGTTACTGCCAAGATATAAGCACCATTATCATGCCTTTAGAGATAGCCTGCCATGTTGGTCATTGTTGTGATTCCTAAGTGTCACACTGGGTGGTATGCTTCTTGCATAACATGCTTCTGGTTCCATGAAAGCTAGTCCTCAGAAGGAGGAAGGAAGCTTTCAGGTCAGAACTATCTGGAAGCCTTTTGAGTCCTGTGTCCAAAGTATATGGTGTCTTCAGCAATAAGGACTTGTTTTCCATTCCTGGGAGACAACCAGCAACAACATCAATAGATTATATTATTTTACTAGCATATGTGTATATAATATATTTGTATGTATTATATGCCATTTTAAGTAAATATGAAATAATATGATTCCTGTTAGCTTTCCCAGGCTTCTTTGGTGTTCTTACTCCCTCTCCCCTCCTCTCCTTCTGTACTGAACTCTCTCTACTCTCTCCAATTCAAGTTCCCCACCTTTCCCATGTCCCCTTCACATCACTTATATCCTGCTATTCACCTCCCATTTAATCATATTTAAATTTGTCAAGAAATTGTACACAAATATCTTCTTTTTCATATTCCCAGATTTCTCTCCATAATAAAGCAGCTTTTGCCAACCATAATAGTTGTGTTTGTATGCTGAGTTATGAATATTGGGATTTATTTCTATTTCTTCTAACAGGTACTACCTCCCCTGAGCTTTTGAAAATCTACATTTCTTGAATTGCTACTGAGGTGGTACATTACTATTATTATTATTTGCAATTTGCATTGTTTTAGCATATATTTCAATTTTCCACTAACAGAATAAGGATTTACAGATATTTGCTAATTATTTGTTTGTTGAACGCTAAACTTTAGTTATGTTTACCATATTTATTCTATTCTGTTGTACTTCTGCTTATTCAAATAGACTTTAACATATTTTGTTTTCACTATTATATTTATACAAATATCCGTCTTTTCCCCTGATGACAACTTCAATATTTTCAGTATTTAGAAGGGTTTTCTTTCTACAGAAATTCCATATGCTTCCTTCAGTTTATTTTCATTCTTAATCACTGAAGTCTTTAAACCCAGCTGGAATTTTTCTCAGTACATTGTAAGTAATACTAGATCATATTGCATTTTTTTTCTCAGAAAAAAATATCCTGTGGCTGGGGATGGGCTTCAATTTGTAAAGCACCTGCATAACTTGCTCAAAACCCTGGGTTCAGCCTCAGCCTCAGTAAAACATGTGGAGTGGCACATGCCTTAATTCTAGCACTTGGAAGGTAGAGGCAGATGAATAGGGAGTTCAATGTCATCCTTGGCTACATAGCAAGTTCAAGGTCAGCCTGGGATACAGGATACCTTGTCTCCAAGAAACAAATATGAAGATGCATTGTTCTTATTGTTCTTTCTCTGTGCCCAACTCTGTGCAAGGCATAGCTACTTTTCAGAAGGTAAGAACATAAGGTAATTTCTGCCCTCAGGGACCTTATACTCCAAAGAATCATACAGGTGGGTATGTTCAGTAAGAGTATGTATAGTGTTATGATGCCAATCTGCAGAAGGTATATAGAGACACAAGGTAGAGTTGTCTAGCTAATTCTTGAGGAATCAAAGAAGATTCCCTAAGGAAAAGAGGTGTCTAATCTGAGAACTAAAAATCAAGGCATTGACCTGGTAACAAGAAGATGAGGAGGATGCTGTCCCAGAGTGGGCATAGTGAATGCACCGTCTGCCCCAGAGTGATGTTCTACCAGGACTAGAGAAGACCAAGTGCTGAGATGATTCCTGTGCTAAAAGTATCTTGAAAAGGAGAAGAAATAACCTTGTTCTCCTCAAAGACGGCTAGCAGCCTGAATGGTTGTCCAGCACTGCTCGGCTGTGCTGCCTTAGTCAACAAAGCATGGGGTTCCTGGTGCATGTAGCCAGGATTGGGCAGAGATGAGACCTTGGAGAAGGGAGAAATAGTCCTAGCAGAGTACCGGCCTGCCTCCCTAGTGACCCACACCTGGGCTAGATGGCCCTATCCGTGCCTTTATAAATGAGAGCCATTCAGCACAATCAGGTGATCTTAGGTTGCTTGGAATATACTGGAACTCTTCCTTAAAAAGGATAGGCTTCATCCTAAAAGAGTGTCGTCTGGAGCAGACCCCACCAACAATCACTGCATTTAAAGAAAAAAAAAAAACATTTCAGCAAGAAAAGGTATGAGAAGGGGAAGTGGTCACCAAAATTAAATGCTGGAAAAGGAACAAAGAAAACAAGAACTGTGGAGTGTTGCCTCTACTGTCTGTCATTCATGGTCTGGGAGTCCATAATTTCAGTTAGTCACTTCAACAAACTCTGTGCCTGGAAGTGTTTGGGAGGTAATGAGAAAATAGAGACACGAGATATTGGATTTTAGAGCTTTGCAGTAAGAGAAATATATACCATACGTGGACACTGTGTGGTTGACTCCAGCTTGCCTTGTTTCTAGTTGTAGCCTAAACCATGGGAGTATATGTGCTTCAGTTCCAGAGGCATTCTAGAATTGAATTCTAGAGTTCTTTCCTCATAGTGCAAGTTCAGCAAACCTCCCAGGAAAGAGATCGGCATTTAGCAGGTTGTATTTTGCACAAAGTATGTGAACGATGGTTCAGAACTATGAAAATGTGTAATACATGCACTGGACAGCCATACACAGAAGCCCTGATTCTAGAATTCCCAATTTTGAAGCAAAGAAGTATGGGCTCCATTATTTGTTTGTCTGCCAAGGATAGAGAACTGATGGATCTGTCTTCTCTCATTTATGGGCAGAGTATAAATATGATTTAAAAATAAAGAAATGACAAAAATAAATCTCATAAGCATATCCCTGACAGTAATAGTAGCTGTCTTGAGGAGAACATATGGTGATTGGCTGACTGTGGGCTAATGAACACATAGAGGGAAGTTGAATTGAAATTCAAGGTCATAAATGTAATGATTATCCATTGGATAGCACTATATAGCCTTCCCCCCACCCCCAAGCAGTATTCCATGCTTGTCAGAAGTAAACAAGACTGAATAATAAAACATCCTATAAAATCAAAGCCTGGTGGAGGTTATTAAGCAGGCTCGAATGTAATAGCATTAAAGCCAGAGGGGAGAAATGTAAAAATTATTCTTAGAAAATTTATCTCCATAGAAGTAGCTTGATATATGTAAGCCAAGAAGTTGAAGCAATGAACGCACGTGGGAAACTGGGGAAGTAAGAACAAATTAATCCAACCCTCTCATTTTATTGAAGAGGCCAAAAGCCCACGACATGTTAAATAATTAGCCTACTGTTGGTATCAAAACAGGAAGTAGAAAATGACAGTCAGACTCCCTGGCAGATGCAGACCCCAGAAATTATTTACTAAGTCATTCAATAATGAAACACCATCCAACTAATGGAGTATAAATGAATTGCTTCATAAACCAAATATGTCTGCCACTTTAAATAGATCTGAAAAGGGAAACTGTGAATTCATATAGTACATAAATTGGGAGATAACTGGATTTTGTAAGGTGATTGTACTTCCTCCAGCAATCAAAAAGAAAGTCATTGGATTCCTTTAAATGACATACTCTTCTTTTCCAAAATCATTTCAAATAAAATGAATTTGACTCATAAGCCAGCCAGCATGTAATTTATAAAAGGAATCTACCATAGGAAGCAGAACTTATCTGCAAGTTAACATCCAAATTATAAGCTTTAATTTACATTTTTTGTGTGCCATCATGCAGCAGAGCACTAATAAGAATTTATTAGCTTTCTTGAAGATCTGCACCAATCTCAAAGATTAGCACTTAGGAACCAGCAAATAGAATGCTCCAATTATGGCTTTAGCTGTAGCGAGCTTCTGAATGAGCACACCTTCCTGTGCAGCTGAGCTTTGCCCTTGCTGAAGAATAGTGTGTAGAATGGGAATGTGCTTGGTCTTGACCTCTGCATCGGAGATGCAAATAGCTTGAGAGTAAGTTCTCTTGTTTAAAGTTTTGTATCAGGACTCAGTGTCTGTGGAAATGAATTCTGTTTGGCTGTCTAGAAAGGGCTTTGTGAGGATTGGTAAAAATCGCCTAAACAGATTTGAAACTGACTGGTATTTAGTGTGCTTGATAAGGAAAATTTGTTGGGTTTCCTTCAGTACTCAGGAACTGACCGAGGGAATTTTTGTTTGTTTGTTTGTTTTGTTTTTTTAAATCAGAAACCTTCCTTCCATCTGATATCCCAGGCTCTTTGGGACAAGAACGAGAAGACAATAGCACGGCCATCTTTGTGAACACAGAATCCTGCACAGCATAGTTAAGTTTTAGCGTGAGCACTGGGAGAAAGCAGAGGCACCAGGAAGGAAGCGCAGGTCAAAATGGGAAGGCAGGGACGTTAACCCCTTCTGCCTCGGGCCTTTGGAAAGTCAGGTAGGCTCTGTGTATGGTGTGCAGGAGTCGGTGGTAGTGATGGAATGGGGTGGGAAGCAGGAAAATGATCATGCCCAAAAGAGGAAGCAGGAGGCAATATAAAGAGAAATTCTTTGCCTTTCTGTTTGAAGTGCCTCTCCTTGCCTCTTGGTAGATGCTGGGCCATCACCTATCTGGATTGCATTCCCTTCCTATCCCTCCCTCGGTCTTTCTGTTTCTCAGTTCAATTAACTCTCTCCTTAGCTGTCAGATGTCCTGAGCCTTTGTTTTTACTCTCCTTGGTTGTGGTTGGTGTCCTGTGGAGAGGGATAGGTCCTGTAGTCTTCAAGGAAGGGAGTTGAATAAGTGGCCCTTCTGGTCTGGCTTGGAACTAAAATAAGAACAGGACAGATGTTTTAAGGGCTCGTCGTACTTTAAAAATCAGGTATGGAGACAGACAGACAGACACAGAGAGAACATCATGAAAGATGTCATTGATACAATTCCCTCAGCTACATGACCACACATGTGCTGTCCAGTAGCCAAGCAAGAGGCTTAGTCATTCCAGGGCTTTATGTTCTTTATAATCATGTGCAGCGTGATCATGTAATCTATGTGCATGTACAGCCTATAAAAAACGGGTTCCATCTCATCCCTTCTCTTTCTCCCTACACAACTATTTCCATAGGCCTCAGCACGCCCCTCTGTTCCTTCTCTTAATAAACTCTTATAGTGGGTTTTGTTGTGCCTTGTGGCTTTTCTTGCATGTGCTTAATGAATAACACAGCATTGCATAATAACTAACAGTCATACTCAGAGTGCTTAGAAATGGGAAGCTCCAGGACCGGGAGGGTCAGGGACTGTGGGGGGAGGGCTCAAAGGGAAAATTCAATTGGCTTTAATGAAGTTTCTAGGAGAGGCTTAGATTAGCAACTATGAATAAGTTATGTGGGTTGCCTGGGACCTCACCCTACAGTGATTAACAGTGGTCTATATAATAGGAGAGCCTCCCACCCAGTCAGTTCAAATTATTGTTTTAGTGACATAATTACATATGATTGAAGAAAATCTCTTTAGTAATTGCCTAAGTAAGGTGGTCATAGTGAAGCTTGTCCTGTTAGTATTATGCCCAGATTTCAGGGACCCCCAAAAGACCACTACAGAGACTGAATCCCATATGTAAAAGCAAAGAGCCTTTATTTCAAGCTCGAGCTTGGTCTCTCTGTCCAATGCAGCGGTAAGAGCAGAGAGCCCCAAGCCCAGGTGGGGTAGGTTTATCATAGCAGAGGTTGGGGTGAGGGGATTTCCAGGGTTTAGGACCCTGATTGGCTGACATTAGTCGAGGGTATTTTGGTAAAAGGGCAAAATAGGTGTGTACTAGGCTCAGGGACTTCTGTTGATCTTATCTAATCTTATCTAAGGGTTGGAAAGTTTGGGATGTCAGGTACTTCCCCTTAGATGCTGGCCCATTATTGGGTGGATCCCTAGGTGGTATCAGCTTATGGCTTTTCCTGGATCTGAGTGTTGCCTGCCAGTAAGCCTGTCATGGTAGCTGTGTGGTCAAGCTGTTTTGAGCCTGCCCCCTCCACACCTCCCCCCAACATTTGAGTGCATCTGTCCCATGCTGACACATCTGAGTGGGACTTAACACAATTAATTACCTTGAGGCTCTTGTGCAGTGGTCCACATGCTTGGCTATTGAAAGGTTCTGGAAGCTTCACTTGCAAACATATGAACCAGAGTCTTTGGGCATAGGCTGGATGTACCTACTGTTTAAAGGCTTCTGGTGCTACTGATATGTAGGCAGGTTTAAGAGGGTCTCCCTGACACCAGGCACCTGCAGCATTGGCTTTACTTGGGGACCTTTAAATTTTTTCTCTTAACAAGTTTTAATGTATCTGTTTATTTGTGTGTGTGTATGTGTGTGTGTGTGTGTGTGTGTGTGTGTGTGTGTGTGTGTATGTCTCTGTGTGTGTGTGTCTGTGTGTCTGTGTGTGTGTGTAATGATGTATACATATGGTATGTGTGGACAAAAGAGGATGATGTTAGATGTCTTGATCTATCACACTCCACTTGTTCCCTTTGAGACAGGTTCTTTCACTGAACCTGGAGCTAGGCTGGAAGCCAGCATTCCCCATGATCCTCCTGCCTCCTCCCCCAGGATTTTAACAAGCTAATGAACATGGGTGATTCCTGTGGTAAGTGCTGGTAGCCTAGGTAGCTCATCACAGCAAAGGTTGGACTCTGTGTTAGCTCTACTCTAAGAGGCTCTACATCAGGCAAACTAAACCCTGGATCACCTCCCTCCACTTCTATTTTGTAATGCTCCATAAGTGACTAGCTCAAGACAGGGACAGAGAGAGATGCAGGAGCTGTGTGAACAGCATCCATGCTAGGTTGGTCCATGCCTATAGTAAGAGGTTCATCTTCCCAGGAACTGTGGGAATGGCATCCATGCTAGTTGGTCCATGCCTATAGTGGGAAGTTCATCTTGAGCTGTGGGAATGGCATCCATGCTAGTTGGTCCATGCCTATAGTGGGAAGTTCATCTTGAGCTGTGGGAATGGCATCCATGCTAGTTGGTCCATACCTATAGTGGGAGATTCATCTTCTCAGGCTTTATCTTCTAGGCATAGCTACAGTCCACCTCCACAATCCACATTAAAAAAAAATTATCTTCATTTCCTCCTACAAAGCACAGAAGCTTAACTCTGGGATTCAAGGTCAGATGTTTGACCTCCAGGGTCCTATCCCTACCCTCATTTGGGATTACTTTGTTTCTTAAATCAGATTTTTTTCTCAAATAAAAACAAAAATGTGTGAGGTGAAACCTATTGGAATGAAAAAGGTACTTTAAAAATCTGAGGCATTAAATCCCTATCTTTTGGGGTGATCTATGTTAAATTAAATGTCAACCAAGTCACAGAAATTATCTTTAAAGATGAATGAGACTGCCTTTCTAACTACCGGTGGCCATCCCCTCTGTTATGAAAGCAATGAATTACCTTTTGATGGGAATTGCACAGTATCAGCCGTCTCAATCCACAGTGATGAATAGGGACTGGAAGAGTTTAAGGACTTCACAGAGGAAATTCTCTAACATCAGACTTGAGAGCTTGTGGCACACCACATACTTAGATTTCCCCCTCAAACCTTTATTTCTCCCTGTGCCTTCCAGGAACACCAGCTTCTTGCTGAACGGAGCCTTCCCTTGCTAATTCAAACTAAAGACAAAGCAGTCTTTAGAATGCTTTCATGCAACGGTACCAGTGCTGACCCTAAGTGAGTCTCCCAGGCTGTTCGACCCCCTCCCCTTCCCACCCTTATCTCCAGCTGTCCCCACCCAAAGGTCACACTTCACCACTACCTCTTTCCTGGCTGCCTGGTTGTTGGAGTAGGGAGTTGGGATCAAAGAAGATGGAGAGGATTTGAGAAAGTGGGGAAGGAGGAGGGGCTGTCTTCCCATGGGAAAAGAGAAGGGGTAACATGAGGGAAGGGAAGGGAAGGGGCCCTAAGGGAAGGGAAGGATACAAGTGATTTGAAAAATAGAGACGGGGACTCTGGGGTGGAAAGATTTAAGACGGTGTGGGGTAGGGAGATAGGGGAGAGGAGAGAGGAAAGGGCTAACCCAAACCAAGGATGTGTGAAAAGCCTGTGCAAACCACAACTTTATAACTAGTTAAAAATATAATTAATGACCAGGCGGTGGTGGCATGCACCTTTAAACCCAGCACTCTGGAGGCAGAGGCAGGCGAATCTCTGTGAGTTCAAGCCCAGCCTGGTCTACAGAGTGAGATCCAGGGCAGGCACCAAAACTACACAGAGAAACCCTGTCTCAAAAACAAACAAAAAACAAAAACAAAAACAAAAATATAATTAATGGCCAGGTGGGGAATATGCCTTTAATCCTAGCACTTGGGAGGCAGAGGCAAGTGAATCTCTATGAGTTTGAGACCAGCCTGGTAAAACTCTCTCTCTCTCTATATATATATATATATAAATGGGCATAAAGAGCTGATTCAGCAGTTAAGGGCTCTTACTGCTCTTCTAGAGGACCCAGGTTCCATTCCCAGCATCTGCATGGAGGCTCACAACCATTCCTAACTCCGGTTCCAGGAGACCCAACTCCCCCTTCTAGCCTCCTTGGGCACCAGGAATTCACACAGTACAAACACATAAATGCAAGCAAAAACACTCATATACATAAAATAAGTTAAATAAACCTTTAAAAAATCTAATAAACAAGTAAGTTCAAATGGAGGTACCCTGCATGGGTAGATGGTGCTGTTCCCAGGAGCTGTAGGCTATTAAACAAAACTCTCAGTGTTATATTTGGGACACCTCCATGAATACTGTTGATAAGAGAGGTTCCAGAGGCCTCCAATGCAATCTAGGCTATTGTCACTCTTGGTTTCCCGCCAGAACTTGATAGAAAGACCCTATTGATGAAGGCAGCACACACTTAGGCTATCAGAGAAATGAATCTGGAACTAATCTAAACAAACTCTCTCCCTGCTGGCTCACTTTCATAATGCAAAAAGGTGCCATGCAGGGTCCTGGGAAAAATTCACCAACAGTCTAACCTAGAGGTGGCCCCTGCATACTGTACCACCGACTTGTCAGGCAAAACGTGTCCACTGGTGCCATAGTGGCATGACTGTTAGGGGTGAAGCAATTGTTTCTGACTGGACCAGAGACATCTCCATAGGAGTAAAATCATGGCTGGTACAGAAACCTGGTCAGAGGCCTATGGCTGTGGAGAGCAAAGGACCTAGTGAGAAACCTACTATTGTTATTTTGATAAATGTGCATATTATTAAACTTCTACATATGAATGTTTATTCCCATGGATAAACACTGCTCTCAAGATCAGAGAAGTGTCTTTTTGCAGTGGGAAACAGTTAATAAAGAGATTCATAACTGGTCAGTATGCTGAGAATTAGCGACTGTTGAATGCTCAACCCCAAATGAGACATATTATTCCTCGCTCCTTGAAACTCGTGTGGCTCTTCTCTGTTCATATGACACTGTTTCTGTTTGCTTGTTTGATTCTTTGTTTTTTCTTACTTTTCCATTATGACATCTTGACCTGCTCATGATCCCAGTGTTGAAGGGGAAAAAACAAGGCCATGCTAGGCCACCAACAATCTTCTTTTCTGTACCGGGAAGGGGGGGGGGAGTGGGAGGGACAGAGCCTGGAGATTTTTAGATGTTTTTGTCCTTGTCTCATCGCGTTAAGATGATGTACAGATCAATCTCCGAGGAACCGTGGGGACCAAAAAGCTTCAGAGCAGCAGAGTGAGCAAAGGGGTGAATACAGATACCAAGCCACCTTTCTCATTGGTTGCTTTCTGAAGGAGGGGGAGCTAGTGCATGCTTCTGGGGACTGCTGTGTTGTTGTAAGGAGGGCGATCCCCCTTACATAAGGACACCCGAGCACCAGGACGTATGAATACTGTATTTCACATGAGCCAAGAGCAGCCCTGGTCACCACACAGGAGTAGGAGAGAGCAGGAAGCACAGAGCGGGGAGACTGGTACTGGGCTGGGGAAGTGTTGTCTAATTTAAGATGGAAGGGAAAGGATTGCCAGCCACGTGGCTTATCCTTCCAGCTTCAGCACCTGCGCTCCCTGTCTTCCCTGTCTGCTGGAGAGGAGAACGGCTTCAGTGGGGAAAGGCGAGGGGATCACAGAGCGGATGGGGGGAGAAAAGTACTGAAATTCATTATACACATGCGTGAAACTGTTAACAAAAACCACAACAAGGAAAAGAGAACCTGTTAGAAATGGTAACGGAAACACCAAGCACATAAAAGGGTGGGCGAACAGCCAAGGAACACATGGCAGAGTGTTCAATCACAGGATTAATGATTAAGGGTTACAAAGCTCAAACACAAATTAATAGAATAAGCTAATTCTGTTTGCCTTAAAACGGAAAGTGTTTAAATATTTTGGTCCTCAGACCTCTAAGAGAAGGTGCCTAATGGAATGTAATTAAGTCACTCTGCCCTGAACAAGAATTAGTGCTGGGTTCTTGGAGGAAGTTAATTTTGAAGAGAATGGGTTGTTGGAAAGAGTAAGTCCAACCTTGACTTGTTCTGGCTTCCTTTTAGCCATGTGATCTCTTCTGTCTACATTGCCACTATTGTCCTGCTGTGGGAGCCTCACTCGAGCTGGAATTAATGTGACTACACATTTTTTTCTTCTTCCTTCCTTCCTTCCTTCCTTCCTTCCTTCCTTCCTTCCTTCCTTCCTTCCTTCCTTCCTTCCTTCCTTCCTCCCTCCCTCCCTCCCTCCCTCCCCCTCCCTCCCTTTCTCTTTCTTTCTTTCTTTCTTTCTTTCTTTCTTTCTTTCTTTCTTTCTTTCTTTCTTTCTTTCTTTCTCTTTTCAGTTATTTTTACAGCCCCCCTCTTCTCCTCTCAATCCCTCCCCCTAACTCCCCTTCCCCCATCCTCTCCTCCCTGTCTCTCTTCAGGAAAGTGACTACCTGATTTTTGAAGGACCTACTCTCAAGTGTTTCCTTGTAGTCACAGAAAACAGGCTAACCCTGACTGGGGGAAGGCACTGAAAGACCTCTCAGTAATTTGGGAGATGAAGAACTGTGCACACATGGCTTACTTTTCTTCTTCCTGGTTTATGCTCTGTGGAGTTTCTTCCCTCTCCAATGCATTGGAGGCCACATTCCCAGGACAGTGCCCCTCCCTTCTCATGGGGCTTAGGTTACAATCCTACAGCCTTAGATGAAGTGGAGGAGTAGAGAGTGAGTATAATTAAAACTCCGAATCGGTCACACTGTTTGAGAATCTCCCTTCTTTTCTTCATCATTAACTGAGCGCCTGCGATATTCCAGATTCTATGCTAATCTATATCACATCACAAATGGGAAAACTGAGCCCCAGATGCCCCAGAACTCCCAAGGTCATCATTGGTCAGACACAGGCAGAACAGGGGAAGATACCTGGTCTCCACATCCCTGGTCAGAGTCCTTGCAGTCACACGTCAAGCCTTCCTTGACCTCAATAAAGCCACTTCATAAACTCTAGTCATTTGCATATTTTCTCTGCTCTGTGAACACACGATTCCAGCTTAGAGCAGAAGGACTTTATCTGTGATAGCCTAGTAACTTTCCATTCCTGAACCCAGTGGACCTTCCTAAGATGTGAGCTATTGGAAATCTCTGCTTTAATTAAAAAAGTTTCCCTAGAATGAACAAAATCCTTTGACCATTGCTCCTAACATTAGGCCCTGGACACATGAGAAATGCACCTGTGTGTCTTGCTTTTGTCCACAGTGGGCTAGGCTCTGCCCATCCATGCTGTTGGCTGCACACCGTAAGCTGGGCAGTGTTGCACTTGTCTGAAACAGCTGTGGAGTGCACCTCGAAGGCCATGGGACTCCCAATACAGATGCAAGAGAGAGTCCAGCTGCATAGTAGGTACACAGAAGTAATAACTTTATGTCTTATGTCCCTGAGCCTCCTCAGCTACAGCGTGTCAAGGGAACTTCGGGTTGTGCACTGTGCTTCTTAGTTCTTCAAAACTATGTCCATTAAATCTTTGAGTCTCTCAATAATTGTAGTTTGAATAAGAATGGTGGCCCCTATAGGTATATACATGCATATACATATGTATGTAACACACATACACACACACACACACACACACACACACACACGTGTGTGTATGTGTGTGTGTGTGTGTGTGTGTGTATGTATGTATGTATGTATGTATGTATGTATGTATACTGCTCCAGCACCACATTTGCCTACTTGCTGCCATGTTCCCTGATGTAATGGTCATGGACTTATCCTTTGAAACTGAAAGCAAGCCCCCAATTAAATGCTTTATTTTACAAGTGGCCTTGGTCATGATGTCTCTTCAAAACAATAGAAAACTAATCCAGGCAATGATGCATTATTTTAAGGGTTTTAAAATGAGGTTTACATGTTTTTGAAGGAAAACCTGAAGATCCACTGTCTCTAAGGCTGTAAAACCAAAGACTTAAAGAAAGAAATCTCAGAATCTTTCTTCCCAGCATGGGTCACAGGGACGAAGTTCCCCCAACAGTATCAAGCAACCATGAGAAATACCAGTCTATCCATTCATCCATCACTCATCATCTACTCCTCCAACATCCATGCATTGACCCACCCACTCATTCCTCACTAACAAGTGCTTATTATGACTTCAGAGGTTCACATGGGGTTATGTAAGCGTGGATATACTTTTCAATATAATTAGCAAAAGCTACAAACTTTTATTTTCCTAGAAGAGAGATTGTTGTGTAGGAAGAAGTAAAAAGTGACATTTTTCAACAAAGATTATTTGGAGGCCTGAAAGGCAACAGAAAGAAGTGAAGAAAATGTTGGTTTTGAGACTCAGCTGACATGGAGAACAAACCTAGTTCCTATAACTTGCCTTTGGCAATCACCTGCCCTGTGAGAGCCATTGCCTCAGCTGGAAGGTAGTGTCGATGACATGCTGTGGTGTCTTCGGTCACAGGCACTTGGGCAGCCCTAGAGCTCCACATTCTCTGCCCTTGTAGGCAGAGAGGGTGGAGATCTGGGCTGATAGGGAAGTCTCTACACTTGGCTCTGTAGACTTTTATTTCCAAGACTTTCACAAGCATCAGGGCCTTGTTCTTGCATAGACTCGGTGTTGTCAAGGCTCTTTCATTCACTAGGACTGCAGCCAGAGCCCAGTAACTTAGTAGGCTTCTCTGGTACTCTAATTAGCCAGACTCTGCCTTGGAAGAGCTGTCAGTCAAAAGGAAACTTGGAAGATGTGCAAATGCCTGGAGCATACGGTACCCAAGGCTGGGGTGGTAACCAAGGGTGATCTCAGCCAGTCAAGCACACACAACTCAACAATGTGGCCAGCTCACCCTCTCCTTCTGCTACTCACTAGCATTAAAATTCAGGCAAGTTATAGAAGTAGTCTGTGCCTCCGTTTCCTCATTTGTGATGTGAGCTTAAGAACAGGACCCAGTTCATAGAGTAGTCCTGAGGATTAAGTACCGACAGATGAAAAGTTTGTTAACTGTGTCCAGGACATGAATTCTCACACTATAAAACTCATGTTCACTGCTTAAAGCAAATGAGACTCACATTTCTTTTTTTTTTTTGGGGGGGGGGGCTGAGGTTAGGGGCTTGTTTTATAAAGTGTTATCTGTATCTGAATACGAATATAGAATAATTCCCCCCCCCCCCCACCCCGAGACAGGGTTTCTCTGTAGCTTTGAAGGCTGTCCTGGAACTCGCTTAGTAGACCAGGCTGACCTCGATATCACAGAGATCCACCTGCCTCTGCCTCCCGAGTGCTGGGATTACAGGTGTGTGCCACCACTGCCCAGCTTAGAATAATTCTTTTGAGAGATAGCATTGAGTGACTATCTGCACACATAGGCCAGACTTCTCCAGGCTGCTGAGCACCTCATGGACAGATGGTTCCTGTACCCCTGCTGCCCAGCCAGGGGATCTCATGTTTGTGTCTAGGGACTCGACGAACCCCATCCCAGTCCTTCTGGACTCCCAGGCATGTGGTCTTCAGTTTGGTGCTCCCTTCCCTGGGTTATTTCAAAATATGTTGTGTGTTGTTCATACCTCCTAGATTCCTATGAAGCTGAAATGGGCTAATTAAACTGGAGACCTTCTAGAAGAATTGTTCCCGGCTCTGCAGGGTGGCATCTTTACCTCTCTCTCTACACTGCTTCCAAGTCTCTGCTCTGTAGGCGGGAGGTGGTTTTTTTCTTCTCAATTCCCTAGCCTTCCTGGGGGCTCTTCCTTCTTAAGGTCTCTGAGCATCTGTCTTCCCAAGTTGTTGTCAGACACAGCACCAGAGGGAGCAGGGTTGGAATTTAAGTCATGTGACTTCAGGAAAAACAAATGGCTATTCCTAGGGAGCTAACAATTGTGTGCATGCTTGAGAGGATGGATGAGGAAGTAGGCCAGCAGTTGCTAAATGTTGGCAGCTTGAAATCAGCCAAGGTGAGAGGATTTACATCCTGGCACTTGGCAATTGCAAAGTCCCCCTACTTCCTTTCCAGCATGCCTTACAAATAAGGGGACGACTGGATGGGGGGGCAAACCACAGGCAGTTTCTCAGATGTCTTGAAAGGCTGGCTCACTGCCATACATTCTAAAGCTTTTCCATTCCCCAAAACAACAGCAAAATGGCCATTAGCTGGTGCGATTTCAGTACAAGCAGACAAATACTTATCTTTGTTGCCCTGCTAAACCAGCTCCCCAGGCAACTCAACCAGATAAATGAGAACAAAGGAGTGAAGTCTCCTAGGACCCATCAAGGAGAAATAACTCATTAAAGATCCCAGTGTGGGGTAGCTGAATGCCACTATTATTAAACAGGTATGTGCATAGACAGTTTTGGGCCCAACACACTGCTGGCGATGATGTCCCCCAGGAAGTAGCAGCAGTCCAAAGGACTCCTGTTCTCAAGCCTGAGATCCATGGTTCTGTTCTCAGTTTCTCCTGCCAAGCTGTCCTGTAGCTTTCCATCTGCTTCTGTATAGGGTCTCCTGAAGAAGAGGCTCTAGAAGCTGACTTCCATGACAGTTTTCTTCCCAGGGAACCTTATATCACAGGCAAGCAGGCAGCATGAGTTGATGCCAGATTCAGCGGCGGAGTGGTGGTGAACCAGGTGGAATGTTAGTCCACTAGGAAGGCAGCTTGCTACGGTGACTCCTCCCACTCTTGCCCAGATACCCAAGAAGGTCGATGCTTTCCCACGTCTGCACTGCAGGCTCATGGATTCGAGCCTGGTAAGGGTGACATTAGAAGCACCTAGGGACAGGTTTGCCACTCCTGGTTAAGAATCCAGCCAGACATTAGAAGATTTGGAGCCCAGTGAGGATGAACAATACTCACCAGCTTTGACCCCCAACTCCCATACCCCTGCTAACAGGCTAATTCTAAGGAAGAGGAAGCATCATAGTTGCTCCTCAACATTTAAAATACCATATAAAGGAAAGGGAGGAAGATGGCGGTAGCAGAGCTTTGTTGAAGGCCGCAAAGAGAAGGCTCTTCGTAAAGCACAGCTATTTTATAGACTTTAATTTTTAAATTTAGTCTGTTGTATGACTTTCGGTTGATTGAATGGGCTTTGAAGCATACCTCTGGCCCTCCATGAAGGAATACTATTCTATTCTAGACTGCCAAAAGATGGGTCCGGAGAGATGCCTCAGAGGGTAAGAACACTGGGTGCCCTTCCAGAGGAACTGGGTTTGGTTCCCAGTACAGATCCCCTGGAACAGACATTGCAGACTGTTGTAAGATGCCACAGGGAGGCTCAGAACTGAACCCTCTGCAAAAGCAGCAAATGTTCTAAAGCACTGAGCAGTCACTTAGCTCCCCATTGGCCATCAATAGATGTTCACTATTTTTCCTTTTATTTCTATATTTTTGTTATACTATGTAGCTCTGACTAGCCTGCAACTTGCTATGTAGACCAGGCTAGGCTTGAGTCTCTCTCCCCAGCGCTGGGGAGGGCGTCCACCACCTTCCCCACATGTCACTTCTGGACCTCAGACTCACTTTGACCCTTCTCCATCTCCTTCTTCCTTGCAACTGCAGCGATCTCCAGCTTGCCTGTCCTGCTCTGTTTGCCTCTCAAACTCCAATACAATTGTTCTGGAGTTTCCTTCTGAGTCTGTTTTTACATTATTTGATCTAGAGTTTCCTTCTGAGTCTGTTTTTATATTATTGTATCTAGAAGACTAAGAGCTGAAAGAGTTCTCCTCTGCAGCACAGATTCCTAACAGACAAATGAACCCAGTCATATCAGAATCCCTGGAGGTGGCTCCCAGGCCATGGGAGGTTTGGCAATCTCTTCAGGGAATTCCATAACAGCCAGAATTGAGAATCACCACCATTTCTATGGCTAGACTACCCTGAACTTGATCTTGGTTGATCTCAGAAGCTGATCAGGGGCAGGACCTGGTCAGAACTCAGATGGGAGAGTCACTGCCCTGAAGAAAGGGGCCGAACACCCAACCCAGAGCTAGCTGATGGTTCTCATACTGGCATGGGTGGCACAGCCCCAGGGGGACATGAGGGGACATGAGGAGTTTTGGTTATCACAGCTAGGCTGCTCTTGGTATTTAACTCCCAAGGTTAGGAGCATCAAAACCTTTGTATTTTGTAGAGCATTCTTTACAATGATAAATGTCAAGTCTTGGGGGAGTGGGCACGATTGGAAGGTGAAACAGGCCGAATGCATGCAGACCAGTCCTCTGTAGAGGAAGGAGGAGGCACAGTTGGCTTCCAGTTCAGCTTTTGGAAATGTAGCAACAAAATGCTAACTTGCTTGCAGAGGCCTCTCCACAGTGACTTCCTCTGAGAAGTGTAACAGCTGTCTGTGCATTGGGACAAACTACAACACCCTGGGTTGTTTTCTTTCCTTTCTTTTTCGAGAATCTTCTCAACATGAATGCAAGGCATGGTTGTGGAGCCAGATGTGAGAGGTGGAGGAAGAGCATTTGTTTGGATGGCTTTGACTATCTTTTCATTTTTGTAGCTAGACAGAGTCCACAGATACATGTGGTGCCCAAATCAAAACATCTTCCTTTATTGTAAAACCTCATCTCCAAGCTCTAGGCAAACACTTCATCACCACTCACTGGCTCTTTCACCACAGCCAGCCTGTGGAGAGAGTGTGGTGGCAGACTGTCACTGGGCACATTTCTAGGTCCTGTCCATGACTGGTGAGCTTAGTTCTTGACATCAGAGCTCTCTTCAGAAACCCTGACCCTGCTTACATTATCATCAGTGGGCTCTGAAAATGTGTGTGTGTTGCTTTGTCTGAAGTCACAGACTTAATGCCAAGGCCATCAATTAATGGGGGCGGGGTGTAGGTGGAAGTTTCTCTCCCGCCTGCCTCTTCCCAAATACCCAGCAGTTGCTTCTTAAATAATTGACTCCAAGGCTTAATATTACTTATAACTGCTCTGGCATTAGCTCAGGCTCATTACTAACTAGCTCTTACACTTAAATTAACCCATAATTCTTATCTATGTTTAGTCACGTGGTTTGGTACCTTTTCTCAAAACTGCATACTCTTCTTGCTTCCTCTGTGTCTGGCTGGTAACCCCTTGATTCTGCCCTTCTTCTTCCCAACAGTCTCAGTTTGGCTTTCCTGCCTAACTTCCTGCCCAGCTACCGGCCAATCAGTGTTTTATTAAACCAGTTTGAGTGACATATCTTTACAGTGTACAAAAGCATTATCCCACAGCATGGGGGTCTGTGACTTGCAAGTGAAAAGCTAGCTCAGGGAAGGTCTCAGTCCTGGCCATTGTCTACTTATTCGAGGAAGTTCTCAAAATATAGTAGTGTCAGGTTCTTGTCCTAAATCATTCACATCAGAATTTCTGCCAGGGTCCAAGCATCACTAAGGTCCCCAGCTTTGGTGGCCATACCTTAGGGCAACTCCAGTAACTTCCCATAGAACCCAGACCCGCCTCTAACCACCAGAACACAGCGAAGGTTGTCATTCTCAAGGAGTTACATTACATGGCCAAGGTCAAGAGATGTTGTAGACATAACTAAGGTCCATAGTCAGTTGACTTTTGTTTGGGTAGTGAATAGGGATTATCCTGAGTGGAGCTGACATCATCAGGTAAGCCCTTTCTGCAGCTGTCTGAGGAAGTCAGAAGCTCTCTGCAGCTCTGGCTTTGAAGAAGCAAACTGCCCAAGGTCAGCAGTGACTCAGAGACCCGTGAGATGACTTCACTAAGCCTTTGGTCATTTGGGTCACAACATAGAAAATGAAGACACTAGGGGATTCAAAAGCCCCACTAACACTGAATGTCCCTGGACTATAAGAGCCTGTCCAATTTGGGGATGAACTGGGAAAATTAGGTTTTCTTCTGGTAAGCATTATTTATTATCCAGAATTCTGAAAGGAGACAAAAAGATGACTGTGTGTCTTTCTGATGTCATTATTAATTGGCCCAGTTCAAGGTTCAATTGTCTAGGGCCGTGAACCAGCATTTGCCTTTATTATTGGAGTATATCCTAGTTACTATGTTTAACGTATAGATTTTTTTCCACCCAATAAAAATGCATCCACCTCGTTAAAAAAAAAAAAATAATCCCAAAGTCATACATAGTTCATCACATTGTTGTATGTTTGTCAGTTTTGGTAACTGACTTAAAAATTGTATCCTGAAATTTGCCATTAAATTATGAATAAGGACCCAGTTACTTGCATGGTCTTAGAACCAGCCTAACTAATAATGAATGATTCCTTTATTAACTAATTAAAAACATCTGTGTCACATGTTCATTTTATATTTTTATCATATCTTCAACTTTCTGACAATTAGACCTCAACAAGTTTATAAGTTGATGTTCTTAATTTATTTTTAATTTTTAGGGTTCTTCTTTGCTTTATATATTTTTGAAATCATAATTTAATTACAGCATTTCTTCCAGCACCTTTCTACCTCTAAAATGTCCCAAATACCCGTCCCCAGGCTCCTTCAAACTCATGGCCTCTTTTTTCACTAATTGTTGTTGTATGCATATACATATATATCTATGTATACATATATGTTCCTAAATACAACCTGTTCAGTTGTATAATGCTATCTGTTTGTGTATTTGTGTATATTTGTTGTGAGTGTTTGTGTGTCTGTGCTTGTACATGCTTGAGCACACATGCAAGTACACATGTCCATGTTCATGCATATGGAGGTCAGAATAAGACACTGGGTGTTTTCATCTATAACTGTTTGCCTTGCTGCCTTGAAATGGGGTCTGTCAATGAACTGGAAGTCTAGCTAGGCTGGCTGGCCAGCAAGCTCTTGGGATCTCTACCTGCTAACACTAAGGTTATAGGCACCTGTGGCCATTCCAGGCTTTTTACGTGGATGCTGGGGATTTACTTTCTTGGGTGCTCATGCTTGCAGAGCTGTCTCCATAACCTCAATTACAGGATTCTTAAATTCACCATCTTATTTGATGCTGCAGAGCATGAGCTGAAAGCACCTGCTGCATACCCACTTCACAGATGAAAAAACTGAGTCTCAGGGAATATCATAGAGATGGCAGCAGCTTTGGCAGTACTCAGATTCCTGACTCCAGGTCTGGTGTTTTCTTCCCCCCCCCTCCCTCTCTCTCTCTCTCTCTCTCTCTCTCTTTCTGTTATTCTTCACGAATTCATACAATACACTTTGATTGTATTCACCCCCTCTCCCACCTCCCCCCAGATCCACCCCCACCTCCATACTCATCCAACTATGTGTCCTCTCTTTTTTTGTTATTTTTAACTGATCAGGTCCAGTTTGTGCTGCCCGTAACTCTTGGATGTGTGGCCTTGCCCTGGAGCATGGTCACCCCACCAGGAGCCACACCCTTAATGACAGCTGACTCCTCTCCCAGCAGCCATCAATTGCAATAGCTCCTCAGCTAGGGGTGGGACTCTGCTCATCTCCCCTCTCCGGGCTGGATTTGTGTCTGGATTGAGATGGTACAGACCTTGTGTGTGTTCAAATATGGCAACTGTCCTGTCGCGTCCAGAAAACATGTTCTAATTCCCGTCCCTCTGCCTCGTACCAGCAGCAGTCTCTGAAGCATGAACCATTCTTTCGCTCTTAATACTTCCTTCGTATGACTGTCTCCATGCTAAAATGCGGGAAACTGAATGCAGAGTTTATGCAACTTGCCCCAAATCACAGTGGCTGAGTCAGCATTCACCAGGCAGCGCCGTCTCGGCAGCTGTCTGCAATGGCTCTGCACAGGGCTTCTGGAGCAATGGCCTGCTGGCCCTGACTCCCCACTGCCACCTGAAAGGTTAGCCTGAGTGATGAAGAGGTTGAAAGTGCTCTGCTGTGAGGTCTCTGCGTTGAAGAGATTGAAAAGCTTAGCCTAGGACAGATAAGGGACCATCGACTCAGTTCTCATGGTGTCCTTTACACAATGACAGCTTAGGTGTCTACAAATGATTATCTGTAATTATCTGCAAATTAACTAGCACTGTGATGGAGGGACTCACCAGAAGCTGTCCATCCAAGTAGATGCTTTGATGATGAGTGAGAGGAAGCTGTTCTTTCTGCTAAGAGAAAGCCATGGGCACTAGTTACAGAGGCAGTGGGCTCACCCAAGCAAATGGAAACGTGGGTAAATTGCAAGAGTTTTAGAGTCAAGAGGGATGGTTTAGTCTATCAAGACTGGGAAGTGACTCAGTCACAACACACATGTGTGCATCTCAAAGTCCTTCAACTGTTCTGTGCCATCGAAAATTTCATTTTACCTAGATCCAAATGTTTCCCTGTCAGAACCAACTTTCAAAGTAGCTGTTGCAAGAAAATATACCTTTCATTTGCCTGCAGATGAGTCCTCTGGAGCATTCAGGAACGTGGTTGGCAGGGCCTGGATCCATCATGCCATTCATGATGTGACAGACGTTGAGTTTTCTTTCCAAACTGTATCAGCCACTGTATCAGCAACTGGGCTGAAGCCTAGGGCAGTGCTGTGAAAGGACCCCTTCTAAGAGGCAGAGGGAGCCTGGACACAGTCCTCTAATTCACACACAGGAGCAAACAGAATCATTGCTGTAATCTCATCTCATGTAAAAGTCAAGTGGAAAATTCTTCTTTAAAAAATTACAAGCCAGAAATGCTTCCTGGTGAAAGGGTGCCAGTTTTAAAGGTAGTCCCCAGGTCCCTTGGCACATGACAGGAAGACAGTATACGTCACGGCGACACTTAATGTTCTGCTGAAGCAGTGTTTCCTGGTCTGTGTTTTCTGTTAATGCCTGTTACACTTAAGTGGATTTCCCTCTTTATCTCAGCCATCTAATTTCCCAGCTTATTTCTAAGCCAGCCTGCCCCAGAGGCATAAGGGAAGGTAACATTCAGCAGCTTTTCTGAAGGTGCAGTTTTAAAAACCATGGTTCCCTGAACTGACTCTCTCTTTAGGACAGAAGATATATTTATAAATCTGCCTCCATGGACAAAATTTTCTGGAAAGAACCACACCTTATACAGGATCCTCTGCAAGGCGATTGGCTGATGAAAATGTCAGCAATGGTAGAGAGGTTGGAATGTTGCAGATCCATTTTCAGTGGACAACTTATTTGGGGCTATCTTTAACCCCTTCATAGGTACTCCTTGCACACCTCTGTGCCTAACCTAACACCCTTTGGACTAACAGCTGAAACTTTTGGGCATGTAGTAACAGACCCCTAGCTTCCACCAGCCTAAAGGTTAAGACCGCCATTAGATGGCACCTGACATCCATGCAGAGATCCCCTGCTTCAGCATCATCGCCTACCTGATGGCTCCAGCAGCGGATTTGAACAGTGTCTTGATTTACAGCTTTCTTTGTTTGCTTTCCATAAAAACCCCACAACTCTGTTACCGCATTGGAACATGTTACGAGGCCATGGTCCCTCCTATTCGGCTCCGGAGTAAACTGCCTTTTATCCCCTTAAAGGGGAGAGTTGTGCTTTTGTGCCAATATCTCTCCCACTAAAAAGCTCTCATGTCATTCTGCCTCCTGCTGCAAAGGCAAGTCAGAGATGTCATCGCTCTGCATCTCAACCCACAGCGCTGACCTCAATCAGGTTTGCTAGGTTATGATTTCATACAGTAGGGTGAAATCTTGTTAGAGAACAATGTTTGGGTTCATTTATGGCCATCCAATAACTTCCGCCATCAAGACACAACAGTCCCATTACAGCAAGGTAGTTGTCAGCCACCTGTAACCCTTTGCCTAACCCCTGCATCCACTCACCTATTGCTTTTTCTTTCTTTCTTTCTTTCTTTCTTTCTTTCTTTCTTTCTTTCTTTCTTTCTTTCTTTCTTTCTTTCTTTCTTTCTTTCTTTCTTTCTTCCTTCCTTCCTTCCTTCCTTTCTTTCTTTCTTGCTTGCTTTCTTGCTTGCTTTCTTTCTTGCTTGCTTTCTTTCTTGCTTTCTTTCTTCTCTCTCTCTCTCTCTCTCTCTCTCTCTCTCTCTCTTTCTTCTCTCTGTTACTTTGCTTTTTAAAAATTGGGTAAATGGAATCAAACAGCATTTAGCTCTTTGTCTAGTTTCATTTTTCCAGCTTAATTAATATATGAGATTGTTCAGTCACTGCTGGTGCTCATAGATTGTTCCTTTTGTTGCTGAAGGACACATCATTGTTTATCTACTCATCATTTAAAGGGCATTGAGACACTTCCTGTTTCTGGATATTATGCTTCTGGATATTATGCATAAAGCTGTTGTAAATGTTCATGTATAGGTTTTGATGTGGGCTTAAGTTTTTATTTTTATTTTTAAATAAATATATAGAACTGAAGACAGAAATAATATGCTTACCTAAAGAAACTTTAGGTTGGGGGAGAGATAGCTCAGTGGTTAATTGTTGCTCTTGCAGAGGACCCAGATTTAATTTCCAGCATCCATATGATGGCTCACAACCATCTGTAACTCTAGTTCTAGGTGATCTGATGCCCTCTTCTGGCCTCTTTGGCCACTAGGCACTCACATGGTACCCAGACACACATGCAGGTAAAATACCCATACACATAAAATAAAAATAAACAAATCAAAAAATGAAAAGAAACTTAGGGTGGCTGTGAATTTGTATTTCTAACAACAACAAATGTGAATTCCCTTGGCCTGTACCTTCATGTGGCCTGTAACTTCCTATAACCCATACCTTCCCAAGGCTCCATATCATCATGTCAAGTTCTCTTATATTCCCAGTTTTCCTCAGCAAAAAGAATTTCTTGAAAAAAAAAAGGGGATTTTTTTTTTGTCAGCAATGGATGTTGAAATTTTGCCAAATGATTTTTTTGTATCTATTGATCTGCTGGTTTGTTATTTCTCCTTTAGTCTACTAGTACTATGACTAATGTTTACTTTTAACTGGCGATCTAGACTTGAACTCCTAGGTGATGCTATTTATTTCGTGTTGTAATCTTTCCTGGCAGGAACAAAAATATTCTAATGAGACAATTGTGCCTCTACCATTGGCCATATAAATTAATGGGCCTCAAGGAATTGAAATTTCCTCAGGAATCTCATGTAGGAAGAAGAGAAAGCTGAAGTCCAGTGCTAGCCAGAGGGACATATATACATATATATATGTGTGTGTGTGTGTGTGTGTGTGTGTGTGTGTGTGTGTGTGTGTGTGTATGGAGGGGAAGGGAGAGAGGGAGGGAAGGAGAAAGAGAGAGGGATTCAGTTCTGTCCCTCTGTTCCTCTAGAGAACTCTGACTAGTACATTCAATGTGGCCACATTGTGAAGAGAAATGAGGTCAAGATACCTCAATCTTCCAGTTCCTGACATAAGGCACAGGTTTAAATAAAAGGCATGAGGTATGCATAACTAAGCAGTCTTTGTCAAGGTATAGTTCTGTCTATCATTGACCCACCATTGTCTCTGCTCCAGTCTGCCCTGCAAAGTGGTAGGTTGTGTGAACTCTCTCCTGGGGGTAGTGCTCCCTCTGGCTGGCACTGGACTTCAGCTCTCTCTTCCTCCTACATTTCGCTCTGGAGATTCCTGAGGAAATTCCGATTCCTTGAGGCCCACTAATTTACTATTCGAATAGCCAATGGGAGGAGCACAGTTGTCTCATTAGAACATCTATATGTATCCATATATCAGTGTAGTGTATAGGCTGTGGTCCACCTAGTCCAACAATGACTGTGGAAAGTCCAAGAAACCAGTAGTCAACAATTCCATGAAGTAGGCTCTAATACCCATGAAGGGATGAACTCGCCAATAAGAGCAAGCAAGCAAAGAGCAAAAACATCCTTCCTTCTTCCATGTCCTTTATTTTGGCTGCTACTAGAAGGAATAGTCCAGACTAAAGATGGGCCATCCCACCCCAAAAGGTCCAGATTAAAGGTGGATCTTCCCAGGTCAAATGATTAAGGAAAATCCCTCACCAGTGTGACCAGCCCCTTGGGTTTTAGTTACTTGCAGATGTAGTCAAGAATGCAACCAAGACTGACTATCATGTTGAGTAAATTTCCTTTCTCCACTTCATCATTGTTTACCTCTGTAACTGGGGTATTGAGGATGGGTAGCTGAGCGAGCATAGCTTGGTAGGGCTGTAAGGGTCCAGGCTCCTCCTTCCAACTCTGGGAACATTGTATTAATTTCCTTATTCACTATTGGCTTGGACTTACTATCTTCTTTGAGCAGTACACAACTGTTAATGATGATATTGTCTGATGTTTTTCTACTTCGTAATGTTTTGTCTGTTTAGGGGTTCGGCTTCTTGACCTCTCTAAGATTAGAGGTGGCATTGTTTGTTTGAGGCTTGATTCTTTGGTTGTTGCTTTGCTGTGGGCATATGGTCTCGATGCCCTGGAGTTCACCAGCTTGCTACCCATGCTCTAGAGGGCTTGTCTTCTGCTCTCAAGGGTCTCTAGAATGGTTTGTGTCTTCAGGTCTTTGGTCTTAGAGACATTTTGCAATGTGTTAACTAAGTGCTTGCTATATGTTTTCTGCTATCCATTGGCTCCTTTAGTCCCTATTATCACCCCATTTTCAATCCAGGTAACTGAAGCTGGGAGGATTTAAGTAACTCATGGAAATTAGAAATAGCAGAATCAAGATTATAATTTAGGTCTGTCTAACTCCAAAGCATTCACTGTTAACCATGCTACAAGGATCCTCTTCTACCTAGGCAGGATGTTCACTGTATATAGGAAATCCTGAAGACCTAGAACACAAGGTTCCTCTTCTGCATAGGTAGATGTTCACTGTATATAGGAAATCATGAAGACCCAGACACAAGGTCTCTCTTCTGCACAGGCAGGATGTTCACTGTATATAGGAAATCCCGAAGACCCAGACACAAGGTCTCTCTTCTGCACAGGTGGATGACTGAAGACAGAGAAGAGTTTAGCTGCAGGGCAGTCTCTTACCACTAGAGATGTGTGATATAAAAAGAGACTCTTAAATGTGTTCTGAAGTTGGGAAGACAGCTCAGTCAGTAAAATATTGTCTTATAGCATGAGGACATGAGTCCACACATTGTAGGCACGGTGGCACAAGCTTGTAGTATCAGCACCGAGGAGGCAGAGACAGGACGATCCCTGGGCTCACTGGCTAGCTGATTTAGCCCGATTGAGAGCTTCAGGCCAACGAAAGACCCTGTCTCAAAGGAGATAACAGCATTTCTGAAACCTTCTGGCTTTCACACCCATCTGCAAGCAAGTGAACACACACACACACACACACACACACACACACACACACACACACACACACAATGTGTCCTTAGACTCTTTCAAGCTGATGGGTGTGGACTATTTCCATATTGATCCGATGTCTCATGTCCTTTCAACTTCTATTTGTTCATGAACTACAGTGGGGTTGTCCTGAGCCTACATAATGAGGCAGTGACACAGACCGAACATGTCTCAGCCAACTGGCTTTCCTCTGGGCATGTCTGGTCTGTGTCTAAACTTTCCCTTTTACAAAGATACTAGTCATTTTAATAGAAAATAAAATATTTTTATATGATACAAAACTAGGGGCTCCCTATTCTAGTCTGATCTCATATACACAACCCTATTTCCATGTAAGGCCAACATTCCAGGGCACTGATAGGACTGAAATTTTGAGGGACTCCAAAGGCTTTGGGGTGGCAGAGTGTTGGATGCCTGTCTGGAGCAGAGCACATCTCCAGCGCACTGGGAAGCCAGAGAGCTCTGGAGATGCAGGGGCCTGTTGTTACCCAGTTGGCCTCCTTTACACTGAACCTTTGGATGGGGACTCAGGAAACAACACTTAACAAGGTTGTTAGCTGCTTACCAAGGACAAGGTGGTGTGGGCTAGCACCTCCCCCACCGGCTGACTGTTTGTGTGAGCCAAAGAGAGATTCAGAGTAAGGCCTGAGGCACACAGTGGCACCCAGCTCCTTAAGGTCTCGAAAGTCTTGAATCTCTGAGAGAACCGGAGTCCTGATTAGTGCCTGGACTTAGGATGCTTGGACTTCCTATTCACCTTGTAAAGAGATGTATCTCTAAAGTGTTGCTGCCGCCTCCTCCGCCGCCGCCGCCTCCAATCCATTCATTCCAAATACCTGTAATTTCCTTTTGGCCAATGAAAGCCCATTTCTAACATTCATCCCTCTAATTATCAAGCCTCTGTTTCACAAATAGGCCAATGTCTGATGTTCGCTTCTGTAATTAACACAGTGCCGGGCACCGATTGTGACAGGGACTATACAGTAAGTGCTGGGTTCTCTTTTGGAAGGAGGAGTTCTGGGAGATTGTGAGCTAGCCACATCACAAATGAGAGATCTCTGTTCAGGCAGTTGAAGATTTGTGAAGTCAAAACCTAAGCTAGTTAGCAATTCATAATATTATCTTCTCTCCGTTGAGCAATGTTCTGAAGTGACATTGTGAGTGATAGTGGTACCTGCTGTTGAACACTCTGTCACTGAGTGACCTTTTGGTAGCTGTTTCTTACCTACTTTCTTCTGGAAATTGCTCCTCGCCTTGAAGTCCATGGAAAGTGGTATCTGAAAGCTTATCCCCCTGGGACACAGCTGGGGGGTGGATGTGACCCCAGGCACAGCCAGTTAGCCTCTTCTCACAAGGAACTGGGGACTGGGCTCAGAGGAGAGCTGGTTTCTTTGTGGCAGCTGGATCCCAGGGCTCCCAGTTAGGAATGAAAAAGTAGGCGTGGCCAGTCTGGAGGGAAGGGGAAGAGTGAAGCCCAAAGCAAAGAGCAAGACCAGGACTGAGGAAGCATGCAGGCCCATTCCTGCAGGACATGGCATCTCTCAGCTTGGAGGATTTGGTTAAGACTTGAGATGCTCAGAGATCAGCTCAGCCCAAGGCTCCTCTTTGTTGATGCTTAATCCACTTTCTGATGTTTGTAACCCCAAGAACGGAGTTTAGGATACCAGACATTTGGCTGAGTATCACAGACATATTTTTGAATCCGTGAATTACTCTGGTGGGTGTACATCATCTTCTCCATGTTCCAAAGGAGGGATGCATTTTAGAGTTTGAACGGTTGGCCTAGAATCACATAACGGATCCTACATAGCCTTAAGAGTATCAGTGCCAGTATTTGAATCCCGAATCTCTAACCTCAAAAGCTCTGCTCTGTTGTGCTCGCTGTCCATACTGAATTAGTTCAAAGGTCAAAACTGCCCCACTTGACATTTAAATTTTGTTCCTTAAACCAGATTTCCAAATAAACCACTGATCCCATCACTCTATTTTCTGGGGATCTATTTGCCTAGACCCAAACAACTCACTGCCTTTTCTCTTCTGCGCCTTAATAAACTTTATCCAAATACTCTTTGGGGCCTTTATCCTGTGAATCCGAAACATGTGCCACCCATGAGCTGCAAGGCAGTGGCTGTATTCCTATCCCAAGTGAGGAGAGGAGAGGAGAGCTTTCCTGGCTGCCCTCTCTGCCATCTCCACAAATAGGCCTCATTTACAGTGTATCAGAAAGTACTGTACCTTTCGAGAGGACAGACTCGGTGACCAAGTAGAGGTAGCTGCAGACACTTTGAGCCGGGAAGCTCTTTCTTGGGAGAACTGCCCCAGGCCAAACGTATTGACTAACTGGAAGTTAAGTCTCTCCTGTGAACTCCTCTTGGAGCACAGCCAAGATCAAGCTGATGGGAGAGCAAACACTAGACCTGCCGTGGACTGGCAAGCTGGCACTTTTTACCGAGGACTGGCACTCTGGCACTTTTTATAGCCACAGTTCTCCTGGGGATTTGACTGTAGCCAGGCCCTGCTGAGACTGCATGCTTTCTTTCCTAGTGCCCATCTCTGATTCAACCTGCTTGTTGCTTCCAGTGTTGAGAGCCCCTTTTCCTGGAAAACTCATCTCCAAGAGTCTTCACCCCAGGTCTGCTCCTAGAAAACCCAATCTAAAGCAATGGCATTTACGGGGTTTCCTTTGGAAGGGCTGGGATGGAGACAAACATCTTGGACACGTCCTTGGAATGGTGGAGGACTTCTTAAGGGTAAAGGGAAGAAGGATGAGAGAAGGCAGCAGAGGAAAGAAGAAAAACAAACAAACCAACCTCTAACCAGGGAACCTTTGCTCTGTGGGCCACCGGGTGCCTGGAACAGATGCGAGCCCACGTCAATCCTGTCTCCTCACGCTCCAGGAGGAGGTATTGTGAGGCTGTTGCAGCAGACACTCTTCTTGGCTCTTGAGTCCACCCCTTCCCATGCTTCCTGGTTTGGTCTTATTTTTAAACACGAAAAAGATTACCCTGAACTTACTTCCAGTCAGATTCAGGGGGGCCTTTGGTTCCTCATGGAGATTTTGCGTTCTTCCAGCTCGCAGCTGGCATTGCTCATTCTTCCTTGGGACAATTAGAGCGCTGGCGTCTCTGCAGAGTGAGGCATTTGTAGGATGATTTGCCGTGCAGCTGAAGGAGGGTCTAGAATTAGTCATTTCCGCTGCTGTGAACAGGCAGAGCTACCACCTGAAAAGGACATGTCTGGGACTCAGGGGGACACGAGGTTCTGTAGGTAGCCGCAGGGTGGCTCAAAGCAGGGCTGTTTGATCAGTTTTCCCGTTGAGGGCCTGAAAAGGCTATATTGTTGGGGCTTTAGCACAAGGCTGGCATGAAGTTATCCATGATGATGGCTTCCGGGCCTCTCCATTATTGACTCCACAACCTTGTTGTCTGGTCTCCTTTCACCGTTAACTTACTGGTATTGCAAGGTCTTAAAGATCAGCCCCCATTCCAGAGAATGACCCCTATCATCCCTCTTTGATCCTGGACCTTAGATGCTCTTGTCTGTTGGACCCACTCCAATTGCTGATTTCAGCAACTTATAGCTGGCCTGCTCATTATGCAGACACCCTTCTTGCTTCTTGGTTGCTGAAACTAACCTTGATCTGGGTAAGAGAATGGTCTTCCCATTCACCTGGAGCTAAGGAGTTCCATGGAAGGCACTCGCCATGCCACCTGCTGAGTGGAAGGAAACTCAGCTTGCTTCTGCTTGGAGGTATGGACAACCCAGGAAGAACACATACCCTGGCCCACTTCACCTCACTTGCATTAGAGGCAGGACCTAGACTAGGTGATGAGTGCATTTGAAACCTGTGTTTAGTGTGACTTGTTTGGGTCATCGCAATCATTAGTTCCATTAGAGTGGGGGACTCATGCTCTGCCATGGTTTCACTGGGGACACCGAACGCTCTCTGCCTTTAGAGGCCAAGTGCATCAACTGGTGGGATATGAGTAGAAAATGTATGCAAGGGATTGTAGTTATAGCTCGGAGCGTACTGCTCTTACAGAGACCCCAAGTTTGGTTCCCAGCATTCGCATGGAACAGCTCAGATCAGAGGTAAATCCCGCTCCAGGAGAATTGACATCTCTTCTGACCTCCACAGGAACATACACTCATGCCATGCTCATATGACCCCATCCTGCAGTATACATAATTAAGAATAACACTTGAAAAAAAAGAAAAAGAAACTGTATTCTGTAGTCTTTAGAAATGACAGGTTTGTGAGGCAGATAGGAGACAGCTTTCGACTTCGGCTTTACTCCAACTTCCAATCTTTGAATTTTCTCTAAGTTTTCTGTCTCACAGGCCTCATGAGAGCACCCCTTCCCCCCTCCCCTCTGATTCTGGTATCCCGCTACACACTTTGTGTGGGATGTAAGATTCTGATCTCAGATGGCTTTTGCTAGAACATTCAGCTCTACCTGAGAGAGAGAGTTAGCCATGGAACTCCAGACAAAGAAAACTTGAAAGAAATCTGTGTTTATGTATTCTTAATTTAAAAAGACCAAACCAAATGAAACACTGTTCAACTATACTGGTGTTGGAATTTTCTCTCCCTGGCCATTTTGTTGGAAGCAAAAAGCTAGACTCCAGCCTGGGCATGTGGTGGTATTGTGTTCCCCAAAATATTGTGCACCCTAATAAACCTTCCTTGGGTCAGAGAACGGAATAGCTACTAGATACAGAGGCTAGAAAATGGTGGCACTCATGCCTTTAATCCTAGCATTCCAGAGGCAGAAATCCCTCTGGATTTCTGTGAGTTCAAGGCCACATTGGAAACGGCCAGGCATGGTGACTCCCGCCTTTAATCCCAGGGAGTGATGGCAGAAAGCAGAAAGGTATATAAGGCATGAGGACCAGAAACTAGAAGCTTTTGGCTGGTTAAGCTTTTAGGCTTTGACCAGCACAGTTCAACTGAGACCCATTCAGAAGAGGACACAGAGGCTTCCAGCCTGAGGAAACAGGATCAGCTGAGGAATTGGCAAGGTGAGGTAGCTGTGGCTTGTTCTGCTTCTCTGTTCTTCCAGCATCCACCCCAATACCTGGCTTCAGGTTTGTTTTTATTAATAAGAACTTTTAAGTTTCATGCTACATGGGCATCCCCATTTTAGTAGCTGTGGCTGCAGCCTGTATGGTTAAGATTTGGATTCTGTTTGCTTTGCATTCAGACAAGACTATCAGTGCAGATGTCTCGAGGATAAGCAGGGCTCCACAAAGGAGTTGTCTACCAAATGGTGGCTATTAACATTAAAAACTGCAAAGGTCAATCATAACATAACACCACTGGGACAGGACCTTTACACCGTGTAAATCAAAGTTTTCAATGAAGAAAATAAAGGTGCCAGATACTGCATTTGTTCACCGAGACTTCTTGTAAGGAAAAGTGTGATGAGTTGAATAAAACCATGTCCTTAATGTCCAAGGACATTTAATTCTTGTTTACTGGGGTTATAAGAAACAAAACTATATTTTCAATTTTATTTCTTATATACCTTTGAGATAGAGGGTGGGAAAGGGGAGAGGCATTGGGATTAAAGTTAGGGAATCAAGCTTGTTTATCTCTAGGTATCATTAATTCCTGTTTGTGAGTTAATAGTACAATAAACACTGATTTCATTCATAACTAAGTGGGGCTCTTTATGCCTGAATGAAAAGCACATGCTCTTGTACACGCAAAGCTCTATTGTGAATGAAATAAAATTAGCTTTTATTGTTCCAGCAACTACATATTAAGCAAAGGCCCCAAATGAAGCTTCTGAGTGTGGGGAGCAGAAACCCGGAATGTTAATGTGCTAGGAGTTGGTGTGGTTTCTTTGGATGGGCTGGGGCTTCACAGAGGTAGAGAGGCTCAAGGATAATGCCATGGCTGCTCCATAATCCTGCACTGGGGAGGCACCAGCACACAGACAACAAGCCTTAGGCCTCTCCACAGACTTAGAGAGCCTGAGAGATCAGCAGGGCCTGAGGCAGAGGCAGAGGCAGCCATGTTTGAGACTCTGGCTCACCTCTAGGTTGGAGAAACCAACAGAAAGTGTTAAAAGTGCAAAGCCAGGAGGTGTCTTTGAACTGTCTCACAGGTGACCACAGCTCCAGGGGAGTTACAGAGACACAGTTACAATGACACAGCACATGTCGCATTCCCCTCAGCTGCAGGGTGTCCAGACTTTGACCCTAAGGCACGTGAGCTGAAAGATGAACATACCATGGTGGCTATGACCCGGATGTTTTTATGCCATGTATACAATGAGACCTCCATAGACATTTGAAAATAGCCATTTTCTCTGGTTTGTATGGGGAATGTGTGTAAATTGCAAATTAAAAAGGAGACTGTGAGCATCTTCTTCCTTGCTTTGGAGACAGCCTCTGTTCTGTAGGTCACACCAAGTAGTGTTGTACCTAGAAGGAGGGAAGGAGGCAAACAGTAGCTGCAAACACTTTGTGTGGAACTTTTCTTCCCCTTTTTTCTTAAATATATGCAAGAAGGCACGCAGTGACTAAATAGTCAACATGCATTCACTAATACCAGGAACTTTGATATGGAGAGGAGAGAAAGGAACTATGGTGGGGATCAGATTCAGTTTCTTGATCTTGGGGCATTTTAGTAAAACACACAGACAGGGAAACGGGGCCAGGACAATGTGCAGAGAGGTGACCCGGAGCAAGCCATGTGGAGAGGAGCAGGTGTTTTGATCCTGGCTGAGGCCGTCTGGAGAGACTGACGTCCACCTTCAGGCTGGAGTGGTACACAGGGACTACCGAGCTAGTGGGGCAGAGGTGAGAAGAGCCTCTTCCACAGAGAAGACAGTCTGTGCTGGAGCCACGAGTGAGGGCACACCGGAGCCTGTTCCTGGTGCAGATGAGGGCTTCTAAACCCCAGAGTAAAGAGTGGATTAGAAGAAGCTGATGGTGTGAGGGCTGGAGGGCAGACGAGAATGAAGAGAGTGGAGGCAAGGTCAGCAGGGAGAGTGGGCAAGGATGCTGGGCATGGGAACCCGAACAGCCTCTCCCGTGAATAGGGAAGTTCCCCTGCAGGAGCCTTAGATGTTAACCTGAGGGTTCATGAGAGCCACTGAATTGAGCCAAGAGGGTCACAGCCTGATTTGTGCTGTAGGAATATTGCTTAAAACTAATACAAAAAGGTTGCCAAATAACAAATAATACATCAGTATAAAATCATAAAAAGAGCCTGCCTTTGAGCTGAGGGATATAGCTCAGTGGTAGAGAACTTGGCTAGCATGCAGGAGGGCCTGAGTTCAGTTCCCAGTGCCTGCTTGTCTGTTTCTCTCCTCTCCCTCTCCCCCATTTGTATGTCTCTGTCTGTCTGTCTGTCTCTCTCTCTCTCTCTCACACACTCACACACATCCTTACACTTTGGATAGAGAATAAAATTTTAAATTATACAAGTTTACAATAAACGACACTGATGTCACTACATGTCAAATCATGGTATGTGACAAAAATGTCATTCCACACTAAATTTTGACCTGTAAAAATATTTGTTAGACACAAAACTGACAGTAAATGATACATTTCGTAGCTTAAAGATAATTAAGATAAAACATAAAACCACACTGAAAAAATTTTTTAAAATGGGTCTGGGGAAGGGTTAAGAAAACAATTTAATCAAGAAGAGATGGAATCCACGTGAGTGAATAGCACTAAGGACTGCTTTAAAGACTTTGCGACAACATGGCCACCTGGCCACCTGGCTACTCCAGGATATTTTCTCTACCTTAGGCTGCTTGATTTGCACTTAATTCCACCTGTAACTGCACTTGGCTTTCTTACATAACCGAGTGTAACTGCAGATACTGAGGTTGGAATGTACCCGTATTGGGGGTATTTATTTTGGTAGTTACCAGGAACTAGAATTCCCAATTTTGCCCCATCCACCCCGTTCTTCCTCTCTCCTTCAGATAGTCCCTATGCTTGTATTTATTTCTTTAAATGTTGACGCATGCACGTATAAACAAAGCCAAATAGGATTGTCTCCTGTCAAACAAATAATAAGACACCTTCCATGGTCTGGTCCTCTCTGTGCTTAGTCATGAGTCTTAGTGATTTTAGTGAGAACGTCCTCATTCTGAATCTATCTCATTGTACCAATAAGCTACTGTTCTTCTTAACTGGCATTTCAAATCAAGGAGGGAGAGAAAACAGTTAAGGAGATGACATTGGGGCCACAGAGACTAACACACAGGTGCACACACACATGCATACATGCCTGTGCATGCCATAAATATTTAGCACAGTCTCTAGAAGGATAAATATAGAATTTACTAGAGGATACATTTAAGAGAGGTTAGGCAAATAAGAATAAAAGGCAATGTTGACATTTTTTGTAATATTTCCAAATAATATAAAAACTTACACTAGCATATATTCACATGTTAATAAGATATTATATAGAATTAAGGGACACTCTAAGTACAATGTGACACTGATTCCTTATGTACACTTACATTTACTCTGTATCTTCAGAAATAAAATTTTCATACCCAAAGTTATGTACAACATTCTTGTAGGGCAGCTCTTTTCTGTGGGCTAGAGAGGACCATCACTGTCTTGAGGCAGAGTGTCTGAGATGATCTCCAGAGACCCTTATAAGGTTGGATTTATTAACATTCCCCTGTGGATGGAGGATAATCAAGACTCTCCAAGTTCTGAGACTCACAGAACTCTCAAGAAGGCCTTACAAGTTCATGAGGCTGTTTGGTCCTGGAGATTCCAATCACCTGTGTGTCAATGGGTGCCTGGGTTGGGACTTCTTTGTGGTGCACCTGCCTGGGAATTGCCTGTACTGCTATAACACCAATAAACTCACCTGCTCACAAAACTGGACTTGGATGAAATATTTTCAGTGTGTTCCTTATGTGGGATGAACCGATATTTCTTTTTACCCTCCAGGAAAAGCCAGGGAACAGCTCCCTGGAAATAAGTCTCTGGAGTAATCTCACACACCCAACAGGGCATACAAGTATGCTCCCTCCCTCCATGTCTTAGTCAATAGGACTTACTTTTCCGTCTACATTCCTCTAAACTGCATGATAGGAACCTATTATGTTAGCAAATGAAACTGAGCTGTTTAATTTCGCAAAATGCTATTTAATAAACTGTACTAGAATGACATTTTAACTGTAACAACTTTCTGGCAGTGACCTGTTCTTTAGGACCGTCCCATCCACCCCTGAAGTGGGGCAGTGGTTGGTGGGGAGGGCAGCATGTAAGAGAGAGGCTTGGTTCATTCTCTTAAGAGGAAGGAGGAAAAGAACATTTACCAAATACACACCATGTTCCAAGTGATGTTGCTTATAGTCTTCCCCTTAAGTTTTATCATTCTATTTCCTACAAATTAAGAGTTAGAGAGAGAATTCAGGCACTGCTGAAGTCACAAGGCAAACACCTGTGTGTTCCCATGGCACAGCATACCATCCTCCTTCTTTTCTTCCTTGACCTTTCAGCAACTCCCCCCACCTCCACACACACGTGATTGGTCCCTTCCACATGTCTGCTCCAGAGCCAAGAAAATCTGAGAGCAAACAGTAATATTTCCCCCTGCACCCCTCATGCCTGCTGCTGTTTTCTGCTTCGATTTGTTATTTGGAAGCGTCAGAGGCCAGTTTGCATCAGGAGTCCTGCCTTGTGCACATTAACCAGCCCTCTGCCTCTAGGCAGCACAAGCACCCATCTCCTAGAGCAGCAACTGAGCAGGTGGAGAGAAATACATGGGGATCTAGGAAGACCCAGCCATTTCCCTGGAGGTGCCTTCACTCCTTGACAGATTGTGTATCCAGGTGCTTGGCCTGGACCTGTAAAACCTTCCCTCAGCCTGGCCATTTGTTCAAGTGTGGGCATCTGGTAGACCTTACTGCTGATAGCTACAGAAAGCTATTTCTCTGGGCAGGCTTGGTGTGCAATGGAAGCATCTGTGTGGACCACATGGGTCCTTTCAGCTTGTAGGATGTGTGGTAACTTGGAGCTGTTTGCTTTAAAGGGTCCATTTGCCTTATCAGCAAAGAATATGGAAAACAGCTCAATTTCAGTTGATTACCCACTGAAGTGCATGGGAGCCGCTCTGTAATTTTCAGCGTTGCTTGCTGGGCTCTTCAGTCAAGTTTGCAGGCAAGTTTAATGGAAAGGATTCTGTATGGCAGACAGAGAAAGCTCTGGCTTCCTGTTCCCTTTGTTTGGAAGCATCTGTTAGCATAACATAGTAAATATTTAAAAAAAAAAAAAACATTCTGAGAATAGTTATTTACAAAATGCTTCTGCAGTGTAGCTTTAGACAAAGACTTGGATCTGTCTGTGTCCCCACCCCAGTGGGAGCTGTGTCTATGGCCCAAGATCAGTGGGATCAATGCTAACATTGGCTTCTATGAAATGGTTCCTGGCCATCTAGTGGATAAACCCTAACACTTGTCAGGATCAAATGATTGAAGTCCAGATTCTGCAGCTCCTCCAATTACTGGAGTTTTAGGTCCAGAGCCCTAGACCTAGGCTCCATCACTTACCACACAAGACAATGAAAGAGATGTGTAAAGGGAGAGACAGAGAAAGGAGCTTTCATTGATGCTGTCCATCGGGAAAAGGAGTGCTCAACAGAGCCCAGTGACCTCAAGTTCATCTTCATAGACCTTAAATGAGCTTTGAGTTTAAATAGAGGATGACTAGGGTGGGAAAGGGGAGAGAGGCAGACACAGGCAGACAGTCCTGGTCCAGATGTGGCCTCCTTCACATCATCTTAGCTCTGGTTAGTTTTTGCTTGGTAGCTCAAGTGGATTCTCAGAAGACAGTTATTGTCACTCCAGGGTACAGCTTCATCAGCATAGATGATTGTCCTGGTCTGGGGAGTGGTCTGTCCTCCAAGTCTTTGCTGGTTCTGGAATCTATAGTGACTGAAGGTTTGGGATGAAAATAAGGTTGCTTGCTGTCTTAGTTTGGGTTTCTATTGCTGTGAAGAGGCAACCACGACCACACCAACTCTTATAAAGGAAGACATTTAATTGGGGTGGCTTGCTTGCAGTTCAGAGGTTCAGTCCATTATGACTATGGTGGGAGCATGGTGGCATGCAGGCAGATGTGTTGCTGAAGAAATAGCTGGGAGTTATACATCTTGCAGGCAACAGGAAGTCAACTGACTCATTGGGTGGTATCTTGAGCATAGGACACCTCAAAGCCCATCCCTACAGTGACATACTTCCTCCAACAAGGCCACACCCACTCCAGCAAAGCCACACATCCTAATCATGCTACTCCCTGTGAGATTATGGGGGCCAATTACTTTCAAGATACCACACTTGCCATTAAACCTGATGACCCAAGTTTGATTCCAGGGAACCATAGGTAGAAGGAGAGAACTTACAAGTTGTCCTCTGACCTCCACATGTATACCGTGGCATGTGCACCCATATCTGTCTGCCGTCTGTCTGTCTGTCTGTCTGTCTATCTATCTACCTATCTATTGATCTTTTTTTTCAAAGTTGACAGTCATTCATCATTTTGGCGTTAGTTTTGAAGGGCTGAGATAGGCTACCTAATACCATTGTTTAGATAAAATCTTCTTGGGTGACTAATGTGCCTAGGTACAAAGGTGTAAGCAGGTGACCCCCAAAAGGTCAAAGGAGACAGATACAAAATGAAGTCAGAGATGCCAGACTTGGTGCTGCTTTTTGTCTCCTTGAGGACCCCAATACTCTTTGGAAAAACATGTATTATCAGATGGAATTGCTGTCATCCATTTAAGAAATGATTTCCTGTCAGGGTAGGGGTATGGCTATTGCTAAAGCTCCTACCTCGCAGGCATGAGGATCTGATTTTGACACCAGTACCAACATAAAATACTGGGTGTAGTGACATATGTTTGTGATCACAGCACTGGGCAGGGGCAGAGATAGGCAGGTCCCTGGGGCTCCTGGCCATCCAGCCTAGTCTAATCAATGAACTCTATGCCAATGAGAGACTTTGTCTAAAAAACAAAGGGAACAGTTTGTGAGGAGCAATACCTGAAATTGATCACGTGGAGGTGTGCACACTCATATATTCGATGCGCCCCCGCCCCATACACTCACAAAAGGATGTCCTATATCTGTACATCTCACACTTTGCTGTGCCAGTAGATCGGTCTTGTCAGTGAAGACTCAGAGTCAGGGGGTCTGGGTGGGCCTTGAGCTCTGCCTTTCAAAACAGATCAACCTCCTGTTAAGTGGCAGGAACCATCAATTATGTGAACACACTGTAAGTCTTAAAAATCTGATCTATGAGAGTGACCCTAATGAAGTTTCTTAGTAATGGGGGATACAGAGCTTGAACTGGCCATCTTCTACAACCAGGCAAGGCTCCTAGCAGTGGGACTAGGTCATCAACCCAGCCACAAAACCTTCAACCCCCAATATGTCCTGCCTGTAAGATGTGCTGGGGTAATGGGTGCACAGAGCCTGCGGGAGTGGCCAGTCAATGACTGGTCCAATTTGAGACCCATGCCACAGAGGGATCCCACATCTGATGCTGCCTGGATGGCCAGGAACCAGAGGGAACAGTGCAGAGACACAGGATAGACCCAAACATGCAAAAACAAACAAACAAACAAACAAACAAAAACTTAAACCAATAAATGATTCCTAATGATACTTTGCTATACTCATAGATCTGTGCCTAGCCCAAGTGCCAACAGAGGGCCATCATCCAGCTACTGATGGGAGCAGATGCAAAGTCCCACAGTCAAACACTATGTAGAGCCAGGGGGACCCCTGGGGGGCCCACAGAGACCCCAGCTTGTGGCTTGTTTTCATCTTGACTCAAGGTCAGAGAATCTGAGCTTGTTTTCCCCTGCAAGGCCATTTTGGCCAAAGGTGTGGTTACCAGGTATCTTTTACTTCAAGCCCTATTTACAGGATGCTTTGCTGTAAGGCATGGTCCCCAGATGTCTTGAGTACTAAGGAGATGTTTACACTTCATTGTACTTTGTACCTTGAACTGTGATGTCCTTGAAAGGGGGAGGTCTTTTTGCGTCCCTTGATTTGGGTATATAAAGGCTGTGAGTAATAAAACTTGCGTCTGCAGTATTGACCTAGAGCCCTCCCAAAGCTATCCTGTGTTTCTGTCTTTTTCTTCATCTATGTCTATATTTCATAGTTATCATTTCCCAGTCCCATATTCCCCTCTTCAGAACCATTCAACAGCTTGAGTGGGATTCAACAGATCCCACAGAAGAGGGGGAGAAAAGATTGTAGAAGGCAGAAGGGTCAAGGGCATCACAAGAACACAACCCACAGAATCAACTAAGCAGGGCTCATAGGGAATCACAGAGACTGAAGCAATAATCATGGACCCTGTTTGGATCTGAGCTAGATTCTCTGATATTCCTTATGGCTATATAGCTTGGTGTTCTGTGGGACTCCTAATAGTGGGTGTAGGGGTGTCTCTGACTCTTTTACCTGTGCTTGGGACCCTTTTCCTCCTACTGGGTTGCCTCAGGCAGCCTTGATATGAGGGTTTGTGTCTAGTTTCATTGTACCTTGTTATGCCATGTTCAGTTGATATCCCTGGGAGGCCTGCTCTCTTTTTTTGAAGGGAAATGGAAGAGAAGTGGATGTAGGGGAGAGAGTAGGGGAAGTGAGGCAAGGGACTGGGAGGGCTGAAGAGAGGGAGAACTGCAGTGGGAATGTGATGTACAAGAGGAAAATTAAAATAAAATAAAAATCTGAACACTAGTTTCAAGGAGAGCGCATGTTGATTAGTACATCTGGTACATTATCTTACATGTATGCAGATATAGATGTATGTAATTAAAATATAGTTTAATTTTTATATCCCCACCATCATTGCCTCTAGATGAAGATGCTATTGGTCATTAAAAATGTTTATCTAGCTGGCCTCTATAAACAGCTAACTTGCCCCCTCATTTTAGGTAATAACTATTCCTACCATAATCAGGTTCCAAATCTAGTTCATATTCAGCACAAAACCAAAGCACCCTTCCTCTATGATGGTCAAAGCTCCCCTTGACTTAGCCTTAACCATTTTCCCTTCCTTAAGTGTAGACCTGGTTCAGGCAGTGGGAAGAGTGTGGATCATTCTTCTGGGGCCTGGGCTGTGCAAACCTGATTCCTATGTATTCCAGGAGATTGCCTGGTGGTCTAGGGTAAACCCATCCCTCTAAGCAGCTGGCTGTCCAAGCACCTCTGGTGTGGACTTCTGTTTCTGAGTTTGCCAGGAGTGGGGGTGGTCCAGGGCTGAGGGACAAAACAAAGTCCTCACCTGGTTTGTGATTTGATACCAAGTCTTGTCTGTTCCCATCCAGTGGCTGCAGCTGGTTTTGGTCAGGCCCAGCACTGAATGAAGCCAGGTCTCTTGGAGTACTGGGTGGGATCCTCAGATTATATGTACAAATAGATTTTTATAGCTGTTTATGACTCTATGCATATATATATATATATATATATATATATATATATATATAGTAGGTATATAAATGTATACATATATATATATGCAGATGTATGCTTTAAAATGTGTATATACACATATATAAATGTCAATGACTAGGTTACGCATATAAATTGAAAAAGACAAACATGATTGTGTCAGAAAATGGTGGTCACTGCATGGCAATTAGCTATTATTAACATGGAAGGTTTTCTGTATTGTAAAAATGATTAATTAATAACTTCATTATTCCTACAAAAATGTATTTTCCAACTTACAATAAATTACAAGGAAAATATTTTCCTTCAAAAGCTTTTCTTCCTCAGTTGATCTCATTGAGATGTTTTGTAAGGACAAAGGAGACTGTGAGCCCACTGCTATGGGTAGTGGACCATTCTAGGATTCCAGCTCCCACATGTGCTGGGTTTTATAGATAACCATGGAGGTGCTCTGATACCTAGGCTTGCATGGTTTCTGCAGGTGTGTTGGACATGCTAGCTCTTGTTTTGGAATAATAGTTGAAGATATGTTACATTCATTTATGCTGTGGAACATTTGTTTAATGATGCAAAGATGTGTTGCATTTTTTATGTTGCATTTGTTCAACTGTGTGAAGCTGTGTTACTTTGCCTGCCTAAATCACTAGATTGGCTTAATAAAGACCTGAATGACCAATAGCTAGGCAGGAGAAAGGATCAGTGGGGCTGGCAGGCAGAAACAATGAATAGAAGGAGAAAAAGAAAAGATTGGGGAGTGAAAGGAGAAAAAGGGGACTCCAGGGGGCACTGATACCCACCCAGCAACACAGCAAGCCATGGAGTAAGAAGTAAAGAAAGGCAAAAGCCCAGAGGCAAAAGATAGATGGGATAACTTAAGAAAACCTGGCTAAAAACAAGCCAAGCTAAAGCTGGGTATTCATAAGGCTGGACATTCATAAGAATAAACCTCTGTGTGATTGTTGGGGAGCTGGGTGGTGGGTCCTGCAAAGAGTAAAAAAAGAGAGAGAAAGAAAAAGAAAAAAGGAATAAGAAACTACAAACTCTTGACAGATGGCCTCCAGGACCAACCGTCATGTCTCCGTGATTCACTTCTTCCTAGCTGTCTCATCATTTCCTCCTAAGCTCTGCCAGGACCCCCACAGAACACCCACTGTCAGCCCTGTGGTTCCCATCACACCTACACCACCTCAGCTTTCTCTCCAGCGACAAGCCTGTGAAGCCCAGGCCTCCAGATGGCTACGGGCAGCCGGAAGTTCACAACAAACAGACGACACTGGCCATCTCAGTAAACAGTAGAAATGCCGCAGGTGTCTCTGCCACCTTTCAGTGTCAGGAAGGTATTCCTGTGGCATCCGAGAATGACTCCAAGGAAGGGCACCCCTCAGCTAGAGGGTAGCAAACCAAGGATGGAGTCAGTGGGAGCAAAGCCAGTGAGACCTAGGAAAATCCCAACATCTTCCACATGTTGGCTTTGCACAAACTCTGCAGTTCTAAACATGCAGAACTGAAATCCACAGAAGGCGGAGAGCTCCAGCTTTGGTGTGTCCCGTTTCACAGACATAAAGATGGGCAACTAGATGGGCATTATGAGTGTGTGCATACTAATATTTAGTCTAAAAATCTATGTTTCCTTTACTTTTTAAGGTAAAATTATCTTAAAATCTATGGTTATCTTTTTATCCTAAAATCTCTGTTTTGGAACACTTTTATTTAAGAAAATGTGTTATCTTAAAAATCAATGTTTCTTACCAACACAAAACTGTAAGACCCAAGCCTGCTTTATCCTGAGCATCTGCTCTCCTAACCTACCCCAATTGTGCCCCACCCTTGAGGACTTCCTTCCTTTCTTAAAGATTTGCTTTACTTTTATTTACACGTATGTGTCTGTGTGTGAGAGCAGGTACAAGTGGGTGCCCGGGGAGGCCAGGAGAGAGCAGCAGATTCTCTGGAGCTGGAGTTACAGGTGGTCGTGAGCCTCTAAATGTGGGCGCTGCCAATCAAACTCTGGTCCTCTGCAACAACAGCAAATGTTCTTAAATTCTGAGCCATCTCTTGAACCCCTTGCTTATGTAATTTATAGAACTTCGTGGGCTGGAATTTGGGCCAAATTAGAGCATGCTCCTAGCATGTCCAAGGCCCTGAATTCAACCCTCAGCAGTGAGAAAACAAAAAAATAAAAACAACACTTTGGAAAACAAAAACAAACAGAAGCCTCTTGCATGTCTCTGGCTTGTCACACAGGCTGTGCCCCATGTCTAGACCACTCTGTCCTCAGTCTAGGCACCTACACTGTCTCCTGGGGCTTCCCAAGGTCTCCCAGAGTCCCCCATGCAGTTTCCCTCACTTCCCACAGCCCCAGGCACCCATGTCCCCACATGTACACACAGGTCAGGGTGGCAAGGCCAGTGGGCTGTGTCCATAACATCTGGCACAGATTCAGTTGAGTGGATAAGAGCTCTGAGCTATCTATCAAATCACTGAAGAGGAGAGAACAGGAGGAATGGACCTACTTTTCTTCTATACAAGTAAGACATGTTGACAAGGAGCTCCCCCCTACCTTCTTTCCAGATGATGAAAGAAATGTAGTGTGATTTTAAAGCACAAAGTCCACTTTACAAATGAACTTAGTTCTCATACTCCCTTTAAGACTTTATCTACACATCCTTGTTTTAATAGTTACATACTTCATATTTTTGTTTGTCTGTTTTTTGTTTTGTTTTCTTGCCTCTGGCAAGGCCCCACCCCCATTAAAACTTCCAGCACCTACCCTAGCACCAGCTGTGTGGGAACCAAGCTCTGAATACAGGAGTCTTTGGGGAGACGTTTCATAACCAACTATAGGAATCAGCTATACTTATACCTGTCTTGATTTCAGTATGCCCTGCATATTGCATTCTCCAAGCGTGGTGAGTTCCAGGCATGAGCAGTTTGGCCCTTTCTTCCCCCCACCACCTTCCTGTCCTGCCCTTCAGTGACTTTCATGCTGATCCTAGAACTTAGCTCATTTCTCATAACTGAAAGTTCCCTCTGGTCCAATCTCACCTTCTCTTCCCCCATCCATCTCTGGCTAAGTCATGACGTTTGGAACCTGGAGTTGGCAGAGAAAATGTTTTACACTGTCACCCTTTTCTTGCTCAGGGGATGGGGGAGGGGGAGGGAATGGAGAGGGCAGAGAGCCTGTGCTCCCCATGGCCACCAGTACACAATGCCCCTGGTCTCTTAGCTGCTGGTAGGTTCTGCTGATTCTGTCACTCTCTCATGTGTTTCTAGTCCGTCTATCACTGAGGAACCTTTCAGAAAAGGACACTGATGTCCTTCCTTTTAAAGCCATGCCAGTGGCTCACACAACCAGCCTTGGTTAACCAGTCTTGGTTAAGCAGCATGCCTCCCCCTCCCCGCTGAGCTCCCTTGCATCAGTTAGGAAAGCTACTGGTTTCTCCTCCAAACCCTCCCGGGAGATGAGTCGCTCTTCTACCCAAGCTGATTACATCATCACTGTGCTGCCAGTACAAGTTTCCACAGTGATCCTCCATCAACAGCCCTTCCTCAAAGTGGCCTGCAGACTCGGGAACTTAGCCAGTTTGCTAATGAGTGTGTGTCTCCTCTTGCAGCAGACATCTTTACTCACCTCTTCGTGAGTTCTTTTTGGAGTCCCACAAGGAACACACTAAAGGAGAGAGAGGAGAGAAAACCTCCTCTGCTTGAACTCCACACTCTAGTGGAGTTCCTCTCCCTATGGTGCCTGGGAATGTGGTATTCTCAGTAAGTGGCTGGTCCAAATTGTTTTGTACTCAGTTAAAAATATTGGGGATGGTTTCATTTTAAACTCTTTTATGTGCCATTTATTGGGTATTAATAAAACTGTTTTAAAATATGAGGCACACTTTCTTGATAGAGGAGTGCCTGTGTCCCAAGCTAGCTTCAAACTCACCGTGGAACAAAGATGACCTTGAACTTTTTATTCTTCTGCCTCTACTTCCCAAGGGCATGCTAGGCTTCCAGGGTGCATCACTATGCCTGGTTCATAGAGTATGAAGGATCAACCCCAAGGCTTCCTGCACAGTGGCCCGTACTGAGCTGTATCCACACCCCCCCAATTGTTGCCTGTACTTCCTGGGTGTCTTCTTCAACACCGAGTTATTACATTATCTTCCTAAAGGGCTGTGCTGGCTTCCAAGGCCAGCAAGTTAACCAGGCAAGTGTAATAGCTTTATATTATTAAATGTAAAATGCTTTTTAGCATTATTTAAAAACAGAAGATACTCCTCCCTTCCCAACCATTGGTTTCTGATGGGTCCCGGTAGAGGGACCATCACTGTCTTCTGTTGATTCTCCAGCGATGAAGTGCCAGAGTCCATGGACAGCTGTAAGCCTGTGTCCTGGTTAAAGTCAGTGGGTCACAAGACAAAACGGAAGGACACAAATGTGGGAAAGGGACATATGGGGGGAGGGAGATGTGACGGGGCTACGAGCGAGACGGAGAACATGAAAGGTGAGAGTAAACAGAACACACTAAATATGAGTGCGGAGCTCCCAAAGAACAGACTTGATCGATAAGAATGAAAACCACCCTTCCTAGTACAAAAACATTCCACAGGCTCTCATTTCTGGGACCACTATGAAGGCTGGCACCCATGTTTATCTTATGCCAAGTTGTATATGTAGTTTCGAGAACTGTTTGTTCTGACACTTTATTTACTCAGTGGGGTTGTGATGTTTCTTTTTGATTTCTGTAAATGATATCATGAAGCTGTTTGTGAGCTAAACCACATATTTCACTGGACGTGCTGGGTGGAGATTGAGAACAAATTGACCAGAGTGGGCAATGGCTGCAGATGGCTGCGTCCATCAGCGGCTGCTCCTGAGTAGAACAATGCTTTTCTCATGAGCCTAGCTGTTACATCTCTGCACATCACTAACCACGAGGACTCCTGGCTGCTAATCCTTTTACTTCACTTCCGAAACTGATCTTTGCTTGTTTTTTTTTTTTAAAGAAGTTTTAAAACTTATATTACATCTTTTAAAATTCTTTTTTGAGATTATAATATATTACATTTCCCACTTCCCTTTCCTCTAACCCTCCCAACTACTTCTTGCTCTCTTTCAAATTCATGGGCTCTGTTTTCATCAGTTGTTGCTACACACACACACACACACCTAATTCCACAAATGCAACCTTCTCGGTCTGTATAATGTTGTTTGTCTGTATTTGTCTTCAGGGCTGAGTATTTGGTGTGGGCTAGCCACTTGGTGTGCTCATCCCCAGGGAAATTATTTCTTCGGCTCCCAGCATTTCTTAGTTGCCTGTAGAAGACTTATTTTTATTTTACAGATGTGTGTGAGTACCTGGGTGTATTTGTGTTCACCATTTGGATCATCAGATCCCCTGGAACTGGAGTTATGACCAGTTGAGTGCTGGGACTCAAACCTGAGTCCTTGTCAAGGACTTGCCGTCTCTCCAGCCTGTGGAAGCTCATCTTATTAGAGCTATGCTCTTCCTTCCAGTCCTCACTTCCCTGTCCTGGTCTTCAGAGATTTCTCAAGATGACCCTGCAGCTTTAGCCATCTCTTACCAAAAGTTAGGAAGGCCCCTCTCGACTTACTTCCTGTACATGCGAAGTGGGAGGAATGAGGTGAGACTGGTGTGTGCAATTTTTAAAAGATTCACAGAAAGAGTTCAAGATCTATCTACAATCATTGAATTTAAAACTTTTTAGACTTTATTATAAAAAGTTGCAAATGAAAAAACACATCAAAATTAACTGACTTTTTTTATTGTATCTTGCCATTTCAAGTAGTGTAAAAGAATCTATGAACATAAGGTATGAATTCATGTTTTAAGTTCAAAAAATTCAAATTACATTTGTGTGTGTGTGTGTGTGTGTGTGTGTGTGTGTGTGTGTGTGTGTGTGTGTGTGTGTGTGTGTGTATGCATGGCTTGGAGAATGTATGGAGGTCAGAAGACAACATCAGAAAAATGGTTCTTGTCTTCCACTATGTGGTACCTGGACATTGAACTCAGTTTGGTCAGGTAGGCTAGTGCAGTAAATATCTTTACTCACATAGCCTTCTTGCTGGACCCATGCTTAAAAATTTAGAAATTGTCCTTCCCACATACTCCGAAGACATTCAGTACTCAAAAACAGTCTGTTCTTAAACAAAAATCAAAATAGATACATTCAGCTGTAAGTGGGGCTAAAAATCACATGCCCAGAGGATTCTGAATCCCAAAGTGCTCTGAATTGGCCATGACTTGGGCTCCTGTGGTGTAGGTGGGGCCAGGAGCATCTGTTTGTAGATACATAGCAGTTAGCCCTGCCAGGGTCACAGCAGAACTGGAGGTAGGGTTGTGTTTTGCATGAAAGGATGCTGAGGGAAAAAAGCTGTCTAATAGTCTAGAGCTTGTACATATCTAATACTGGTAATTTTTTAAAAGCTTATTTGTTTGTTTTGAAGAGTTATGGCTGACAAAGCGATGTAGTTGTAAAACCACTGAAGGAAGGAATGAATGATGAGGTGTGGGAAATCTGCCATCCTCTTAATGAAAATAATAATTTCACTCTAAGAAAGTGATGTAGTAAATCAAGACCAGTGAAGAATTCAAGATTGAAAACTAAGATAACTTAGAATCTCCAAATGACTTTAAAATAAATATGCTTAATTTATTCAGACATGAAAAGGAGTAATAACCATAAAAGAGAAGAATTAATAGTGGGTAGGAAGAGCTAATTTAAATATAGAAAAATTGAAAATGAAATTTAAATAAGAATAAATGTGCCAGTAAAGACCAAAGAGGGCAGCCTGCTCCACTACACGAGCTGACAGGAAGGATTTCAAGAAGGTGAGGACAAATTCAGTCATCATAAAAAACACCTTAGCACAACCATGTCAGAAATAAAGGAGCAAATATTATGTTTAAAGAAGATAGAAAATTTAAGCAACAGAATTAAAAAGCTTTGTGGAGAGATGTTTCAAATTGTATTAATACTTCTGTCAATTGCAGATAAAGCATTTACAAACGTGTTCAAACAAGTCTCAATATGTCAAAGGGATTTGTGTTTTTGAAAGTATGGTACTTGAGCCAGAAAGGATTCAAATTAGGTATCAATAATAGAAATGTGTATGTAAAATATGCAAATATTTGGAAATTAAATAGTATAATTCTAAATTAACTTCTAGTCAACAAATAAATCTAAAAGAAAACTGGCTGGTATTTGAGCTGATTGGAAACACAGTAGATGTAGTTGTGGGACAGCATGGAAACCATGTTAAAAGTGAAATTCAAAGCACCAGTCATCTTTATTAGAAAATAAGAAAACTCTCAAATCTGTAACACTGGCTTCCACCTTACAAAAGTTAGATCAGTAACTAGGGAGTAGATACCTAAAAAAATGAGGATGCTATGAATAATTTCAGACTAATACACTTGATAACATGGGTGAAATGGGGAAATGTCCTGGAAGAGTCTAAGTAGCAGAGCCTTCTTAGGAAGAAACAGCCACTAAGAAAACTTTAGGTCCAGGTGGCTGTACTTGTGAAGTCTGCCAAATATTTGGGAGAGAGAAGAAAAAAAGACATAAACCAAACAACAAAAACCCAAACTACAGGAAACCTTGACTTGATGTTAAAATAGAACAGAACAAGGTGAAACACTGCCATTTGTTCCAAATGGATTCACTCCAAGCCTAACCCAAACTGATTAGGCTTTAAAATGAACAATTTTACAAATTTTCAAGAAAATACAATGATCACCACAGCAAGCGTATTGATAAAAATACAGTCAATCCCCCGTGTTGCTCACTGATTTTCATATTTTCCAGATCTTCTACCTTAAAAATTTGTTTGTGCCTCCATAGCAATAGTGTTTTTGCAATCACTCATGACCAAATGCAAAGGGAAAAAAAGTGAGTCACTCGACACTGATTTCCCAGCGGAGGCTGACAATGTGGTTGCCTTCTTGCTTCAACTCTCACAGTTAGAAGGGGCCTTTCTGGGGTGAATTTAGGACCATGGTCAATGCAGTTTTATACATCGTTGTTGCTTTACTCTTTAATGTACTCCTGAGCATAGTCTGAAAGGCTTTCCAGACTGTATGTTCAACAATGCTGCCGTGGATCCTACTGAGAAGGCACATTGGATGGCTTACTAGGCACAAGATAGCATGCTCTTGGCCTTCAACTCAAGGTCAGTGAACCTACAATATAAGTCAGTGTCTTTAACAGTAAACACACACAATCCAATGTTGTATGTTGATGGGTAACAGAAGTGTTGTGACCAAAGCATTATAGGATTCTCACCTTGTAATTTCCCTATGAGCAAAGTTTTAGTATTTGCTAATCCAGTGTTTATAGAGCATTATAGTTACAACTATCATGAGTAGTGAAAAGTAAGTGTGGATTGTGTGAACATGCATGCACATGTGTGCACACACACATGCACATACACACCTGCACACATACAAATACATGCACACACATATTCATATTGTCTTATAGAATGACACTGCTAGCTGGGCAGTGGTGGTGCACGCCTTTAATCCCAGCACTCGGGAGGCAGAGCCAGGCGGATCTCTGTGAGTTTGAGGCCAGCCTGGTCTACAGAGTGAGTTCCAGGAAGGGCTCCAAAACTACACAGAGAAACCCTGTCTCGAAAACAAACAGAATGACACTACTAAACTGCTGCTTCTGAGTTATAATATACTTAAAAAGCAATACAAATAATATTTATAACAATCAACAGAAGAGTTAGCATCCATAATTTTAAACCCAACTTGAAAAATAATTCATTCTCCGTACCTGTAAGTGCCCTCCTTTTTAATGATTAAAATTTTTCCATTTATCTTACATCCCACCCACAGTTTCCCTCCATTGTCTCCTCCCCTTCCCTCCCCCCACCTCCCCTCTGCCCCCGAATGCCATCCACTTCTCCTCTGTTTCTGTTCAGAAAGAGGTAGCCTCCCATTGGTATCAACAAAGCGTCATATATCAAGTTGAGGTAGGGCTTAGCTCCACCCGCCTGGTGTTAAGTCTGAATGAGGCAAAGGGGAACAGGTTCCCCAAAGACAGCTCAAGCACTAGGGAAAAGCCCTGACTCCACTGCTAGGAGTCTCACAGAGAGACCAAGCTACGCAACTGTCACACAGATGTAGAAAGTCTAGATGGTCCCACACAGGCTCCTTAGCTGTCGGTCCAGAGTCTGTGAGCTGCTGTGAGCCTGAATTAGTTGTTTCTGTGGGTTCCCTTGTGATGATATGGACCCTGCTGGCTTGTACAATCCTTCCTCCCTCTCTTCAGAGGATTCCCAGAGCTCTCTGCATCTGCTTCCATCAGTTACTGGATGTAGGTTCTCTGATGAAAATTAGGTAGTCACCAATCTGATTACAGGAGAATGTCGTTCAGGCACACTCTCCACTATTACTAGCAGACTTAGCTGAGATCATCCTTGTGGATTCCTGTGGTGGTATTGTGTTCCCCGCAATATTGTGCACCCTAATAAACTTATCTGGGGTCAGAGAAAAGAACAGCCACAATATTAAACATAGATGTTAGGCAGTGGTAGCACATGCCTTTAATCCTAGCATTCCAGAGGCAGAAATCCATCTGTTCAAGGATTCAGCCAAGCCTGGTGACTCACGCCTTTAATCCCAGAAAGCGAGCTTTTAATCCCAGGGAGGGACGACAGAAAGAGAAAGATATATAAGGCGTGAAGACCAGAAACAGAAGCTTTTGGCTGGTTAAGCATTCAGGCTTTGGAGCAGCAGTTCAGCTGAGATTCATTTGGATGAGGACTCAGAGGCTTCCAGTCTGAGGAAACAGAATCAGCTGAGGAACTGGCAAGGTGAGGTAGTTGTGGCTTATTCTGCTTCTCTGATCTTCCAGCATTCACCCCAATAACTGACCTCAGGTTTGATTTTACTAACAAGTACCTTTAAGATTCACGCTACAGATTCCTAGGAATTTCTCTGGCACCAGGTTTCTTTCTAACCCTGAAATGCCTCTCCCTACCCCCTTCAAGACATCTCTTTCATTATTCTCCCCCTGTGTCCTGCCTCCGACCCACCCAACTGGATCCAATCTCTCAAGTTCCCATCACCTCCCCACCAACGGTTTACCCAGGAGAGCGCCTCTATTTCCCCTTCCCAGGGAAATCCATGCTGTAAATGCCCCATTAATGCTCATCCAGCCCTCACTTGCCTGAGCCTTGGAGACAATTATCTTGATATTGTGGAAAGAGTCCAAACCATTGATTAAATTATCTCAACAAACAATATTACTTAGGGATTTCTCTTTCTTCTTTAGTCAAATTGAGTAGGACTGTGTCTACATCATCTAATGGTTTCTATATTGTTGGCATAAATCTGTTCAGAATTTTCTCTCAGAAAGATTAAGTGTCTGTAAATATCTTCATCCCCTCCCATCCCTTCTTTTTTAATGAGCCCCTACCAGGGGCATGACGGTTTTGTCTTTTAGAAAGCAGCACCTTTGACTTTTCTGATCCCTGCTTCTTTCTTGCCCAACTTTGTCACTTTTGCCCTAATCTTTCCTATTTCCTTCTTCCTGCCTCCTATGGGTTTTTTTCCTTTTAAAACTTTTCATAAGGTGAGCACTCAGCTCTTTAATTTTCAGCATTTTCTATTTCCTAGTGTGAGTATTTAATGCCACAATTTCACTTCTAAGTGACACTTGGGTTTTCACTGAGTTGACTCTCGCAGTTTGTCTCCTAAGTGACACTTCAGTTGTAGTTTACAATGTTGGACATTGACATCGATTCATTCTTAGGTCTTCTTTCATCAAAGAGTTGCTTAGAAGCACACTTCCAGTTACCAAGAGCACGGGCACTTTTAGATAGCCTTTGGTCCTTGACTTCAAACTTTAAATGTCCCTCATGTCACCAACACCTTGAAATTGCTTGAGGCTTGTCTCATGGAAGACCGTAAGGCCAATAATAAATGTACCAGTGTTAGAAGACATGTAACTTCTCCCTTTGTTGAATGTCATGCCTAAATTATGTCCTACAAAATCAGTATTAATCTTATAGTCAAGTACTCCACTTTAAAATAATCTATTAATTACTGCATGAGATAGCATGCAATAGGATTTTTCAATATACAATTGAGTCATTTTCCTTGTAAATATGGAATTTTTTATTCCTAAAACTTGGAGATGTATTCTCTAGATTAATAGTTTTATTTTTAGAGAAGCATTAGAGTTTCTGGGAATTGAACACATAATAAAGGACAGTCCTGCTCTCTGCTCTGTTCAGATTTTCCCCTATCTTTGTCATATTGCACTAGTGTGCTGTGTTTGTTACCATTCACGAGCCAGTGTCGGTACATCATATTGACCACTGGCAGGACCATTTGTCCTGCACAGTTCTGCGTTCCTTGACAAGTGAGCAGCACATGAGCCCACCATTGCAGTACAATGCACAGTGTTTCCAGAGCCTGAAGTGCCCAGGCTCCACAGATTCACCCCCTTCCCTGCCACACCCTGGTCACCACAGACTCTTTGCTCCCTCTGTACTTTTGCCTTTTGCAGAAAGTTCTATAGTTGGAATCAGACGTTATGTAGACTGACTCACTGGGTATTTCAGTCCTTTCATATCTTTTTTGTGTCACTTGACAGCTCATTGATTTATTTCTCATTGTGTGGACATAGTGCAGCCTCCTCTTCATTCACCTACTGAAGAATGTCTTGATTTCCAGTTTTGACAGTTGTGAACAAAGGCCGCAAATGTGCTGAGCACTTTTGTGGGCATGACACATTTCTACTCATTTAGGCAAACACCAAAGACTGTGATTGCTGGAGTGCAGGGCTCGTGCTGCCTCGTGGTAGTGCACACTCGCTGTGCCAGTCTGCGTTCCCACTAACAATGAATGAGTGTCCTTGTAGCTCTGCGCCAACAGCGTTTCCTACCGGCAGTGTTTTGTTTAACATTAGCCTTTGTCTCCAGTGGACAGCAGCAGCACGCTGTTGCTAAGATCCACATGGTGTGTGCTGGTGACCAAGCCTCCGTGTGCTAACTTACCACCCACACACTTTCTTTGTTCTTTCTGTACAGATGTTTTGCCCATTTTAACTGGACTGTTCATATCCTTATTGTTGAATTTCAAGATTTCTTAGTGTATTTCTCATACTTCATCAATTTTCTATTTTTATAAATATTTCCCCTAGTCTCTGTCTTCTTATTCTTTTATCAGTGTCTTTGCAGAACAGATTTTTTTTTTTTAAATTAAATGAAATTAAACACTAGTTGACTGACGGATTTGTGGTACTGGGTCCTTGGGCATACAAAGGTTTTCATTGGAATGAGGTCCATCATCAATTGCTTCTTGCCTGGATTTTGCCTTTGTGTTGCTTGTTAAGAGGGCTCGCTGCCCTCGTGGAGGACTGCAGTTCCCAGCAGCCACACCTTCCTGCAACTCCAGAAGATTACACTCTCTTCTGGCGCACACATGAAACAAAAGGAAATAAGTCTTTTAAAAAATCTTTTTCTTTTTATGTTCATTTTGTATAGCTTTTATTGTTGAGTCTTAAAGTTCATTAATTTCATTTGAAATATTTAATCTGTTATTAATCTTCTCCAGCATATTTTTAATCTCAGATTTTATAGGTTTTTTTCCTACTAGAGGTTTTCTATATGCCTTTCTTGTGTTTCTGTCTCTACTTAACATTTTGACACACTTGCTATAAGTGTAATAACTTTTTTTCTTGTTAACTCTAACACCTGTGTCAGGTCTGCTTGTTCTGGTTGACACTTTTCCTCATTATGGGTCATATTTTCTTGATCCTTGATGGCTCATCATTTGTGAGGTTTGCCATGCTGGCTGCTGTGTGCTTCTGCTCTCAGTGCTCTTGAACTTGGCATGCAGTTCAGGCCCTTGGAAGTAGCCTGGCCTTTTCAGTCTTGCTTCTTACCGTTTTTAAATGGGACAACATTTAATGCTGGGCTTGTTTATTAATTTTGCACAACTAAGGCACAGGCCTTCTGAGTACTCACTCATCCAGGGAATTGTGAGGGTTTCCATTCTGGTTTGTGGGAAACAGGAATTACTTCTGGTCAGTGTGGGGGCTGAATACAATTCTGGTCATTCTTTAAAAATTATCACTATTATTAATTACTATTATTTTATGTGTAAGGATGTTTCCCTGCATGTATTTCTGTGTACCATGTGTATGCCTGGTGCCCACAGATGTGAGAACAAATGGACAATCTCCCTTTGATTGGGGTCCAAGTCATCCATCCCCCCCACACACACACACCATGGAGTATAGACTTCCTATTTCTCTGTTTTTTCTTGTGACAGCTCTTGGAGGAAGCCGCCTTGTGCCTTTGGGCTAGTGTAAGTTTCCATCTCTGTCTGAAGGCAGAGACTGCTAAAAACAGTGCACAGCAGTAACTCTAAGACACTTGAAGAACGTCGGAGCCCTCCATTGCTTCCTTGCTCTGAACAGTGTCTGCATAATTGTGTCAGGTAGTTCAAACATCGGAGAACACTCGGAACTGAGTACTGAGGGCATGACACAGACACTGAGGCCATTGCTCTGCCTGTTTCAAAAGGGATTTCGCTGCGCCCGTGTCGACAGGATGGCTGTTTTGTCACCAGCCTTGGGGAGGTACCATTGGGCATCACCAAATAAATGATTAATTACTTAAAACTCAAAACTTCTGCCCCATCCCATGCAGCTCCACTGGCAGGTACAGCAATAGGAGAGAGGATGCTTCTTAACAAGGTAAACTAGCTCACAACCATGACAACCACCCAGAGGCAGAAGGAAGTGCTGGGGAGACTCCTGGCTCCTGAGGGCAGCCAGCTGCCCTGTTTGTTCTTGAGGAGACGTTGAACACGGTGCAGGGTGGAGTGCTTGGCACTGTAGGAGAAGAGCTTTCTTCAGATGTGTTCCTTTGCTTTCTGGCAGCCACTGGCCTGTGCTAGGATCTATAATGAGGACTATAAATAAGTCAGGACAAGGATTCAAGTAAATTATCAGAGGATAACTTCTGTTGGACACGCAAGGCTTGCTTTAGATATGGACTAAATGATACCTTTACATAAGCTACTACTATAATCAGCATTCTCTCAAAGTAATCGGCTCATTAAAAGAGTGAGAGGGGGGTAGATGGGTAAGCAATAAATCCCATTGGACTTAGAGCACGTTCTTATACATGCTAGGGATACACAGGAATTCCCTAGGCCTGAGAGAAGACAGCAGAGTGCAAGTGTTAAAAATCTCCATGGAGTGATTGAGGGGCAAGAACTAGGATGAATGGAGGAGGTGGGGCTAAGTGCTATTTCCTTCGCCTTTGGTAGCCCAGGGTTAGTTACTAGTATTTGAAAGTGAAATGGTAAGCTACAAATTTGTAGATAAAACTCCCGTCTCTCAATGTGTTTCATCATCTTCTTTTTTTTTAACTTTCAGGAGAGCTTTCTTAGAAACTGATGTGGCAGAGGTGTATGTGTATAGAGAGATACTTATAATACTGTGAACAGAGCACTGTTTTTTTCCTCTGGGACCTGGGTAAAGGACTCCAGTTGTTGTGTGATCATGAGGACATGAGTTCCGGTCCTCAGCACCCATGCAAAGTGTCAGGCAAGGAAGCCACGGTTGTTACTCTCCTCTTGGGAATAAGAGACAGGATGATTCCTGGGGGCTGGCTGGACAGCTAGTCCAGCCAGTCCATGAGGAACTGAGGAAGACATTAGTGTCAACTTCTGACCACCACACACATGTGCATACATGTGTATGTACATCCACATACAAGAACACATACATATACAGTTTTACTTATCTGGATGATGAAGTTGTGGATTATGCTGTATTATTCCTGCTCTTACATATTGATTGAGTTTTAAATAATGATCAAGTACTATTTTTGTGAGATCAATAATGTAATTGGTAAGGAAGAACCGAAGGGGAAGAGAGAGAGAAGGAAGAAGTCACATGCAGACATGCCACGCCTTGAGACCCAGAGCCTGTAGAGTGGATGCCAGCTTATTATGTCTCTAGGCCTCAGTGTCCTCAACTCTACATAGGGTCAGTCATCTCTTTTCTGAGTCTGTGGAGGCTGCAAATGGGAGAAAGCTTGCCAGGCACACAGCACATCTGGCCTGTCACCAGCTCAATACGTGTTGACTTAGATGCGGTTAACATCCTGCCATGGTGGGATGATGTGGAATGCCTGTGGTTTATCTTTTCAGTTTCATCCAGTAGAAAACTGAAGCCCAGAGACCTCAGAGCTTGCTTCTTGGCATACAGTCTACATGAGAACTGTAGCCCCCAGGGTTTGGGAATACAGTGTGGTCTCAGTGGAAGTGGGGTTACTGCTGTCTTGTCTTCTTACCACACAGCTTCTCTGTTCTTGTGTTCCATTCTTTTCTTTTGGTTCATGTATTGGTTCTCTTGATCTTATTATCAAACACAGTTTTCAAAAAGGACTCATGAACTCATGAATTCTAAGTGTTATACTGAAGATTGTGATTCAGTTTCTGTGGCCAATCCTTGGTCTTCTGAAGGCCAGCTCTTTGCTGGGTCATTCCATGAACCACAAACAGTAATGAGAATGGATGTGTTGACCATATACAGCTACCAAGTTCTTTGGTTAAACTCATCTTTATTATTCTCAGAGCACACACCAATAGCTAAGTAATGAGAAGGGGTATCTCTGCAACTCTAGGCTAGAAAGAACATGGCTTGGGATTAAAATTTTGGCCCAGAAAATTTCACAGCATGCATCAAATGTGTGGCTGATTAGGAAGTGATGGCACTTGGGCCTTTGATCTTCATTCAACAAGAGGTACTCTTGTCTTCTTACCATATTTCTTCTGCTGCCAGAAGATAAATGGAATAACTAAACTCCCAATTGCTCAATTAATTAAACATTTTTTCAGATGCTACTTTGTGGCAATAAACATGGGTGTCTCAATAGGCCTCTTCTCAAGCTTTTTTTTGGAGTGGCTCTCTGGGAAAAGCCCATTACAACACTGATATTCATGACAGGGTGTGCCTCATCAGAGACCTCTTCCCACGGGGAGGAGGTTGGTTTGGCAATGAGAGAAGGTGAAGGATTGTCTCCACAGCCCTTATAACCCAACGTGTGAGATCTGGAAGCAACCTCCCAGGGGAGATGAGATTGAGCATCTCTGTGGAATTCACTGGGGAAAAGAATCATCTAGAAGTGCCAGCCACAAAGCCCTTGTTTCTGGTGTATTCTTTCTACAATGGGCAATTGGACTAGCGTGAAGTGGGATGGGCTAACACAGTCTTCTAAGTAATAGCCCAGACTGCCCAGCTGCCGGAAGTGATTAGTAATGGAATTTACAGAGACGCACCCATTTTCTTCTCCCAGGCTGGCTGTCTTTTCTGATCCCCACTCCCCACTTCAGCTAAAGGAAGAGAAACTATTATGAACACGGGTTAGGCAGCAAATTACTTTCTGCTTTTCATTCTCGGCTTTCCGAGCTATGATTCAGGTCATCAGAAGTCCATCTCCAGCTTCTGGAGAGCTGACACATTCATTGTAGTATGTCACTTTTCCAACTCCGCTGCCGTCATTTCAGCTACCCTTAATTTAAAATACTGTCAGCCTCAGCTAGAATCCCTTACAAACGGAGTGCCTCATCACCATACTAATTGAAGGAAAAAAATGCTCCGTGATTGAAATACCTATTGCTTCATCATTTCCCCAGTCTTCGGCTTCCATTTTGTCAGGCATGAAGTTGGTGATTAAACCCAAGGCATAATTATTAGCAACAGAAGCGCCTCTGTCCCATCTTGCAGTTTCCTGGCCAGGTGCAAACGCTCGGCTCCACACTGAGCATGTCTGTCAGTCTTATGAACAATCCCAGCAGAATAAGTGACTGATTTTCTCTTTATAATCATGGAGGCGCTTTACAGAAAATTGTCACACTAGACCTCTACTTCTGAATGGCATAATGAACATTTCAGTGTGGTGAGAAGTTTAGGCATTGAGAAGGGGTGTCACAGTTGGAACCAGGACGATTGTGTCCTGTATTGATGCACCTACCATGGCTGCCTCCCACTGTGCTGGCTTGTGTTGCTCTGCGTGTTGTGAAAATGAGGCGAGCATTACGAAGCTGGGTGGGAGAGACCTGCTTACCAGGTCCAGCTCTGAATAGAGGTAAAATGGGAGCTCGGATGGCCCTGGAGCTCCATGTACCAGAGGGTGGGGGTGTAGTGGAGAGCTATGTTGTGGAGAAGGCTAGTGTTCAGGAGTTAGAGAAAGGATACATTTTTTTAAAAAAAGGATCCCAGATAGTAACAAATTGAGCCTGATTTACTACAGAGTTGAGCTATTCAGATTTGTAGCATCCACTGGTGAGCGTGTCTACCAAGCTATCAAAGAGACTAGATTAGCATTGAGTCTATGAAAGACCCTCTCAGATTGCTTCTCTACCTCACCTCTTATCCTACAGCTGCAAGCATGGCCGCATTCTCTTACTTGTCCAGAAGCCCAAGCCCAGGGCTTTGGAAATTCTCGTGGGTTTGAACTCAGTCCAGGTATCACCAGATACCAAGAGGCTCCACTTGCATGGCCTGAGTCCTGGCCATCTGCCCAGAACTAGGATGGCATGTCCCTTGATGAGGACTTGCCATTACAACTCCTTCCAAAGCTTTGTATTCCCAATAGTCATGTTATGTTGATATCAAACTGAAATGCAGAATGTTTCTAAAACCCACACTGGCTCGGTGGGAGCTTTCTCTGTGAGTGCCCCTCCCTCAGATCTATGGTAATAGCCATGGGTTTGGGGGTCAAATTCAAGATCCATTATCAAGACATGTCATTTTTTTCTCTCCTCAACTGCTAGATTCAAAGGTAGTTCTGTATTCCTTAAGGATATGGAGGCACCTGCCATGTATTTACAAACAAGAAGCCACAGTAAATACTGTCTTTTGCTACAGTTTAGGGATTTAAGTCCTTGACAATGCTAATGTAAGTGAGGAGGCAGGAAGAATGTCTGTAAAGCAGCAGGCTCCTGCTGAGTAGTAGCACATGGAGCCTCCTAAATGAGAATGTAAATACATTAAGCTATGGATTTCTTTGCAAAGGACAAGGTGGTGTTTTTAATGCAGCATTTATACCATCCACTGGAAAATTATCTCTGTAGTCTCAAACTCAAAGGCCATGGGGTATAAAACATCAGAAATTGTAACTTGGAGGGGAAGAGTCCTCATTTCATGATACAATGGCTGGTGACCTTGACCATGTCTCTCCACAGCCTGATGACCATCGACAGAAGGAGAAAGTGTGACTCTAAGGCTTTTCAGCTTTAAAACTCCTTGAGCTGACTCAGTGCCTGGCAGAATGCTGAACTTTGGGGTGTCCACTCCAGACGCAGACTGTGAATTATATATGCATTGGGAAACAGGAATAGGAAGAGCCATTGGCACACAATGTTCATCTTGACTTGGAAAAGCAAGACAAGTGACAAGCCTTTTGATGGGAAAAGTTTACCATAAGGCCGTAACCTAAGGAGAGTGTATGTGTGTTTTTGGTAGTGTGCTACGGCAATCTGCTTATTCTACATGAATGCATTTCTTGTTATGAGGAAAGTGGCTTTTCTATTGAGATATATAGGATGGCTTAGACCTTGCTGTAGGTCTCTAATGTTGAATTGATTGATGGCAGTGATCAGTGAGGATTGAATGAGTTAAGGGGATATATAATTTAAATAATAGCTTTGTACAACTATTGTTTTTAATTGTTTTTGGTTATTTAGTTTAGCTTGTTTGTTTTTTGAGATCCAGGCTGGCCTGAAATTCACTGTGTTGCTTAGGCTGGGCTTAAACTAATGGCAGTCCCCCTGCTTCAGTCCCCCAAGTGCTGGGATTACAGGCACAAGCCACTGAGCCTGGCTCTAGATGTGTTTAAATAGGGTGTATTGTGCTTTGAGATATGTTAAGATGACCACAGAAGAATGATTTGGGAAGTTTTCAGGTCAACTCTGTGATGACAGCGTGTCTCCTAAGCCCTTCCTTGGTCTCTGTTTCATTTGCTGTGACCCTATAAAACAACTCCAGGACACATTATACCATGGCAAGTACTTGCCACTATTCACATGTTGCCACTTTTTGGCCAGTGAAACACTACGCCTGTCGATTCAGCCACCAGCAGTCAGCAGTATGTCTTTTTGAGGGGAATCAGTTCAATTGGCAACTCATGGTGACATCATTTTTTGAGGAGGTTCATACAGATGGAGTTAAAGGACCTAGCTATGACCCCCAAATCAGATAGCTCCCTCCTCCTCTTCCAGAAGCTTGAACCTCTGTGGTTGTGCCGAGCTCAGCGGGGCCCTCCCTCTGCTGGCCTCAGTGGTAACGGTGCTCAGTCTCTAGTTGTACCCATTTTCTCCTCCCTCTCAGAGACAATGAGACACTGCTCAGAGGGATCTCTGGCCCCTGGTGATCTGCCTAGGTCCCACTATGATGACTTCCCACATTTCAGGGTAGTGTCTAGTCAATCTCTTTTCCCTTTCCTCAGAACCCCTACATACCTCATGTTCACACGAAAAAATTCAGAAGATCAGAGGCAGATAGGCACAGGGCACAGAATGCAGAGAGAGTGCCGAATAGCACGAGTAGGCTGCAGCAGAGCTCTACCGTATAGGCAGACGTCATGACTGTAGTCTACTTTTGGAGACTACAGGCTCTGGCTGTTTGTACTGCAGGGTGAATGGAAGGTTCCAGGGAAGAGCAAGGATTAGTTACCTTGAAAAAAGACATGTCTTGGGGGAGTGATGGAGGGCTGAGGAAAGCCAATCTCTAAAGCACCAGGAGGTAGGAAGAAACATCAAACAGCCTCTCGGGTCCATCTCTGGGTGGGGTAGGTCTCCAAGGACCCACATGGAGAACTATTCCTGTCTTTAAGAGTGACCCTGTCCCAAACTCGTTTTCAAATTACAGAACCCGAGCCCCGGTAGATCAAGTGATGTCTTCACGTTACTCAGGGACATAGGGGAGGCAAGACAAAGCGCTGAGTGTATCATTGCCTTGTGAGAGCGAGGAAGAATGAGTTTTCAAAATATATAAAACTGGTACTGATGGAAGTCTACTGAGGTGTTCAACAAATGAGGGTCCTGCTGTGTGCCAAGGCTCACTTGTAGGGTCAGGAAATACAGCAATGAAATAAATGCAACCTTTATCTTATCTGCTTTATGTAAATAAACAAAAAACCTTGGGTTATAATGTGAGCAACTGATCAGTGCTCGAAATAAAATTAAAGCAGGTAAGAAGGGGAAGTGACCTGGACTGTTGTGCATGGCTGGAGAGTCACCTCTGTGGAGGTGGAGTCTGGAGATGGGAGAGCAGGCTGGACCTAGCACAAGATGGAGTCCCTGTGTGTAATGAGCACCGGGGAGGCCAGGGATGGGATAGAGTGTGTGTGGCTGGTACCAGTGTATCAGAGAGAGAAGGACAGGAAGGGGACTAGGGAACTGCCAGCACTCTGATGTTGGATGACTTTGTGTTTACTGAGTGTGACTGAGGCGCTGAAGGGTTTGTGTAAAGCAGCAATCTCATACTTTGGTTTTGAAAAAGAGCAGCCTGATTCAGTGTATGTAATCAGGTACAGAGGACAGGTGGTGACTGATACAGTGTGATAGTTTACATTGATTGTCAAGTTGACAGGGTCTAGAATCTCCTAGACTAACCCCTGGCCACACCTATGAGGGGGTTTCTGGACTGGGTTAACTGAGGGGGGCTGTGTCCACCTTAAGTGTGGATGGCAGCACCCATGGTCTGGTGTCCTGGACTGAGTGAGCTGAGCAGCAATATTGTGCCATTATACTTCCTGACTGTGGATATGGGACCGTGGCGCACTGCAACAGAAACAAACCCTGCCTTCCTCAAGTTGTTTATTTTCAGGTATTTAATCCCAATAAAGAGAAAAGTAGCTGATAGGCATATCTGCACATCCACTCATCTGCACATCTGGACTGTGTAACCTCAAGACTGAATGATCAGAAAGTGGTCAAACTTCCTGCACATTGTGTCTGACCCAAGCTGGAGATGCTGGACCTTAAGCATACATGCGGAACCACAGATTGTCTCCATTGCCTTCAGCGTGGCATCTTACTGTGTTCAGAGCCTTTAGTAGCAGGTTTTGCCTGGTCAATCTACATGTTATTGTGGGATAAGCAGTCAATCTACGAATCAGTTCTGTTCAGAGACGGGTGAAACACTTCCACAGTATGCTGTTACACTGCTTTCTGTAGGGTTTGCAAGCTTCCTGCTGGAAAAAATAATCAATAAGCTGCCTTCCTGTGATTTATTTTATAATGTGGGTAGAACTCCACAGGGTATTGTTTCCTTCTGTCTGTTTCCAGAGGCTGAGGTACTGTTATGGAACTGGACTAACAGGTGACCAGTACATCCTCAGCTTCAGACTTGAAATGCAGGTGGAGGATGCACGTGCAGCCACCACAGGCAGAGATCTTTCTCTTCATCTTTTCAAAAGTCTGTTAGGTTCAGGGTGCTGTTAAGGAAACCTTAAATTGATCTGAAAATAAGTTAAAACGTGTCACTCTAATCTCAAAGTGTGTATAGCCATGCCACTTTGATCACTTTGTGCAAATGCCACTGAAATTGATGAGCAAGTCTTACTGACAGCTTCTAATGCATTTGAAGGTCTTGTCAGAACACAGACTTTAGCAGCTTTTCCTGCCAACAGACTGCAATGCCCAGAGAGAGATGTGTATTTAAAAATAATGTAAAACTTTCAGGTTTGTAAGGACTTTCTGATGGACAGATATTGTTTCAGCAGAAACCAAAACAGAAATATAAACAGAAAAGAAATCTAAAATTCCAAATTATTGGGGAGATTTTAGTTAGTAACTCCACACTCTCTTCCAAGTAGGCAGTCTTTAAGGACAGCTTCATGGAATCTTTTAGTGGCTGACCAAGTACCACTTTTAAATTGGCCCAAAGGTTTCTCATTTTGAGTCAGGGTCATTAGACTGGGATAATGAGTCCCTTTAAGATCGCAGGACCTCAGGAAGCAGTTGCCACTGCTGGAAACCATCAGCCAATAGAGAAATGGTCAGTTGGTGTGTAATGTAGGTACAAATTAAAACAAATCTCCTCAACTTTGTCTGGACCGGCAGGAGGAGCTAAAGGTACAACTTCATAAGCAACTTCAGGGTGTGCGCCGACACTGTCGTGTGAGGCTGCTTGATGGCTTGTTCCTTTCAGGGCTAATGTCTCTGTGGCCAAACTATTTGTCTGCACATTGGACAAGACATGGTTGAGAATCATTGTCTTGTCAGACTTGACTTTTGTTTCCACGGAAGTGGAAATCCATGGAAGATTTCACTAATTATTGGACTAATTAGCAAACTGTCACTTCTCCCCACTAAGGTCAGAAGAGACCTCGGCCTCCAGGCTGCAGTGAGCTGTGGGCGAATCATCCGGTGCTTCCTGGTGATTACGACTTCAGTTTTCGCCATCACAGAGGCACACTGTCATAGCAAAGAGCGTGCTGTGCGGGTAGTCACTTCTCTCTTCTTTCCCACTACTGTTTGTTATGTACTGGCTACTAGAATCTGTCAGAAAATCTCATCCTGACTTTTTTTATTGATTTTATCTTTGATTTTACAGTCTTAAATCATTAGTCTTTTTCAATAAAATAAAAAAGTAGAAAATCTCTACCATACTTTACCTTGTGTGTCTCCTTGGTCTATTCTTAGATGTCCATAACTTCTTACTATGCATTTTCCTTATTTGTCCAAAGCATCAGCTCTGCTTCAATGAGAAGATCCATTTCCCCTTTCTCCTCCTGACATGTCCCTTGTCTCCAAAGACTGAAACATTTGGCTTAGAGGGAGCTGCCCGGAAATAGCAAAGAATATTCTGGAAAAGAAAGTGAGTGGATGGAGTTTTTCTGAACAATCAAGTCAAGCTAATGACAGAGGTATCTCAGAGAAGGAAATGTGTGCTTGTAGCCAGCCTCGCTGTTGACCTATTCAAGATCCATGTAATCTCCTCCTTTGCTAGCCAACTCACCCATCTTTTGGTTGTTTGCCTAGCTAAAATGTCCATCTTCTAAGACTCCTTCTAAGGGCCTTGGGTCTTTAATGACATCACTGAGTTGTAGCACAACTTGTGGTCTGGCAACCTTCATATCACTCAGTGTGTGAGAGAAATAAAATTCTTAATTATTTATGTTGCTGTGGGCTTAGGGTTTTTTGTTTTTTTTTCCTGCTGCCGAGAACTGAACGCAGCCCCAGTACAGCTGAGTTATCTAGTGACATCAGCTTCACTGACGTTCTAGGCAGGATATTCGTCACAGAGGGGGTAGGGCTGTATTGCACACACAGGTGTCATCTTTAGCCTCTACCCCCTTGATGACATTACTAACCTCCAGTTGGGACAAAGAATGATGTCTACAGATATTACCGGATGTCCTCTGGGAAGGGAGGGGAGCAGAGCTTCCCTGGTTCCCAGAGGCAGAGCCTGCAAAGGCATGGGTGAATGAGTGGGTCTTCCTGTGCACTGAGTGGTCCAGGTGGAGGATGCTCCTGCTGAGTCTGTGGGGCAGCTTCTCACCTGCACTTCATAGCACTCTCTCTTAGTGTTTGTGCTCCTCTGTAGCATCCCAAGCTAAAGGTATCACTGGCATTTTCTTTTGTCACTTACATTGCCTCTTTGCTGGGAATTTAGCATAACACTCTTATATTTAAAAAAATTTTTAAAAAAAATCAAAGTTTTTTGCTTTACAGCTCCAAAGGATACCTCTGTCTTCTTTCTACTCAATTATTTAGATATTGAAATTCAGTTTTAAACCACAAGAAATTATTTGTATGAATAAAATTTTCATTCATTAATGTCCAAAACTGTCAACAGCATAAATTAACATTGAATATTATTGTCTATAAGAAGTTAATTATACCTTGATTCATTTCTCAATCAACGTTTTAAATCTTCTCTTTTAAAAAAAATAAAAAGACAATGTATTAGGTCATATAAACATGAGAGAGAGGACAAGGTTCTATCAGTATGGCTGAGCCCATATGTGTATATTGGTTGCAACTGGCCCTGAGGGTAGATGCAGCCCTGTATTAGCTTGGAGCAGAGCACAGGCTAGAGGAGACCTCGACCCCAGCCAGGTTGGCAGGCTAGGTTCTAGAAGGCCATTATGGTTGTAAATGACAGAAAATGCCCTATCCTCAGCCTCACAAAGATAACACTTCCAGTCAGGACTGGCCTCTGTCCACACTTCATAAAGCACACCATCTGCTGCCTCTCAATTTAAGAGTGTAATTTTACACACACACACACACACACACACACACACACACACACACACACACATCTTCCAGATAAGGAGAGGGCCATTTCATCACTTGCAGATGTCACTGCTGGGTATCCAGTTTTGCAAACTAACATGTTTGAAAGATTTTTCTACCAATTTCTCGAAATCCTTCTCCCCCTGTGGTCTTTGTAAGTGAAAACAGTAAGTTCTTCTCTGTGCTGTGGGCTCTCCGATATATGCTCTATCAAATGCATGTACACTTTCATCACTGATAAAATCAATAAAGACTTCCATCTCTGGGTTTACTCCTCATATCCAAACCCATGTTAAGTAGAAGGGCTGATAAAACAACACTTAGTTCTATGGAGTGCCATTTGAAAGCATAATAATAACACTCTTGGGAAATTCACAAGCAAGGTCTAGACCATGAGCCTCTGGCTATGCTTTTTATTAAACAGAAAAGAATAGAGACATCAGAGTAATGATACTGATAACTACTTCAAGCATCTTGCATCCACTTTACACTAACAAGAGGGAAAAGCATACTGAAGTAATATTACTCCTGCTGGCATGCAGGAAGAGAGTGGAGCGTTGCAGAAACCATGGCCTACTGCATGTTTATTTCAAAGACAGACAAGTGGAAAGACACCAGCAACTACCCTTTTACTAGAACATAAGAAAAACTTTGGGGAAAGTAGGTCTTTTATGCCTAATAATGGTTCTTTTTGCAGGCAAGACAAGACCTCCTAGGGCTCTGGATGGCTCAAGAATTAGAAAGGGCACTCTAAATTGTATCAATTTGTTTTATAAACCATGTTAGAAGAATGCCCTTAGGCCATCCAAGTCCAAAACACATTTAGTTAAGTTCATATAGAGGAAGTCTGGGAGTGGGTTAGAGAATCTGGTGGGCAGGAGAGCTGGGACCCAAGCAAGAGTTACCCACACCGAACTGCAAAGGCTGCAGGAGCTCACTCCCCCGCTGACTCTGGAGAGTCAGATGACAGTCTCTCTAAGCTAGGATTCTTCAAGCTGTCTAGGCTAGGGCTTATCAAGCTTTTCCCCACTTACAAAATGCCTCTTTGCCTTAGAAATATGTGTGTAACCCCAGGTCTGAAGTATATAAAATAGTCATATATGTCAAACGTTTATTGATAATAAACCAAAGAGAAAGCTAATAGGTATACACACAACTTATCATTAATTAAAGCTGAAGGCAAACTTGTATACTAATGAGAGAAGTGCTTCCTTTTACATAAAGGATTGAATCTTGGCTGAGTATTTGATATTGCAAGACATGGAGCATCTTCAATATTTTTTCAGAGTTGATTGATATTTTGGTTTGATAGCAGCCAATGCTTAGAATGCCACTTTGCATAAATACATGGTACAAAATGGCAGAGTGCTGTTTATGGCCACTTCAGAAACAGTCGGGAATTCTTTCCTAACTCCAAGCTAAACATGTTAGCATAATGCGATCTAAAGTTGTATTAATTTAATACATACTGAGAAATAGCAATAAAGAAGTTCTGAGAGTCTTATTTTCTGAGATAAGCCACTGTTTCCATAAGAGTAGAAAACTGAATATAAAGCACTCTGACTCACCATATCCAATCATCTTGAGTCTGAGATGCTGCAGGCAGTGTTTGCTGGTGTCACATGGGTCCATGGCATGTTCAGTGCCAAGTGTTCATGTTGTGTGTTCAGGACCAAGGCTCCCCTGAAGTTGTGTGATGCTCAGTATGCATTTGACTTTGAATTCATGTTGGTTATTGCATGTCCAGAATCCCTTTTCTGTTGCCTTTTTGTGGCAGGGAGCCCCCTCCACTCAGTTATACAATACCACCACAGATCATGACCCACAGTTTAAGAATCTGGGGTTTAGGGAGTGTGAACGGCTGTTGCCTCTCAGCGCTGAACATGAACCCGATAGAGTCATGGACATGAAGTACCAAGGCTGAACTTGGAACGCACTAGTTAACAAACAATGCTTATGCTGAGAAACACATCCCCTTGGGTTATTGAAATAATTATCGAGTCCGAATCTCTGGGGATGGTTCAAAAGTCTCTATTTGTCACGAGGCAGAATGAGGAGGCTACTGCCACCAGGTTTGAGAGCTATGGCCACTTAGCTCCTGATCACAGCTGCCCAGACCCTTTTCCAGAATCCACACTTCGGAGCAGCTGCCTTTGCCAGACCCAGGTTTATTTTGTGGGGTAACTTACAAATGAAGGGATAGGTACGTTGTAGGGTCTGGCAAAGGTATGGCACAGTCTGGCAGTGTTTTCTGAAGAACTCTGCTCGGTCTACCTCCAGTGTCCAGGGTCCGGGCACCAAGAGATCCTTCTCATTTTGATCCTGGGTCTTAAGTATCCTCTCTCAGCCCAGCCTTGTAGGTGTGACCATTACCAAAGCCTCATTGGGGGTTGGAACTTCCAGGCCAAAGCTGGAATGGCTACCCACTACAACTAGGCATGTGCTCTGGGCAGACACTAGACCTAGGCTCACTTGACTCCGTGTAAGAAGTATTCCCCAACTCTCCTATGTCTTGGGAGCAGGAAAAGGCAGCCCCTCATGCCTCCCATCTGCTGCTATTCCAGAGAGTCTTGTTTTGACTGTAATATGGTTTTCTATTTCTAAAAATACTGCTAGATGTATGTTTTAAAGAGAAAAAAAAAAAAAGCCATTCCCTATGTTAGGCGCCATGCTAGGGATTTTATAAGCATTGACTCTTTGCCTGACAAGCAGCCTACAAGGTGAACATGATTAGTCTCACTATGTCAAATGGACCTTGCTCATGCGCAATAAAGTCAGGGTGCCAGCCTGGCCCACTCATTCTAATGCTTACACTTTTTCTTTTTGAATTTGACAATGTGCCTAATTGTACTTACTTCCTGACCTGTCCACTATTTGCTTCTACCATTCAACACACACACACACACACACACACACACACACACACACAGCCTTGAGATAGTCTCAGTTTGCCTCTGTGTTAATTCAACACTCAGCCCTACCCATGCTTCTCGTATATTCAGTTTGATTGTGTTTCTTAAGCCTAAAATTCAGGGTATATATTCATCATCATCAAGAGGTCCACCCCCTCTTGTTTGTGAACACATTTATCTGAAATGACAGTAGCAGGGTGAAAAATTTGAAGTTGAGACTGGCTCAGAAAAGCTGGGACAAATAAATGATTGCTGCAAACTGCCGGTGTTAAAAACATTGAAAAGACCGTTGCCAGTGATCGCTGCTGACCGCTTAGAAACTGCAAAACACAGTTCCTCTCTTTTATTTGGCCATTTATATGTATTTTTTCCCCTAAAGGAAAGCATATACGTGTCTTTCCCCTCAGAAAGTCGATGGGAAAGGATCGGTTAACCACCAGAAGGATTGCAGCAGGGCCGATAGAGACCCAGAAGGGGCAAGGGCACAATGGACATTTCTTCCAGAACCTTAGTAAAGAGGACAGTGCATCTGCGGAGGCGGCAGGACAGCAGGGTGATGGACAGCAGACACTGACCCAGCAGGGGAGCTGCAGACACTGAAATCAAATAGAGTTTCTTAAGAGGCAAAACAGGGAGGAAATGAATGGCTGGCCCCAAACAGAGCAGTGATCTGCTGGGTGCTGTCGGGAGAAGCCCCTCCCCCTAGCCTCAGGCAAAACAAAATCCAATAGGACGTTTTTTATCATTTAATGGCAGGAAGGGGCCATTAGTACCCCAAAAGCCAAGAGGACAGCCAAGCAGAAACGTCCCTTTTATTTGTCATTAACTCTTCAAAGTGCTAAGTCTGCTTAAAGAGAGTAAGAAAAAAAAAATATTCCTCTGACACTTTAAAGGGGTAGCTCTTTAGACAACTTATCAAGATCTACCAGGCTCAGAGAAATTCGGACAATTAACGTCTCTCGAAACTGCTCTAGCAAAGAGGCAAAATGGGCAGTTTAATTACATAGGCGTGTGTGCCCTTATTTCTCAATTAATGGGCCTGCAAATAGCTTGGCGGAGAATAATTCAGTAGCCTAACATCCCAGCAGGAAACTCTGAACCCCTTCATGCTGACATTTTTTTTTAATAGATGTTAGTTGTGCCTATTGTTTGCCAACTAGAAAATTAGCCCCTGTACAAAACGGGCCTTTAGAAAGACTGTGAGCAGAGTGCTGTTTAACGTGGTCTCCTTTGGAGGCGGGTTCTGGAAGCACCTGCAACGGGCTAGAGAGTCTGCGGTCTTAGGAGATCTCTGATGTACAAGAGGCGTGTGGAAGAACAGGTTGTGCACAGCACCATGCATTACAGAAGCAGGCGAGGGACAGTTACCAGTCTCACTGTGTGACAGGAAGACGAGGGACTCGATGGACCCTGGTGTCACTTCTCAGACCCACCTGGTGATGAGAGATGACCAGTAGGTGAGACACCTGCTTAAGATCTCACCATCGTTCCTAAGTCCCGCTACAGCCCTAAGTTCAAGGCTCCTTTTCACTTCTTGGAAAAAGAAACCAACTGGTTTATTTGCCTGGGTAATTGGAGACGGATCCCGGAAGCAATAGGTTAGCAACGACGATCGCCTTATGTTTTCCTAAGAGCCATACCACACTGCGTGACTTAGCGGAGTTGACAGGGCGCTTGCTGCCCTCATTTTAGATCCAAGAACAACCCTGCTTCTCTTGGCAAGCACCGAGATGCTATGATGGGCTGTATCCCCACTTTTCTGTCTACTCCCAGCCACTCGTTGCCTCCTTCCTGTGTGACTCTTCGAGGGGCCACAGAGCTATATTTGATTGCAGCAGCAGAGGCCCACTCTTTTGAAAGCCTAATCAGAACACAAACTCTCAGAGGGATAGGATGGCGTCTGAAGTTTCTTTCATAATGGACTTTGAAAAGCAAATCGTTAGATCAATTCCAGCTACATTTTCAGCTCTTTGTGTAGCCCTGGCCCCAAGGGCTGAGTGGAACATGGGGGCAGATGTCACAGCCAGAAGACTACTTGGAGACCTTGACTGTGGCCGCACTCAGGCTCCCTGAGTCTGAGGACTTCCTCTCTTGCCCTGGATTCCCCTAAAGCCAGTAGTGAGTTGCCATCTATGGCTGGAGCCCTCTGAAGCCTTACTCTGGCCACTCCCAGCACCCAAGGCCTGAGGGTTTTAAAGCTCATTTGTCAGACTCTAGTTAAAAACTTGGAATACATTCTCTATTCTTGGGCCAAACCACAAAACTTATTTATGCTATAATATAACTGAAATAAAAGAAGATAGGGTTTTTAATTTATCTTAAGTTCTTGTTCTGAAGGAGAATCTGGCTTAGGCCGAGAAGGATTCTTAAGATTCTATAACCAGCCTCCTTAGCACCCGAAGGCTTCACAGCACTGACTCTGCCTTCTGTCCAAGCACATGTCGAAGCATCCCGCTCCTTTCCCCTCCGTACATCCCTCCAGAATGTGATCAGTCATTGGATGAGTTGAGAGTTTGCATCTTTCATTCATAAATGGAAGCAGAGAAACTTAAAAGAGAGGGAGAAAGGGAGGAATAACAAAGAGTGGGATACTCCAAGGTGAAATCAATGGGGGTCCTAGACCCAAAAGCAAAAGGAGTAACTTGCAGGCCACTCTGTCCATGGTGACGTGGCAGGGAGCCGGGCCATGCCAGGAGGGTGGAGAATGATCTAGAGATGTGGAGAGCTGGGAAGGACACGTGGACGATATTGTGAAGGGGGTGAACAGTGTAGTAGAGTCTGCAGGGAGAGCTGCGAAGATCCTGCCATCTCCCAACCTCTCTCCAACGTGGCCTTGCTGTTTCCTTGTGTGAAACAACACAGGGAAGGCATGTGATGGAGGCAGCGGAAAGAATTCACCAACACATGGATTGGACAATCTGAGTGTACTGACATGTGCTGCCAGAGAGGGGCGGTCAAGTTCCCAGAGAAGGACCCACGCTGCTGAGAGGGTTAGAAGTTTCTCTACAGTAGCCGAGAGGGAAGTGACCTAACTTGGCCTTGTCATCATGGGACTCCCGGGTGGGCCTATATTGGAGGGGACAGACAGACCTCTTGTTATCTGGCTGAGGGTTATGTTTTACACTGTTCTTCTTGAGACTGTCCATCTATATAAAGCTCCATGAGGCATGAGGAGGCATCAGGCTCCAGATGACTGTAAGACATCATGGGTCAGGCTCCAAACTGTCACAGCCTGAGTCTTAAAGGATGGGAATTTTGTTTTGATTTCTGGCCCCTTGTTTCTACATTTATCCTTGACAGATCAGCAAGGTCAAGGCATTGACAATATCAAGCTCTATCTTCTGAAACTGCTCTGGAGCTGAGTAGGACACAGGGGCCCTAGCTGGTGATACCCACAGTTGTTGGTAGGACTCTAAGGTGTAGCAAGGTTAGGAGGCATTTTGTAGGGAGGAGAGAATGACTATTTCAAGAGGTCAGAGGCCAGACTGTGATACAGTTTGAGATGATGAGACCCTCAGAGGAGGGAGATAAGCATCAATGTTGAGGGTGATGGTGGCTATATGTGAGGGTATACCTTCTCAACTTAATACCTGTAATCTGAAAGAAACCAATTGTGCCAGAAAATGAAGTAGGCAAGAGCCAAAAGAACAAAAGAGAAGTAAAACAGAAAGAAAGATTTACAGATGCCAGGAGAGTTCAAGCCCAGCTGGTAAAATTACCCGTGAGTTGTCCCAGTTAAAAGGTCTGTTGAATTTCAGAAAGAAAAAAAGAATAAGAAAACTCAATTATCCTCTGAAAGAGGCAGAAACAGAAAATATGTAGCAGAATAATAAATCCTTCTAGAGAGATAAGAGAGGTTAACCATGCCACGTCCATCCAGATAACGACTGGAAAAGCTGGTAGGTACCAAGGAGGAGGAACACAGCAGGCCTGGCATGAAGGCAAAGGTCTGCCAGTTAGGGAAAAGAACAAGAAGGCAAGAGCATTTTGTGCCACAGTGGGTGAGGCGGGCATGTGTGAAAACGTAGGCAGTATGATCCAGCATGAGGATGGATACAACAGGTCCAGCCAGGGTGGATAATTCTTTACCAAGAACAGAGGAGACTTTCAATGGAGTGGACTTCAATTTGCTCAGAGACACATAACAAAAAAATCTTTGTTTTGACATAAGAATAGAATATAGTGAAAATATTTTTATGACAGTCAAGAAAGGATTTGCCTGGTGAGGCACAGGTAATGGTAACTGTATATATTATCTAGACATCTCCCATTAGGGCTCCTCTGCCCCTGACTGATGGTTGGTATCAAATCAAGCAAGCCTAGCCAGCCTTGCCCTCATCTCCTTACAGGCCCCACTGGGAGAAGGCCTACCATCCAACCATGCCACTGGAACAAGAGGAATCTGCATGATGAAAAGATGTATTTCAGTTTAAAGACTGGGAAGGACCACTCCAAAAGAGAAGGTGTTGCTCTCGTCAGTCAGGAAGTACTTCCACACTTGGCTGTTGGTGGTGTGGTTCACTGTGAAGAGTGGAACCCCTCATTGTCATGGGGATTTTTCCAACTCAAATTTTCCATGCGAGGGGATCTAAGTTGAAGTATCCAGAATCTCAATTGTTTGAGGACTGACCAGAGTATGCAAACCTACCAAAGAACATTAGTAAAGCTAAAGTTGGCGGACAAAAGCCACAAGAGCTAGCCATGCTTGCACAATAACTTTCTTTATTTTGATACCAAAGAAAGGGAACTTAGGGTGGAAGTAGAAAAACACACAGTGTGACCTGTAAGTACATCCACTAGCCAAGGGAATTACTCACCAATGGAATTATAGTATATGTGCAAAAAAGAAGAAAATAAACTAGGTAAAAATTTTCAGTGTCCAGAAGACTTTCACTACACAGACTAAAATGTTGGATGATGATAAAGGATCTCTGAATTATGTCAGCTTTTACATATTGTCCAACTAATGTGCAGAGTACATAGTTGCATCTGCCTAGTAACCATTTATCCTTTTGTTAATTGAAGTATAGGATGAGAAGAAAAAGGCCTTTCTCTTTGCATGACTACAAAGTCAGGAGCTCTGGCTCATGGGTCCGTAGATTTGCTGATCATAAGATCCTTATTAGTTAGGAATTGCTTGTAAGTTCCTGATTGGTTTACTATCTTACAGGTCCTCATGCTGGTGTCATGGCAAACATTTTACTAACAAGGCACCTCCCCTGTCCTGATGGGTTTCATTATAACAAGTTTATATTTGTACATCCACATGGTAGTTAGTTTTGTCAATCTGACACATAATGAGTTCATTGTCACCCTAGGCTGTATGCGACTCTGTCTAAAAAACAATAAAAATTTGCATTGAACTGCAATATGTTAAGAATGGTACTGAAATCTTAAAGAACAGAATTGGATGCCTTGATCATTCTAGAAGATTCTTATAGAGTTGAATCTACTATCACACTGTAGTTTGGGTGTGAGATAAAGGAATAAACAATGGAACAAGGTAGATCCTTGAAGCTGATTCACACATAAAGAGTTGCCTGTTCTACCTCACAGTGACAGCGACAGGCAGAGGTACAGGCAATGATGGTCTTTGCCGTAACGATACTGGAAAATTTGGTAGCATCATAGAGAAATAATCCAACCTTTATTCTCCATCACAATTATAACAAAAAAATCAAATACCAGATTAACTAAGAATGTTATTAGTCCATGGTCTCTGCTTCATGTTCTTTGTCTAGGTTCCTGCCTTGAGTCTCTCCCCTGACTTCTCTGACCCTGGGCAATAAGTAGTAAGCTGAAATAAACTGTTTTTCCCCCAGCTTGGTTTGTGACCATGGTGTTTTATCACAGCAACCTAGACATCTAGCTAAGAAACAGTTACCTTTGTGGAGGGCAACTTGTGGAGATGTCACGAGGGACCATACTGGAGTATTGATAATGGTTATGGCTTGATTGCCACTGTTCATCAGATGTGTTTGCTTTATAAATGTATACCAAGTTTCCTCTTAAAATGTGTGCACTTTCCCACAAATATGTTATCCTTTTAATGTTGCTCTAAATACAGCTACTGGGTTTGTGTCCTCATTTGGTATCTATTGCTGTTTTCTCAACAGAATCAAAGAAATTCAGCTTCTGTTTTCTCAGTTGAGTTCCCTTTTCCTAGAAGACCCCACGGTATGTCAAGTTGACAAAAACCAACCAGCACAGCATGTTTGTAGTGTTATATTTCATACTTGCTCTGTACTTGGAAGACTTTATACAATCACCAGGATCCCTACGTGCTATGCAGCAAAGCTAGTATAGCAGTGATGGTCATAAGTTGGCTGGATAATGGCCTCATCTGTCCTCGGCAGCCTCAGGGAGACTTGGCCGATATTTCGAACTCAACAGCTGTTATGTCACCTCTCATTTATAGGCCTCCTATTGCTTACAGGAGAAAGTTAAGAAATCATCAACATGAGAGACAAGAACACTAACTTCCTGTTGCAGTCTTACCTCTCAGATGAGGCTGACCCTCTCCACGCCACATTTCACCATCCCCGACCCACCCTTCCCCATTATACACTAACACTCTTCTCCATGTCACCCTTCCAGACTCCTATTAACCCAGTTCAGATATTTCTTTCTTTCTCCAACATCTTCCTTAATGGACCTGTGCAGAAGGGGGCCTTCTCTTCTGTGACTACCTAATTTAAGTAAAAATGCTTAAGCAATATATATTACTTTTTTAAAAGTAAAGTTATTTTTTGGAGTTGCAGTATACAGAATCAATACAAAAAGAAAAAATCTAGAATAAACTAACTAAGGCAATCAGAGATTTTTTTCTTTTTGATGCTATTGCCAAGAGAGTTATTTTCTTAGTCTCCTTTTTATGTAGCTTATTGTTAATGTTTATAATTTCACCTGATTTTTGTGTATTGATTCTGTATACTGCAACTTCAAAAAATAACTTTACTTTTTAAAAAGTAATATATATTGCTTAAGCATTTTTACTTAAATTAGTAAAACCCACAAATCACTGCAACTATAAGGTGACGTGGTAGTCACAGAAGAGAAGGCCCCCTTCTGCATTCCCCCATTACCCAGAGAAATCTACAATTCTAACTTAACCCCCCTCCATCAAAATACCAGTCACATTTTTCAAAGAAATATAAAACACTAAGATTCAAATGGGACCATGGAAGCTCATGAACATCCAAAAGACTCTTGAGGAAGAAGAAGAAAGCTGGAGGAATCACACTTCCTAATTTCAAAGTTACCAAGATGCAGTTATTCAACACAGTACAGTAGTAGCCTAAAGGTGGACAGAGAACTGGAGCTGAATTGAGGGCTAAAATAAATCCACTTTATGGTCAGCTGGTCTCTAATAGGGGTGCCAAGAATGCATAATGGTGGAGGGACAGACTCCTTAATCAGTTAAATTGAGAGAGGATGCTATGCTCTCATTTGCCTGCCACTCCTCACCACACCCCCATTTCCCACGTGCCCTGTTGTAGCCACTGCTCTAGTTTTAGTGTGCAGACCTGGGGTACATCTCTCTCAGAAATCCATCCATGCTGTTACCCCCGCAAACAGACCCTTCTATTAACTGCTGTGTAGAATTCCATGCTATGCATACAAACTATTACACAGATGGCCGTGTGGGCTGCTTCTAATTGTTCCTAGCCCAGTGGTGCTGAGATGAACATCCTCATCTCTGCATGCACACATGGCCATCTCCCTACCCGGCTCCTGAAAACTGGAACTGCTCATGATAAGATACACATATGTCAAAACACAATTCTACTACAGCTGCCTGGGTTGTGAACTGCTGCATTCATTTTTGCAGCTTGTGCTTAGACAGGGTGTGTCTCACATACACTGGACCAGAAACTTACTCACTGTGGTAGAAGACTCAGTGCAGAGAGAGAAGCCTGAGTGAACAGGTGGACACCCCAAGGTGATAGCTCCAACTTAACTCTTCTAGCACGAGATATCTTGCCAGAACTCTGAAAAATCAATACCAGTATGGAAAAATTACACACACACACACACACACACACACACACACACACACACACACACACGATGCTATTGGTGAGGTAGGCATTAATACATATTATTAAGATCATTTTAAAGCAATAAAATACAAAATGCAGAGACCACAGCTTCTGGTACCAAGAACCATAATACAGGACAAACTAGACACAGGTGACAGAATCTGACCTTGGTGGACACAATGTTTGAAAAAGGATGTTGTGGCTAGCCCAGCGGGGGCTTAATGTTCCTAGCTATAATGTCAATACCTGGAACACCAGCCCTGCTCTTTGCGACTCTAATGATGGTCATGAATTCTGCGAACAAATGGACAGGAGTGCGTATGTTCTCAATTGTTCTCTAATTTTTACCCTTCCCGGTTACTTTGTAAACATTTAAAAATCTATTACCCATGAGGACGCTTCAGGAAGCAGCTCATCACTGGAATAGGGGCCAGAATGCAGACCACAGCGAGCAGGGACAGTGTGCTCCGGGCCCAGAGCAACAGACCGCAAAGCATCTTAGCCTGATTTTTGCCAGAAAGGGAGTCAGGGTAGCAGAGAGGCTCAGGTGCTTCTGACCCAGGTGTTTGTGAGCCCCAGTTACACATTCAAATCAAAGTGGCTCTGTGGACATCTTAGCCATGCAGTGTTTTGTGTTTTGTTGAGGAGGGCTGTGGTGTGTATTGGAGGGCATTTAGCCGCATCTCTGCTCTCAATCACTATATGCCTGCACATACCCCAGTGCTGACAACCAAAAAAAAAAAAAAAAAAAAAAAAAAAAAAGTTTTCAGTGTCTCCTGGAGTCAAAACCACACCCAGTTGGAAATGAATGCATTCTTCTCACTTTTCTGGTAGATTTGTTTAATGCTTTGACAATACTGTTTTCACACCAGCCTTGTATATTTAGTTGACTAGGTCAGCCCTGTAACACTTCTCTTTAAGAACTATGCAGGATCTCCCTGTGTCTTACCTGCAGCAACCACCCATAATCCAAATGGCAGTTAGGTGTCAAGGATCCACAAAACGTCTCTGAGTAGTGTCATCATTATCCCCAGGTCCCCTGGAGATACTGAACCATGGAGAGGGGAAAATACCTTGAGCTAGGTTCCAGAGCTTGTAAAGGACAGAGTCAGGATGTGAACCCAGGTATCATGGCACAGAGGCCCCTGGCCAGACCCAGAGTTATCTGCTGTTGAGGGGTTGTGGATTCTGTAGCTCTCAAGGATTGAAATGTCATCTTCCTTCTACATTAAAGGCTATTGGGGGTGGGATATTGAACACCTACCTTAAAACACACTGCTAAGTACTGGGGTTGCAAGATGAAGGCAGTTTGGCTATTTGCTTTAGTTCTCTAGTGAGAAAGATAGGCAGAAAGCAAGAGTAATAACTTAAGTGATAGATTCCTAAATAAAGCTAAGTTCAAAGGTTCAGGGTAGTAAACCAGATACAAGGATGGACCACGAGACCTAGCCTTAAAGCCAGCCTTTAAGAATCTGTCATGTTGGGTTGGGGATTTAGCTCAGTGATCCTATGAAGTTTTAACTGTTGAACCAGATCTTTCTGCTTCTGATCACCACCCCTTGCAACTGAATTGTATGTTCTCCCCTACAATAGCAGAGCTGCTTAGGAATTATCTAGAAACTAGAGTTTCGTTATCCAGTAGAAGTTATCACAGAGTTCCCTCCAGGAAGGAGAAAGGCTAGCTCTATAGGAAATCTGTAGCTGTCCAGGTCAGCAAGAGAGATGACACGTGAGAAAGTCTTAACTAGAGAGAGTCTTCATTAAGAAGTTGCCTGGCCAAGGAAATTAAGAGGCACAGGTGCCAACAGCCATGGGATGTCAGCTCTGTTCCAAGGCCGGGGTATAAAGGAAGGAAGCCTGCTGTCTGGGAATGGAGAAAGATGCTTCTTCTCCCCACCCCACGCACACCACCAGAGGAAGGGCCAGCAGATGGTATTGCTGTAAGGGGACACAGATCATTACAGATCTGCCATGTCTGTAGTGAGACAGAAGAGATGGGAACCAACGCTCTGATCTTGCTGACTTCCCTGATGGGAAATGCCATCAGCAGTCAATAATCAGGGAACCTGGGTCACTGGGTCTGACAGTCTATCTCTAGGACTCTAAGTAGAGGAGACAGGGTTGAGAGTTGGTGGAAAGTAGAGATGGAGGCTCCTCCACAGTGGAAAAGGTGGCATTTGGAGGCCCGGGGCTCTGGGAAGGAGGAAGGTTGCAGGTGCCTCTTGGGTGGGCGAGGGTGAAGTGCATGGCAGGAGCAGGGACACCGAGTTGAAGGGAATGAGAGTTAATGAGAATGAGAGGCAGGAAAATAATCCTGGGAAACTGAGTTTCTGGGAAAGCTCCCCAGTAGTTAAGACCCAATTTTAGGGCCTGGAACACACTTCCTGGAAACCTTGGTAGCTTTCAGACCCAGCTGAACTGCTCTGCTCTGGTTGATGGATAGGTCAGCTGCTTTCAGTTGGGTTCTAAAGTCCGCAACTTTCTCAAGCTGCCAACTCACAGTTGTTGTAGTTATTGATTGTTGTTGTTATTGCCTCAAAAAAGAAGTCCTTAATCCTTAACATGGGGCCTCTTTATTCTTCATTGGGATTTTTGTTGTTGTTTTATGTGTTAGCTACTGCTGTTCCCTGGGAAAGTCCAAGAGCAGATGGTTGTTTCTGCTTTTGGTGGGTTCATCTCTTCCCCGAGAGAATGGTATGGGAAAAGAGTTTCCAAGATCAAACGGAGGGAGGGCCAAGAAGAATCTGTTATGAACAAAGGGGATCTGTTAATATGTGCAGTGTAAGCATGTTGTCCACAAGCTGTCATTTTGGAGGGACAATAAGAGGCAGGACAACTGGTTAATCTTAAGCCACTTTCAGACGGCATCCAGTCTTGTTCCCTACATACAGCCAAGTCAACCTTCTACCTCCTCATGGCTGCACTCTGCACACTTTTTATGGTATTGTGGTACTTATGCCCAAGTACTCCTCCTGAATCTCTCCTGTTATGATCTTTGCACACTGCACCCACCACATTGCACCCCATGGTACCATTATGTCCTTTGGCCTCCGGAGTGCAGAAGCTCTCTCCCACACTCTCTATGTTCCCCAAGGCTGGCTCCCATCCCTTGCAGTTCTTCTTTTGGGGGAGCATAAAGTTCCTTTGAGAGTACCTACTTGCATTCCTGTGGTAGCAAGCTACAGAAACAGATGCTGGGAAGCTGAAGTGAAAGGTAATATTTAATTAAATACCTCTGAGATACCAGGGAGTGAACACAAGCTATGCAGACCCCAGAAGAGCAGTTTCAGAGCTGTGGCAGCAGAAGTCAGAGGCCCCACTCTCCCGGACCCCGATGGGTGTATGACTTCATTCTTATAATGCAGGCTGTATGCCCTTTAGTTTCCTGATTACAGTTCCGGGGAAGAATGCCATCAACTCACCTTAGGCCAGATGGATTGTCCATCGTTATAGCAGGATAGTCACACAATGCAGCAAGGCTGGGAGACCCTCTATGTATGCAAGAATGTAGTCAGAGGGGGTGTAAGAGCTGCCGCTCCAAGGTGTGTCTCCTGCAAAGTAACCAATTCCTTGTGTTGAAAAAATGTCACAAAAAGTGAAAGCTGAGAGTGAAGGTCCAGCTTGGCCACTCTGTGCTCTATGTGGAAGTCCCCCTCCACTTCAGGGAAAACAGGGCAGTGCGGAGGGAGGGCTTCACCGAACCTGTGGCCAGACACACTTTTTGACAGTTTATTCCTTGGAGGATCATGCGAGAAGACAATTCTACAAATAGCAGCAAACGCAGGTTCTGGTGTTTAAAACATCTTGTGCATGAATGTATCCTGCAGGCTGCAGCCCAGCAGCATTCTCCTGCTCGAGCTTGATGACCTGCAATATGTCTGTCCCCTCACTGCTCTGAGCTTTCATTATGCCACCTGCAAAGTGGGGCTGATGCCTTGCTTGCTGCCAATCCTGTAAGGGTTGAAAAGTACCACGTGTGAAGTTCAGTCCTAGCAGATTTTTTTTAAGCCATAAAACTTCACATGTGTGTATATTATTCATTAACATACATAATGACTGGAGACTGTCATAAATCTGATCATACTTTTGAAAGAATTACTATATATGGTTTTTTTTGGGGGGGTGGGTGGGGGGTTACTGGAGAGATGGCTCAAAGTTTAAGAGCCCATAATCTAGAGGAGGTCCCTAGTTCAGTTCCTACAACCCACATCAGGTGGCTCACAATGCCAACTCAACTGTTCATGCATGTAAAAAAGAAAGTCTTTCTTATGTATTTCTCCCGGCCAGTAGGGACAAGCTTCACCCTACCAGAAATATTTGTGGCTTAGCTTAAAAGCCTCTATCTCTGGCTTCCTTTCCTCTAGGGACTCATGCAGCAAGGGTGTGTTCCATGGGAGACATGTTCCCAGGTTAGCTCTTTCTGAGGTCGTCTTGAGCTGCACAGAGATTCTGATCTCAGCCTCAGATCCACACTGTATTCTTAGGAACAAGGTAATGGCTACTTCTGATGAAAAAATTCTCAGCTCTGCCCAAGGATGACTAAGCCTGAACAACAGGAACTCATGGCCCCCAAAACACAGCCTACTCATGCAGGAAACCGAATTTACCCAGGTCCCCCACCACTCTGGAAAGAATCCCCTGGCATCCCAGCAGCCCATGCTTTGGGCTCCAGCTGCTTAAAGAGTAAGTGACTCACAACACAGGTGACTGTCTCCCCACCCCCACTGTCTCACTTCCCCACACCTACTGCTTTGTCCTGGACCTACCTTCCAGGAAGAGTACTCAGTGACAACCTTTATCTCTAAATTGGTTGTGGGGGACAAAAAAAACAAGACCTGGGTTATTTGGTCCCCCAAAACTGCATTATTATTTTTTCTCATAATTATCTTTGTGATTAATGTTTTCAAATTTAGTCATGAGCATAGGGACAAAAAAACCAAAATTTAATGAAAGGAAGTTGAAGTTAGTCCACAGTGTAGACACAAATGGATCTGTAACACACAGCAGATATGAGTGAGGCATGTCCAGCTCCTGCATTACATCTCATTTCAACAGTCTCCTATCTGTTCTTTCCCTGCACACAGACCCCTCCCCAGCCTACAGCTCTGACTCCACAGCCCTGGTGGCCCTCAGCAGTCCTAAAACTTCTTTCAGAAGCTGGCACAACTTACTTGCAATGGAACCCTCCTTAGAGAAGCTTATCTTCCTGTCCCCAAAAACTCCCGTGAACTTCTCCAAACAGCAATCATTTCTCACGGCCAGCTCTCTGCAGTCCCTCAGGCCAGGCTGTGTACTGTTTCCCATTTAGTGGCTTGATGAGAACAGTGAGATTTTGCTCCTGGCTCTCTCTATCACACACACAGTGCCTATATCAGTCACTTTTCTTGTTGCTGCAAGAAAATACTGATAAAAACAGCTTAAGGAATGATGAGCTTATCAGGGCTCACAGTTTGAAGGCACAGTCCATCATGGTAGGAAAGTCAAGGCAGGTGAGCCAAATGCATCCACAGCCAGGAGTGAAGGAAAGATGGATGTATGTTGGTCCTCAACTCACATTCCTCTTTTTTTCTTTTTTATTCCTCTTGAGTCTTGAGACTCAAGCTTATAGTATGATGTCACCCATGTTCAAGGTGAGACTTGAAACTCAAGGCTATTGAATGATGGCACCTATGTTCACAGTAAGTCTTCCCTCCAAAGTTAAACTTCTCAGGACATTCATGTGTCTCCTAGGTGATTTCAAACTTGGTCAAGTTGACAATGAAAATTAACCATCACAATACACAAGAGGAAAGCTATATTCTTAAATGGTATCTCCTCTCACTCAGAGGAAGAATAAACATGCCAGAGAACATTCACAGCTGATGCTGTAAAAAAAAAACTGTTGGCTACTGCCATTTTATTGGCTCCTTGTGGACATTAATGACTTGATTTGCTGAGTAGCTTTGATGTGTTTTACCTACATATAAGAGAAGAAGATAACAAGAGATGCTCAGGACTCAGATCTCCATCCAATGGCAGTATTCTCAACCCCAGCACCATGGGCATTTGGGAGCGTATTACTCTTTTTGTGCGGGCTGTGCTGTGCCTTGTAGGATCTTGAGCAGTGTCCCTGTCCTCTACACAGTAGGGGAAGTATCATGCCTTTTCAAATTGTGAGAACCATACACATCTCTGACACTGTCGAATGTCCCGTGGGGGTAAAATCTCCCCTCTTGGAAGTCACTGTCTTAAGGACATTTGATGATTATTCTTATGTCAAGTCTCCAGATAAACCTCGGGTGCATTCCAGCTTTTGCCTATAGGAAGAAACCTCCTAGAGAGACTGTAGCTTATAACTTATCAGACAAGGCTCTCCGGCTGCCAGAGAATCCTGTTATAAGTTAATACACAGATGATCTAGTTTATACATCGATTAGATGGGTGATTGTGATTTAATTACGCATGCAAATTCCAGCACTGGGAAAGCTGAGGCAGGAAGTCAGGTCAGGTATCTGAGGAGACAAGTGTATCTTGAGATGATTAACTTTTTTTTTTTTTTTTAATGGATCAAAACTTATACCAAGGAACTTTTGGCTGAAAGACACAAACAACACCAGGCTGGATCTTAGGTATGCTCTAAGAAAAGACATCCGTGGAAATATATAAGAAATGACTGCATACATTTCAGCTAAAATGACACACTGTCCTAACTCTCTGTGAGCTTCTATTGGTTGTGATTGGTGAGTTATGAAGTTATGGATCGAAAGTTAGTGATTGGGATGGAAAGGCTGTTTGCTTCTGTGTAGTCTCCTCAAGGCCAAGGAAGCTAGAAGGGGAGGGGCAGAGATGAAGGAGGAGAAGAATGACCCTTGGTTTGAGGAGGGGAGGGTGGGAACCTATTCATCCTGCTCCATGATATAACAGAAAAGCCTACAGTGACAGGGAATGGCTGAGAGAAACATAGGCAGGGAATGCGGTAGGTGAGCTGGCATAGTGATGTCCCCTCAGAAGTCTCCCAAGGTGTGCATCTTACTATACATCAACTTTATTGCCTCTATTGCTCAGGCTGTAGACAAAACTCAAACTGTTTCTGGCTCCCAGCAGTTACGCTGGATGATGAAGAAAAGACAGAACACAGTGTTCTCTGAACAGCTAGCACGGGAAGCAGGAACCAGCCACTGGGAAGTCAGGGTTTCTCCAAGGAAGGCAAGCTCCTGCCTTCCAAGCCCACAGATGCTCTGATGCTGACAGCTGCCCTATTCCCTCACATGGTTTCACTAAACGTAACACTTTTCTATATTATGACCCAGATGGTGGCAGAGTCTGTGTCTGAGATGCTGCTGATGTCCACTCAGGTACAGTGGAGAAGCCCAGGCAGGTCAGCGAACACAGTGTTTCACATGACGGGACTGTCAACCATGTTGATATTGATATGAATTTTTCCTGGTGCCCAAAACACTGCTCCAGATACTCTCTCGATTTGCTGACATTCTGTTAACCAGATATCTCTACTCAATGTCCCTTCTGCACATCTGTTGCCCAGATGTGACCTATAGTTTTGGGGAAGTTACTGTGCAACCTCACAGGAGTTTGATTAACCCATACAGCAAAGTCTAAATGGGGCTGAGAGTTATCTCAGGGGTGAAATAATTTCTTCTTGTTTGGGTCCAAATTCTTTAGTAATTGGTCCAGGTATAAAACACACACAGTGATTTTCTTCAAAGCTGTTCCATGTCTGAAAGGACCTGACCTTATTTCCTATCTAAACACCTAGACACAAGCCCCAAAGGGCTAAATTTATAATTACAATCAAAAGGTCACATTACAGAGCAGTAGGGAAGCACAAATCTTGATCCTTATGTTCTGTTTCTTTTTATTTTTTATTATGGTTTTTAAGACTGGGTCAGGTGGAGCTCAAGCTGACTTCAAACTCACTGTGGTGGAGGATGACCTTGAACTCCCAGCCCTTCTGCCCCTTCTCACAAGTGCTGGGATGGCAGGCCGAGCCACCACAGTGGGCTCAATTCCTGTGCTTGTCAGGGTTCCCTTGTTGTCCACCTTCACAAGATAAAGTAGGAGAAACTCGTTGTAATTGAGAGGCTAGGAGCTCTGAGCACACACCATTGGACAAAACTGTGGGGTCTAAGGGAGGGATGTGCAGCCTAGAGCTTCATCTGTCTGCCTCAGTGACTGGGCATTGTGTTGGTTTCTATATGAATTAATAAAGGGATACTTGATACAGCTTAGCGGAGGGAATGCTGCCTTCTTATCAAATGCAGATACTGAATATAAACTATAGAGAGAGGGTAGAGGATGGGGTGGGGAGCTCTGACCTCCCTGCTAAAGCAGATAAAGGGCAACAGCTTGGCCTTGGGGTTTAGGAGGACACTCCTGCCTCAACACTAGAGAATAAATGGGTGCAGTAAGATCAGTTACTCCAATTCATTTGACACCGCCTGGTATTTCTAAGGACTAGCCAATTAAATTAGGGATTAAACAAAGGACCATTGGAATGTCCACAGGGGATCTATTATTTGTTCTCATTGCCATTTGAAATGAACCTGCAGACACCCCAGTCAGAAATATGGGTCTCGTGTGGGATCAGGTTTTCTGCTGTAATGAGGTGTTAACCATACCTCCTCTGTGTGTGAAAGGAATAAAAAATACAAAGTGCTCAGGTGTTGAGCACTAATCCTGAGTTCAGCATGGTAGGAATTAGTGAACTAAAGTACATACTTTCAAAATTTTCCAGAAAAGAATCATACTTGCATCTTGCAGCTTACAAAATGGAGGTTTTTTTGTGCTTAGATAATATGAAACAGAGATATGCTCTACTCCTAGAAAAATTATGCTTAAAAAGAAGAGCCAGGAGGCATGATGTAGCCACTGTCCCTTGCATGACACAGCTTTGGAGACTAGAAAGATGTAAGGAGGAATGACTCAGGATGCTGAGAAGGAGAGGAGACCCAGGGGACACTTACCACTCACCGGAAATGCTCATGTGAGACCAGAGTCGTTCATCTAACTCCATCTGTAAGAAGGAACAAGAAAATGCCAAGTTAGTCAGCTTTAGCAGTGCATGCCTTTAATTCCAGCTTTGGCCCTTGGGAGGTGGAGGGCAGTACTCTCTGTGAGTTTAATGCTAGCCTGGGTTACATAGTAAGACGTAAGACCCTGTCTTAATAAATAGATAGATAGGTAGGTAGATAGATAGATAGATAGATAGATAGATAGATAGATGGGTGTATATATATATATATATATTTAAACCATATAAATTAAGTCTCCAGAAGAAAGGAAATAACAAAGAACAGGAAGGAGAAAATAAAGCTTGTTTTCCTATTTTGGAAAAAGCGATAATATTGGTAAGACTGACGAAGGGAAGGGAGAGAAGAAAAGTAACTATTATAGATTAAAGAGAAAAATTTATTATAAGTCCCACAGATATTAGGAGAATAACAGGAAATGCTATAAATAACTCTATGTAAATTCAACAACTTATATTTAATGGAATAATAATTCCTCCCAAATGAGAAACTGTTAAAGCTCACTTGTGATAAAAATGGATCATCTGAACCAGGATATGTATGTGACAAAATGAATTTGCAGTTTGAAAGCTTCCTGCAAAGAGATCCCTGGGGCCTACTGACGGCAGGGGTGAATTCTATCAAACACTTAATGAAGAAAGGGCTGTACAGCTACGCATTCTACATCATTTTAGGACGTCAGTATTACATTCATAGTGAAGCCAGGCAATTGGTACTAAAACCAGGAAAGAGATAATAAAATTATAGATCAGTTTCCCCCAGAAATACAGACACAAATACCTTCAATAAAGTTTTCCAGGAATATTTATTAACAAAAAATCCAAATACTGAAATATGTTAAAAACAAAACTAAATGGCAAGTCCATTTTGTTCCTAGACTGCAAAGCTTGTAGAGTACAATAACAATAATAGTAATCATCATCATCCAACAAAGTAGCAGTCCAAAGAAGAAAAACACCTGAATAATTACATTAAACGATGGAGAAAAAGCATTTTGCTTTCTTTAACATTTATTCACTATGAAAACTTAGAGCGAATGACAATGAAAAACAAGTTCTTTGCTTCGAATAAAAAAAAAGGTACCTGCCAGAATCATGTAGCCACCATCCCACCCACCAGGAGCACGCAGAGCTGCTCTCATAACTCCAGAGAGGGACAGGAGTTTCCCCGCTGTCACCACACACTCTCAACTGTAAGTGATGGGACAGCCATGGAAATTTACCCAGCAATGAAAAAGGAACATAGATTCAATGACAAGTCTAAGGACACGAGGTTTGTGGATGTCTCCACAGTTCACATAGGATAGTTTTATTTATAGAGATTTCCAGACACTCTACTTGAGAAAAGGGATGGGCAGGGTGCAGCCTGGGGGAGTTTATGGAGGAGATTAGGTGACTGTGTGCCCTGATTGTGGCAACTGTTACAGGTATTAAAGTTCTTAGAGGACTGTATGCGGAAAAGGAAAAGGAGGAGCAGAGGTGGGAGAGGGGAAGAAGAAAAGAGGGGGAAGAAGAGGAAGAGGAGGGAAGGGGGGAGAGGAAGAAGTGGTGGGGAGGAGGAAGAATGGGGGAGGAGAGGAAGGGAGGAGGGAGAGGAGGATGGAGAAGAGGAGGAGGGGCGGGAAGGAGGAAGAGAAAGAAAAAATTAAAGTCTTCCATAAATCCCTTAGGCCACTGTGAAGAGTATGTCTGCCATCTGAGTGCGCGCGCACACACACACACACACACACACACACACACACACACACACCACACCTGCTTGCTGGAGACCATTCTACTCATCTTGTGCTGAGTCTTTGGACATCTGCCCCGTCTCCTTCTGAAGTATCACACTCTGCCCCTCTTCCGATGCTTTCCTGCCCTCCATCTTTCTTGTGTTTACCTTTATATCTGCTCCCAATAACTGTTCTTAACGTCACCCCTGGCTGTGTGTCAGTGAGCTCCTGTGCCTCCAGCCCTGTGTTTTAAGCCTTCATTCAAATATAAAATCACAGCCTCTTTCTCCTTTAAGGGAATTGTAGGCACCCAGGAGCAAGAACGGGATATTTGGAGGAAACTTCTAGTTCCTTTACAATCATTTACGTATGTACCAGTGAACTTGCCTGTGGCTAACGGCAGCTGTCCAGGCACCAACAGATATCAAAGCTTCCTTCCTGTGTTCTGCCGGGGAATGTCAAGGAAGAACTATCTCACAAAGAACATAACTAATTCTTTTCAGGAGGATCTACACACGTGCTTGCCTCCTGACCAATAAGACCTGTCAAAGGGAGTCCTGAGATGAATGTTGAACTAACTGTCGAAGGAAAAACCCCGGTAATGTCTTTCTTGAAGACATGGTAATAATTTTTAGAGCCTTCTAGATGGGTCTTCTAATTGTGGCTCTCTGCCAACTGTTTAAAATAAATTCTTAGAAGTTACGCCTGCAGGATTTGGTCGCTAGGCAGCCGACGGTAAATGGTGGTGTTAGACCCATTCCAGGGCCGTCGCGGTCAGCTGCTGCCCCGGTTGCAGAGGGAAGCAATGTGACCGGGGCCTTGGAATCTGAGTGACAGAAATAACATATTTCTAATTCATTTATTGCTCAGGTGAAACAAGCCAAGAAACGTATGTTTAGCTCACCAGCCACTGACATTTTTCACAATTCCTGGAGTACAAAACAGCGTAGACACATTGCTTTTGCCTACTAATAATATATTGAAATGTACTAATAGCATATTTGAAAGTAGAGTGAGTCACAGAAATTTTCACAAATAGACTAGAATTGTATTCCTTGGCTCTTCGGGGGAAATACAACTTCTCCACAGAACAGATTTCTAGCCATGGTTCCCCATTAGAATCAACAGAAGAGATTTTACAATGTCCCATATGTCATTCCATACTCCAGAGCAGAGACATTCAAATATCTCCAAGGAGTGGGCCTGCCAGGGTACAGCCAGGCCTGAGGCTAGTGCCACCCATCCCCTGACACACACGTGCATGTGCACACATGCATGTACACACACACACACACACACACACACACACACACACACACGGAGTCTGGGGATAGACGAAGTGGAATTGCACAGGGAGGTACCACAGTATTAAGGAGCTGCTACTGAAGTCAACCTGGTGAGGTCTCCTTCCCTGCTGCAGTCTCTCTGGCCACGTCCTGCTGGGAGCCCCAGAGGAACAGTCAGGCTTTAGGTGACTAGTGAGAGCTAAGCTAATCTATTTCTGGTCTGGGTGAGCAATTTCATATTCTCTGCCCGGCAGGAGAACCATCAGTTCCTCTCCAGCTCCTCTCTGCTCCCCACTCACGAAGGAATTTTACATTACCCAAGGAAAAATCAGGGAGGGGACAGCGCAAGAGATAATTCAGAATAAACCGGAAAGCTTTATGATTCACATCTGCATTTGTGAAACAAAAGCTGCTCACCGAGGCGACTTGAAGGTAGCAGAGTGCGAGAAGTCATCATTTAATTTCAAACTGAGAGTCGTCTTGTTGCTGAGGAAATGTGTTTCTTATATAGAAGTGCGTCTTCAATATGCCAGGATAGTTGGAACTGCCTTGCCAGTGTGAATTTAAATAACCACAGCATTAGTGTGTGATCTGCTCTGGCTTCCTCGCCTCCACTCGTCCCCAGAAGCCCACTCTGTGGACTTACTATCAGGACATTCTGATCAATGGGTTTTAAGTGGTTGAACTGTGGAACTCGTTTAATTGCATTAGAATTGTCTGTCATAATTCTTCACGTAAAAGAAGCAGCAGAGAGCTTAGAGATTCTCAATCCAATTCTTAAAATGTGTTGACAATTAAAGTGATCATAATAAAAATACATTTTTATAGGATTGCCCAAACAATCACAAAATATTTTACGTAAAGGCGGGCTATTGTCAGCTGAACTTGAAAAAGTACCACGAGGAGCAAGAAACTTGAGACAGGAAAGAACTATCAGGGGATGCTAAAAATGAAACCATGACAAGGCACTGGGCACCTCAGTCTCAGTGTAAGTTATTAACAAATTACTTATTAATCCCAAAGCCATTCAAAGACATCAGCTGCTCTGTGGGGAAACCTGGCAGACACACCAGAGCAACCAATCGTTAACGTGATCAGAAATGGACAAACCATGAGATGCACCCCTGCCTCCCATGCCCGAGAAGGATGCAGCATCCCTCCTTCAGCAGTGTGCAACCCAAGTGCAGTCGTTTCTGAGACCCGCTATGGTCTTCCTTCCCACCCAGTCTCTGTGATCTCTGTGGAAAGAATTCAGATGAGACCCGCAGAGCACAGTGTAGAAGATAACATTTGTAATGCAGAAAAGGAGGGCACACTCATGGGACAGCAGAGAACCAGGACCAAGGGACCACTGTGGAAGAAGAGACCCTCGTGGGATGAGAATGGGCCATTGTGCTGAGGGGCTTTTCCTGTTCAGGGGTTTGGCAGGCTTGTTTGGTTAACTATATGGGAGGGAACAAAGCCATGCCTTTGTTCTTTTGCCAGAAAGCCTCTGCTAGGTAGAAATCTCTACTTGGTCCAGAAATACAACTTTGATCCTACACTTTTCATACATGTATGTGCACGTGTGTGTGCAACCGTGTGTGGAAGCCAGAGGTCTACACCAATGTCTTCCCCTATTGCTCTCACCTTACTTTTTGAGGCAAAGTCTCTCACTGAACCCAAAGCTCACCAGTTTAGGTAGGCCGACTGGACCATGAACTCTAGGGATCCACACTTGTCTTAACCTCCCTGTGGGGGTTCCAGGTACACACCCTCACATTTGCTTTACATGTGGGTGCTGAGGACCTGAACTCAGCTTTACATGCTTGTGTAAGAACCACTTTGTTAACTGTGTCATCTCCCCTGTCCCCCACAGATCCCAGGACAAAGGAAAAGGATAAAGAAAGAGAAAAGTCTATAGACAGAGTCGCACTTTACCAGCAGAACATTGCCTCGCCCTAGTGAGCAAAGCTTAATGTCTCCACCTTTGTTCCTTCTGAGTCATCTGGAACTCTCCTCTCACACAGTATTTCAGTTTTAAGGAGAGTCATGATATTTCCCCTTCTTTACATTCTTGGGGTTTTTGTTGTTGTTGTTGTTGTTGTTTTGTTTTTTTTCACTTGCAAAACTACTGTGATAATGAGGGGAATTTGTTCTCAATGACCTTCAAGTTGCTACAACTGACTGGTCAGCTAGCACAATCTTGAAAAAACAAGAGGAACTCAAATTAAATCACTCTGCCTAGGAACTACCCTACCCTCACCCAAAATGTTGAGTTTGTGAAGGAATAAAGAAGTCTAAAGAAGCAGGTTGTAATACAGTTGTAAAACACAGGGTTTTTAGGGCAGAAGCCTGGGCACTAGGAATTCCTCAAAGCCAGGCTCTGCCACTGGTCCTCAGTTTGCCAACAAAAGACACACCACTGTTGAAAGCGGAGAGGAAATGTATTCTTTGTGGCCGCATGGGGAAGAGGAACAAATAAAGAGATTCAAGGACCCCCAAGTCAGTCTTCAGGGTACTGAAGCAAGCTTTAGAGGGAGATTTGGGGCAAGAGACAAGAGATGACATTAATTATGAAGCAGCCTTGGTCTAGGTGTCTTCTCAGCTGTTGGCTCAGCTTGGCTCCTGCAGTGTGGAAAGATGTCCTATTGCTTGTGGGGAAGTCGGTTCTCAAATGGATGTTCTGGCTCCAGCTTCACACTTGCCAATAACCATCCTCATCTGGGCCAGGATGCTCTCTCTCTGTCCTGTGAAATTTTCCTGGAATCCAAGTGATGCAAGAGGAAAAGTTAAGAACAATAACTTCATTTGGTGATTTCTGATAAAGCAAAGAAGGTAAGTACAAAGTGAAGACAGATGCCAAGCTCTCGCCCTGTTTTTAGTTTTGCACTTTTGAGCAACAGCAGTTTCTAAAAGTCTGTTGCAAGTATCTGATCCTAGACCATACTCCCATATTTGCTATACAGACATTTAGTGGGAAAAATGGCCAAATGTGAATGAATTGTAGGTTGAAGCATGGTATGCCATCAGTGATAATCCATAATATCAGTAACTTGCATGGAGATTATGCAAAAGAATGTGTTTGTCTTAGGCAAAGAATAGATGGATTAGGAATAAACAGGAAGCATGCTTGCAACTCACTTCCAACATCCATTAAAGAGTTACATATCTATATAACATACATATGGATATCTACATTAATGTATCCACAATTATATATTCAGTTTAACATATGCACTATATATGGATGCACACAAAAAGTCAGTGACAGACACAGAACTGTGGTCCTATAAGATTATAGAGTTTAGGGAATCTGTAACCATCTTAGTCTGTCTAAGTACACAATATTGTATTCACACATTAACAAAAAAATACCTGATGACCCACTTATTCCTGTATTCCCATCATTAAACAACACACAACATGACAAGTATGTGAATATATGTGAAAATCATTTATTGTCTGTCATCTATATATCTATCAAAGGAAAGGAAAACTTGAAAACTATTAATATACAAATAATATGCATATTACAATACTTTTGTAATATTTTAAAATTTTCAGTAATTATAATTATTTTCTTCAAAATGAGAAAAACATAAGACCTTTTAAAAAGAGAGGAAATAGAAGCCTCCACATTTCAAGGCTAGAAAGATGAGAAGCACTAGTTACATCCCTCTTACCATCGGGGACAAGAAGGCTGTTTATTGGAAATGATGTTAAGAGGACAATTCAGTCGGTGCCTAGGGGAAGCTCATGGGTATAAATCTCATCTTGAGTTAGTAATCAGGACTCAGAGAGTTTGTTCAATTCCCTGGGCATGATGGAATTTTGAACACAAATACTTCAACTATTTTCATATTGACTTAAATGAAAATCTTGGATTTTGTTAAAACACATTCTAAATAAATAGTGTCAGTTAAAATTATATGATTTGGGCACTGAACTGTCTCAGGTTCTTATTGCTTACAAGCATGCATGTAAATAATTATGATATTCCATCAGCAAAACGTTTTAGCATTTAGTCATGGCCTGGAGAAGTGCTCCCACAGTAGAGTGAATGCATGTTCTGCTTCTTTCTATGTGTCTGCAGTATGTTTTTAGCCAGTTGTAAAGGTAAGCTGTCACTATTAGGCCCAGCTTGCTTTCTAGATGTTCAGGTATATTTTTGTCATGGAGATATGTTTTTCTCAATGCTCACAATCATAGGGAGAGACATAAAGGAGTCTGTTTTTCAGTTGCCTTAGCTGGAAACCTTCAAGAAGAGTTTCCATACAGGATAAGTTGCTGTCCAATAGGAGGGCAATTCAGGTGCAGATATACTGCCCAGAGACACCTGCATGCTCCCTCTATCCTTTTCTGTCTGTATCACAGCTACAGACAGACCGAGCAGGGTAAATGTGAGGCACATTCATGATTGAGAATTTTGTGTCTCACAAATATTGTCTGCTACTTGCTTGGCATTGAACCACTCTGATTTTATTTTTTAATGGAATGTGTTTGTAATAATAAAAATGTCACTTAAAATAGAAAAGAAGAAATATTTTATCCTGGAATGGTAGTCTCTTGTGGAATGGGATGGTTAGCAGTGTTGGCCATGGATTTTCAAGGCCCCAAAGAGATTCCCACTCAGAAACTGGGAGGCAGGAGGGACTTTGATGGAGCTGAAGTGTGAGCATGAGCGCATCGTCCTTCATGGAGAGAAAAGATCTGGGAGAGGGTAGGGCACTGTGGACACCAGAAAAAAATTCTTTTTTTCATTCTTCCTTTTTCTTTTCTTTGCTGGAAGATAAAACTCATTTGGCTGCAGACAGTCTTTAAGTTAAAGAATTAGTTTGATTGGGAAAGGCCCCATGGTCACTGATATTACAGTCCTTGTGCCCACAAAAGAAACTTGAAACTTTTCAGCTTTACCTCAATAGTGAGCATCCCTAACCCACCCGGCAGGAGCTGGTGACAAGTGGGTACCCCAAGCACCCTGTCTAACAGCCAATTCATGTGACCATATGGGGAAGGGTCGCTCCCTTCCTCCCAGCGCTGAGGCCTCAGGAAGATAAATGAGAAATTTGTTCAGAGAAATACGAGAATTATTAGCCTTCATGTTCCTATACCATTAGGCTTGCAGCAAAGTGTACTTTCTAGATAATACTCAAGCCTTAAAAACAACAACAAATGGCTGGGAGCTATTGTACTTTTGGAAAATTATATTGAAGTCACGTAATAGGCGATTGCTCCTGTGGCCATGAGCAGAAACATAGTTTGTTACAGCGGATTTAAGAAGAATGTTTTCTGTTTGTCACAAATTACTCTCATACAGAAATATATTTTTGATCAGCGTAAACAGACTGTTTTGTCCACAGGAAGGCTTTATCAGCAGAGCTAGAATTGCTGAGTGGAACTCAAAAATTACTCATACATAGAACTATCGCATTAGTGGAGCCAGGATGCAAGCCCACTCACCCGGAAATTACTTCGGGAGCTGCGAGGCAGGATGGCTTTTTCTCATTTCAACTTTCCCTTCCGTTTGGCTTTAGTGCCCATATCTTTGTAAAGCTTTGTTAATTTCCTTTCAAATCCCCCACATACAGCTTCTCCAGGTTCTTTGCAGGCCAATATTTCCTCACCCACTAAAGTCCCTCCAGGTAGGTTTTGTGGTAAATTTCAAATGCAAACAGGTTACAGGGTGTCAAAGACGCTACAAGGTGAACTTTCTCTCCCAGCATCTGTGGACCTGAGAAAAAGTGCTTTCTACTTTTATTTATTGTTTTCCCAAGCATTTTCCCCACTGAAGCATGGGTAAGAAGAAGGAGGCACCTCATCAGCGCTCCACCCTGGTCGGGGTAGATCAGGGGCTCAGTGTGGTCCATGCAGTGCCTGACAGTGGGGTCTCGGTTGCTCTAGTCCTGGGAGCAGTCCAGGCTTCGGTTCAGAAGCTGCCCAGAAAGCACTAGTTAATTCGCTCCCTAAAATGTCTATGTTTTGTTTTACTGGTTGTCTATTTAAAAAAAACAAACAAACAAAAACAAAACTTTAAATCAAATTTGGGGTTTTAGTTGATGTTATTTCTTTTCTTTGTGTTTTTCATTTTTAATAAAAAGCAATATACATATATATATATATATATATATATATATATATATGTTTATGTACATATCCTATCTCCCTCCTCCTCTCTTCCCCTCCCTCCCTCTCTCTCTACACACACACACACACACACACACACACACACACACACACACAATCAAAGAGGGATCAAGTGCTCTTTGCTTTTAGTTAAAAGCATGTTGAAATTCTTTCTTCATGGCAAATTTAAATGTAACTATCTGGTGAGTTTATTCCCATGTTAGGCCATGCTGTATACCCCACACACTCTTTCTTGTGTCTCTTACTTCTCAGTATTTCATGGCAATGTTGAAGCTCTGGTTATAATTCATTTCTCTAAAAATGCTGCACACTGCTGCACCCTCTGGCTGTTCCCTGGCTGAGTCCTGTTCCCCATTGGTGGTTTCTCGGTTCCACTCTTAAGCCAACACAATCAATGCCGCGATAAACACCACATGAGGCTATGCTACAGTCTCCTGATTTGTTTCTGTTAGTCCCAGTAATGGAACTGCTGAGTCAATACATGTGAAATATTTAAATATTAGTAACCATGCTAACGTTACATCCCTAAAATGTTCTGGACAATTATCTCCAACTAGTAAGCCATGGAAGTTTTTGATTTGAGACATCTGTTGAAATTTTTAATCAAAATTGAGACAAGGAATATATTAAACCAGTCTGGGAAATTTTTGTGTGCCAAAGCCCAGGAGCACTTACAGAACAAATGGTGGAGAATGTAAGCATCAATCAGACATATGAACTATATGAAATTGGTACACATAGATTTATATGTAAATATAGATGCATGCAAATATACATATCTCATAGAGAAGCTGAAGATGTATATATGTATGGATCATCAACTATATTGATATATAATAAAATAATTACATAAATAATCAAACTTGATTTTTAATTTTTTCTCGTGAAAACCAGCAAGTATATTATATGCCTATAATCAAAGACCCTGGATTTGTTTTTCTTGCTTGCTGCCACCATGGGAAATTGGAATTGGGGTGGGTGACAGGGGAATGAGGAAGGGGAAGAAACAGAGGAGAATCAGAGGAACCTGTACTTGGCTTCGTTGGATGGCTTGAAAGGCCCTAAGGAGGCAGAGGTTTTCTCTAGATTGGGTCTCATTAGAAAGCAGAGCAAGTCTGTGATGGATCATTTCAATAAAGCTTATCTACAGGGAGGCAGAGCAGAGTGAGAATAAAGGGGGAATTGGTAAGGAAACAGTAGTCATTCATAATAGCCTAGAGGAGATATTTGGAATTTTGTGGGCTGTGTGGTAACTGCCTGCAGAGGATGCTTTATGAGCTTGTTTATGTCTGACAGGAAGGTGGCACAGCTTAGCGGACCGGTATTAGACAGGTGGGAAGGTAATAGCATGGAGCCTGGCTGGGCGTAGCTGGGACTGTTTCTTTACAGATCCGTCAATAGATAGGTAGGTAGACAGACAGATGGGTGGGAGGTGGATGCCCCCAAAGAGAAAGCCGAATTGAAAAAATTAAAAAGAAGTGAAAAAATGTTTTAAAGGTTGCCAACAACACACTCTTTAAGATGGTTATTAAACCTCCTCTTTCCTTTGAAAACTGGTTATTAAGCAGACAGAATTAAATGCTGTCTCTCCCGATAGTCCATTATGAAAGGGCTGGCCCTGCAGAGAAGAATGGCTGGTGATGGACGTGGAACAAGTGATAAAAGCAGAAGAACACCACTCTGTAACCCCTAAGGAGTACGTGGATCTGGTTAAGATCATCTGTGGTGCTCCAACAGGGAAGAGGAGAAGATGGAGATCTGAGTGTTTACTACCATGCTGCATGTTAATTGCAACTGGGAAGACAGAGCTTTACAAGGCAGGGCCAGATTAATGACACTGGACCCAGTGAGCCTTCCAGAACCACAGACACAGTTGACACCAGACCTGGAGTGAGGATGATGCTTGCCCTCTGTGTAAATGAATAATTTTCATTGATTTTAAGAATCATGAGGGGATTTTTATTTATTTTTGCTTTTAATATGGAATTGTATAGAAAATAATTTGTTCAGGCAATGTATTCTGATCACAGTTCCCCTCCCCCTACTCCTCCCAGATCCTCCCCATTTCTCCACCCACCCAACTCTGTGCCCTCTTTCTCTCGGTAGAAAACAAACAGGAAAACAAAAATATAAAACAAACCAGAATTTGAAAACAAACAAAAACGAAGAGAAACCACAAGAGACACAAACACACAAGTAAAATCCATAAAAACACAAAATCAAAAACCGTATTATACAAGCCAAAGACCAGCAAGACAAACAAAACAAAAAACCCTTGAAGAAAGTAATATGAGGCAAAAAGTCTACAAAATACCCAGTTAGTTTTGGGCCACCTGCTTCTGGGATGGGGACCTTCCTTAAGTGAGGTTAATACACCCAGTGGCACTATACTGGAGAAAACTCACTTTTCCTTTGTAAGCAGGTGACAATTGGAGATGGCTTCTTGGTTACAGACGGTAGCTCGTGTCCACTTTTCCCTCACAGCACTGGGACCCCGTCTGACTTGAACCTGTGCAGCTCCTGTGCACACTGCCACAGTCTCTGTGAATTTGCACGTGGGTCAGTCCTGTTGTATCTGAAATACATGGTTTCCTTGGAGTCATCCATCTCCTTTGACCCTTACAATCTTTCTGCCTCTTCTATGTAGTTCTCTGGTCTCTGAGGGGAGAGGGTTGATGGAGACGCCTTCTTTAGGACTGACTGTTCCAAAGTCCCTTATTCTCTGCATGATGCCCAGTTTGGGTCTCGGTATGAGTTCCGATCTACCGAAAGAGAAAGCGTCTCTGGTGATGGTTGAACAAGACACTGATCTCTGAGCATAGCAGAATATTGTTAGGAGCCATTATATTGTTACATTCCTTTGGCAGAATAATTATTTGCTTTTCCCCCTAGGACCATGGCCTGTCTAAGTCTCAGTCCTTAAATCCAATCATAGAGTGGTTGGTTACTCCCACAACGTTGGTGCCACCATTTCCCAGCATATCTTGCAGGCAGATGACTGTTGTGGATTGCAGGGTTTGTAGTTGGGGTGATGGTTGCCTTTCTTCTCTGGTAGTGTACACAGTATATTCCAGTACCATGAACACTAGTCAAGAGAGGTGAAGGTTCTAGTCAGGCACCAGCTTGACTTCTCTAAGTTCAACGAATACGTAAGTGCTGTATTTAGTAACAGATTTTTTTTTTTTTTAACCTTTGATTTTTGGTAGTACCATCAGTTTTTGGAAAGCAATCAGTAGCCTTGACAATAGCGTGAGATATTTGGTGTTTCCGTGAGTTCTCTTTAGTCAACTACTGAACTATGTGTAACACACTCTGGACAATGGATGTTTCATCTGGTGGCAAAATATGTCTAGTTGGGGCATTATCTACCGCATTATTTGGTGACTCCATTTAGAGGTCTTCCATATGTGTATATATTTGTAAAAGCTTCTAAAGTAGCAGGTTTCCATATGAAGCCTCCAATGGCCCTTAGTGTTAGTTGGTCCTCCACATATTCCCTCCTTTACCCCCTTCTTCTCTTTCCCTTCCCACTCAATCCCCCTGTTCCTGTCTCCTCTTAAGAGGGGTTTTAAATCTTTATTTTACTGTTTTCTTTTTCACCTCAATGGCTCTTGAAATTATCAAATGTCCTCTGGTATCTATTAATCATGTTGCTTTTGTCTTTTAACTTACTAATTAATGAACTGTGTTCATTGACATCTTAAAATAGTTCTATTTCTACATTGTAGAAATTCTATCAATACTTTATCATAACATTTTTTAACTATAATATTGTAACATCTTGCATTTGTTTTTAATAAGTGAAATAAGTTTATAGCTTTCTGTTATGTTTTATCTTTGTAAAAATTTTTTGTAAGATGTGTGTGTGTGTGTGTGTGTGTGTGTGTGTGTGTGTGTTGTGAATGTTTGTGTGGATGTGTACACATGCATCTGTGGAGGCCAGAGGTTAACATCTGGTATATACTACAATTGCTTTCCACCTTATTTTTTCAGACAAGGGCTCTTACCAAATCTAGAGCAAACAAATTTGGCTAGACTGGCTGACTGTTCAGAAATTGTCTCTCTCTGCTTCCCAGAGGAGCTGGAGTTGAAGTTGCATGCCACAGCACCCAGCTTTTCCGTGGGTTTGGGGAACCTGAAGCTAGGTGCTCCTGCTTATACCTTAGGACTTTACCCACTGAGCCTTGGCCCCTGCCCATTACATCGGATTTGAATATGCAGATCACGCTAGCTTCTTTCCTGGGGTCCTGCACTGAAATGACTAGTCCTTTGAAGATGAGGGGAAGCCTGAGGTGAAAAGCATCAGGGAGTCTGGTTCCTTCTCCACTAAAAGACAGCTTGCCAGTTCATCTTTGTTTGTGCTTTGGGTTGCTTCTTTAAAGTCGGCTTTAGTAGTTTTTCGCTAATAAATTTCACATTACCCACAGGTTTTACATTTATGACTGTGGCTTACATAATCCTTTTCCTTTAGTGTGTCATATCTCCAAGACATGTGGCTCAGTCAGATTCCTATGTCCTCACATATTCTAACTCCGCAGTTTATATTTACTCAAGTTTGACAGATTATTTTATTAGTCTTTTCAAAAAAAAAATAATAAACTGGTTTTCTTCTCTGTAATCATGTTTTCTATTTTGTTTATCTGTTTTGCTTTTGAGACCAGGTCTTGCTGTGTACTCCAGGTAGGTCTTGAACTTGAGTCCTTCCTGCCTCAGCTTCCTGAGGGCCGGGGTTATGGGCATGACCCTCCACACTTGGTTTTCTTTCTTTCCTTTCTAAGTATAACTTCTTATAATTGAATAATTGGTTACATTTATCTTAGCTTTTCCTTTGAAAAATCATAGACCTAAAATTTTCTTTAATTAGAAATTTATCAGTAGTCATAGCCTTTTCTAAGAACTATCTCCATTTCAATTCTTTCTACATACTATATAATTCAGTTCTTTCTAGATAATATATAATTTCATTTTAACTTTCTCTCTTCTTCTATTTGTTACTTCTTCCCAAGTTAATTTGGAAACTCAAATGTGTGTGTGTGTGTGTGTGTGTGTGTGTGTGTGTGTGTGTGTATACGCGAGTGCATTCTCTTCTAGTGGACACGTTTTCATTCTTGCCATCAGAATTCAATTTTTAAACTTCTGTAAGAATATATCAAGAGTACTGTACCCTTTCTAAAAGATGGTTTACTCCCTGGCAGCTCTGTTCTTCTTTTCTATAGAACACCCAGACATCAGCCAAGTGAGTGTCCTCCCCTGTTAGTGCTCCTGGGGGCCAGGGTGAGGAGGGCTTCCTTTCTTCTCCCTCCCTCCCTCCCTTCTTCATTGTGCTTCTGCGGTTTGAGGACTTGGAAACTTTACTGGCTATTTTCCCTTTCCTTGTTTCTTTACAAAAGAGCCTGGTGTTGATGGGCACCTATGGGAAATCTCACTGTCTGCGTTCACACTCAGGATCTTCCCCTGGACAACTCCGAGGACCTTGGAAAATAACAGTGTGAAGAATCTACCCCATTCCCTGTTCTGTCTCTCCCTTTGCCTCCCTCTCCATGTGTGCACCTGCTTATTCATCCTACCTCTGTTACCCTCAGATATTCAGAGCACATATACAGCATTCCTTTTGTTTGACAGCGCTCATGGAGCACCTAATAGTGTATAAGTGGTAATTCAGACGCTGAAGATACAGCTGTTAGCAGACCTAAGTCCTTGCTCTCCTGCCTCTGATACTCTAGTGTGGATAAAATTTGTTGAAGATAAATAAGGAAGAACTATGTCTAACAAATGTTATACTAAAATCAAAACATAGTGATGGAAAATACTCTACCATTGCATAAAAAGACACCCACAATTCAGTGGCTTAAAATAAAGGCCATGTTGTTGTCTCACAATTTTATTGTATGAGTGTTTGGTCTGCATCTAAGTCTGCATCTTGCGAGTGTCTGATGCTCATGAAGACCAGAAGAGGGCATCAGATACCTGAGAACTGGAGTTACAGATGATTGGGAGTTACCATGTGGTTGCTGGGAATTGAACCAGGGTCCTCTGGAAGAACAAATGCTCTTAACCTCTGAGCCGTCTCTCTGGTCCCTTATCTCATAATTTGGTGGGTGGAGAATTCAGTGAAAGCTTAGCTAGGTGATTCTTTGGTTGCCCATGGCATGATGTGAGTGGTACTAACAAGAAGGTGAGTGTAAGGGATGTTTGGTGCCAGGGAAGGTAGTGGGAAGGCTGAGATTGCTGTCTGGCATGCCTGCACATGGGCTCTGGACCAAGGCAGCATTGGACAGTGAGTGAGTCCTTTCACATGAGTACTCAGGGTCCTCTGTCTCTCTTCTTCAGGTCTCTGCTAAAAGGTCATCCTCTCAGATACCTGTTCTGACCTGGGCTCCCCAGTAACTCACTGTTTAGTCCTATAATCCTGGGGTTTGTATTTTGATTTCTCCAACTTTCTGCTTTAAATTGCATTTCTTTTTCTGTCGCATATAAACTGAGATGTAAGTTAAACTTCATGAGAAGTTGTCCTCACCATCACATTCCCTTGCTATGCACTCAGAGCCCCAAATGCTTCCTGACACAAAGAAGGTCCTTAAGTGTGTCTGCAGAAATGAAGGCATGAGGAACTGTTAGTTATTGTGGCTATTAATACCATTATAAACCAGCTTCAGTTATTGTGGCTATTAATATCATTATAAAGCAGCTTCAGTTATTGTGGCTATTAATACCATTATAAAGCAGCTTCTGTAGCCTCTTGATGCCTCAGCTTAGTCAGCCATGCACTGCTGTAACAAATACCCGAGAGAAACAATTGCAGAGAGCTGAGACGGGAGGAAAGGCATTAGTTCACCATCAGCCAATGTCATTGCTGTGATGAAGCAGTCACACCAAGGCTCACAGAACGGAGCACAGTAGCCACTGGGGTAGACAGGAAACAGAGGGACAGAAAGTGGGCAGGGCTAGCACATGTCCATCAAAGGCATACTCTCAGTGACCCACACCTCCATCAAGACTCACTTTCCAAAATCTACCACCTCCCAATAGTCTGTTCAAATTTTGAATCAGTCTATGGATTAAACCATTGTTTAGGTCAGATCCCTCGTGACCTAACTGTCTGAAAGCACCTTCAGACATACCCAGGAGAATGTGTTACTGATTTCCTGGGTTCCTCTCAATCCATCTCTAACCAAGATGGCCCATCACATTTCTTACCCACACCTGTGTCTAGGCCACTGTACCAACTAAGTCTGTATCTGGATGGCCACCATGGCTCAGAAAATCTGATCTCCTTGCTTTCCTACACTCCTCATGTATGTGCTGCTTTGTCTTTCTGAAACATCACTCAGTGCTTTAATACCCCCTCACCCTCTTACTTAGCAGTGGTGAAGGTAGAACACAGGGGTTTGCAATATTAAGCCTGACTTCTGCCATTGGGCTGCACCCCAGCCCCAAACTTGACATCTTTCTAACAGTATAAACACTTATCCTACAGCGGGTCTGTCTCTTTCCTCAGCTTAATTTCCCATCACTTCCTCCTGTGAACCCCCATCCCAGCCAGGTTGCTATTGGTGCTTGAGACTGGCACTTTTCTCTTCCTGTGATTTGAATGGTATGGTTTGTCCCACCTAGCTAAATCTAGAGCTTCAATCTTAATTCCCTGGTGACCATCTCAGAAACACACACTTCCTTCCTTCCTTCTTTCCTTCCTTCCTTCCTTCCTTCCTTCCTTCCTTCCTTCCTTCCTTCCTCCCTCCCTCCCTCCCTTCCTTCCTTCCTGTCTGTCTCTCTGCTTCCTCACCTTCTCTTTTCCTTCACTCTCCCCTATCCTCCCCCTCCCTCCCTCCGTCCTTCCCTCCCTTGCTTTCTGTCTGTCTCTCTACTTCCTTGCCTTCTCTTTTCCTTCACTCTCCCCTTTCTCCACCTCCCTCTCTTACTACCTCTCTGGCTCTTCCTCCATACGTGGAACATCCATTTTCTTTACCACATGCTTGCCATGTTTACACCGATGCTTGTCTTTGCTGTGTCTAGGTGGGTGTGCTCAGTCCTGACTATGAGTCACAGCCAGTAGGTCTGAGCAGCCACTTTAGCTTAGGGCTCTTGGTTGAGATCCTGCCACTCTCTTGTTATATGAATTCGGATAACTCCCACAGTCTTTCTGGGTTTCCACAGCCTTTTCAGTAAAATGGGGATAATAGCCTCTACCCAGTGCTATTGTTAGAAGCAGATAAGTTCAAGTGCAATGCTTTATGAACAGCAGGCCCCAATTAGTTGTTACTAATCCTGTGTGTACTGCCCACAGTGCCATTCACAGGTGACTGAAGTACTTACAAGATAGAGATGTCTGCAGCAAGCTTTGCCCCACAGCTAGCCACAGCACGTGTTCCATGACCATTATTGCTTTAAGACAATGTTTATTCCTTGAGATCTAACCATTGCTTTCACTTGATAAAGACACAGTCTGGGAAGTCCTAAGCTCCGGCTAAGTGCCCCCCTCCTCCCACACCTCCACACCTCTGATGCACTGTTTTCCACAGTAGGAATATCATTAGCACATGAGGCTGAGTGATCACATCTGCAATCAAATCTCTTGAAGGTAGAAGACTCTCAACTACAGAGAAGTTCACCTCGGCTGGGACTGAGGCAATCCCACATACATATTCAAGCCGGGAGGGTCTGTTCCTCACAACCTTAGGTTCTGATAAGGCTGTCCCACAGTACTGAGCAGATGCCTTCTGGAACAAAACTCTTGAGGTAACGTCAGAGGGGTGTGGACTGTATAATGAGCAGTGGGGATGGGTGAGGAAATGAAAAGTTCCGTGGAGGAACTCAGCTCCAGGCTTCTCCTGAAGTTACTGCTGAGGAGGACTCGCCTCACAAAATACAAAAAGGAAAAATTTCCCCCAAATTAAAAAGTTATGTTCCCAATTTGCTAAGAAATTTTTTAAAGCACAAATAGGCCTTGAATCTCATAAAATACTTTAAAGTCTTTATTGACAGATGATGTGGGTTTTCTTCTAGATTTTGTTCTCTGGACATGTCTAATTACATTGATAAGTTTATAAACTCTAAGCCATTCTAGTGTTGAAATAAATGTCACTTGTCAGTAATGACAATTTTATATTCCAAATGACCATATGATACACCCTCGGACTTATATCACTGTTTTTGCAAATACCTTTCTATGTATTTCATGAATGATGTCAGCGTGCAGATTTCTGTCATGTAGTATCCTTGATGGATTTTGACCTCAAAGTTTTTCTGGCACCATAAAATATGTTGGGAATTTTTCTATCCACTTTTTCTTTTCTCTTGAAGACTGTTAGGACGGGTCCACTGGTGAAGTCATGTGAACACAAGAAACTTTCATGGGGAAGTTTTTAATTATTGTCTTAATTACTTCACTAGATATGGAACTGTCCATGTTTCCTATTCCTTTGTATTGATTTTGATTTTTTTAAAAAAGATGTTTCTCTACATTACCAGGTTTATTGTCATGCATGGGGGCGGGGAGGGGGTACTTTAAGACAGTTCACACACGAACATGTAGCTTTCCGCTAATGCTCAGAACTTTACTTTTTTTCTTCACTATATTTCATAATTCCCATGTAAGTTATGGCACAAGAACAGACAGTGTGGTTTTTGCTGTAAGCATCTAAGTATTGGTTGTGTTGTTTCTAGTTATGAGCACACCAGCTTTTTTATGCATGTAGACTCAAGTACACAAAACCCATATAAACTGTACCCTAGAGACTGATGCTGGTGGTAGCCAACAGCCATCCTGCCATTCTTGCTGTACCAGAAAAGAAACAAAGTTTTAAAATATTTTTTAAAGTGTGTGTGTGTGTGTGTGTGTGTGTGTGTGTGTGTGCGCGCGCGCGCGCGCGCGCGCATGTATGAGGTGAGGTGTGCACATGTGAGATGTTTTGTGTGGAGCTCAGGGACAACTCTGTGGAGTTGGGCCTGTACTGCCACTGTTACTTGAGTTCTAGGACTTGACGTCAGACAGCCAGGTTTCCTGAGCCATCTCCCTCATGCACCCCTCTCCCAACTACTTTTTACAGCAACCATTTTGATTTGGATGGTCCCTCTCAGCAAGAGCTGACTTCATCACCCAACCCTAGAGAAAGTTCTTATTGACTGGATTAATTCAGAGGACAGCTTAGTGAGAATCATCAAAACCAGATGCTAGAAGCATCTGTACAGAGTTGCTCCATTCACTCAAAGAGACATGAACAAGAATAAAAGATACTGATGTATCTGAAGGAAGCATCAACTTCCTGGGGCAGATGCCTAGTAACCCTAGTTAGAGTTCAGGGAGAACTCTTGCAAGTTAGGGACTCAGGACAGAGCCCTGGCAAGTGCCTGGAGTTGGATGGTATCAACAGCCATCAGCTGCTGAGCTCACTCTGCTGGGCAGACCTGTCTTTCAGCTTCTTCTTTTGTGAGCTTATGAATCTTCTTTAGGATCTTAGCTAGCAGGAGCCCAGACATCCCATCAAGTGTACCTGATGCTTGCTCACTCTTACTGAGAATTACACATCCTTCGAGAAGTGAGGCCCAGCAATGGCCATCCTTCACAGGCTGGAGGTTATGTGGCTCTACCAGCTGCAGACACAAGCTGAGCATCTGCCCTTAGACTTCTGAGAATGGTGCCCCACTTCCCCCTTGACCATTTTTCTTACCCTATTGGTTTTAGGGACCCCTTGTGTATGAGGGGACACCTCAGAGAGCCTGTGGGCAAATAGTCTCGTCAAGCAGCTCCTCCTCCATGCCCCTGCTGCTGGCCAGAGCTTTGATCCAGACCCAGAGTCTGTTCTGGTGATGGCAAGAAGAAAAGATTTATTGAAGGGTGGACTCCTTGGGAACAAGAGAAAAGCAGCATGGTCTAGCCTGAGCTTCCTGAGATTCATACTCTTCAGGGTGCTGTGAGCATGACTGCTTCCCCTTAGGTCCTGAGGACTCTAGAATCTTCTGTAGGGATATCTGCTCCATAACACATGCCCTCTGTCTCCCTTGGAGCCAGAAAGATTAGCCTCAGCCTGATCTTTCCCACCTAACTTATGTTGAACTCCCTTTTAAAGCATAGGAATATATGGGGGGGGGGGGATAATGGGCATCTAGAAGTTTAAATTCAAGTTTGAATTGAGTTTCAAGAAATATGACCTGATAGAAGTCACATACAAACTAATTGCAGGCAAGGCTTGGAAACCAAGAGCCACCTCCCCACCCCTGGTGTCTAACCCCTGGAAAGCTAAGGCCCCTGCAATAGATCTGCAGGGACAGAAATCCCCAAATTCCACAATGGTACCTAGAATAGAAACAACATATCCTCTCCATGGACATCGGATTTTCTCCAGTCCAACCCCATGAGAAGGGAATACAAAATTCTTCAATGTCTCCAGGAGAGTCACCTGAGGCAGAGGACCCTGTACGGCATGTCGACCACCCACACAGGCAAACGGAGGAGGCTTCCTGTTGTTGAAAACCCACCTCTTCTGTGAGAGAATTAACTGGTTGTTTCCCCAATCATATTCCTCCTCAACAAAGCAAACGTTCTGCTGTCGTGTGACCAAGAGCACGGGACTTGAGCTAAAAAGAAAGAGGAACTGGCCAGAAGAACACGGAGCCTGTCGAAGCTCTACACTCTCTGCTATTTCGGAGGCATCCTTTTGTGCCTGTGCGGGGAAAGCGGAGGAGAGAATTGCAGCTATTACCAGAATACTTCCAGATTTAAAAAAAATATATATTTTTTCCTATAATTATCTGGATGTTTCAGATAAATTTGGGGGTAATTTTGGTTCAAATAGTCCTCATAATTATCCCAATTCTTTTATACACGAATTCCCAGACACTGCTAAAAATACAAAGCAAGAGAAAGTGCTGTCAGCAAGCTTGTTTCAGCTGTACAAAGACTGGGAAGGGACACGCAGGATCAGGAAGCCTCCCTGCTTCCAGTCTAGCAAGGTGCACAAAGGAATTAGAGTGGCCCAAAGGAAAAAGAAAGGAAGAAGGTAGAAGTTTCTAGACCAAGGGGCATACCCCAAGGGTACAACAGGCCTAAGTTAATTCTTAACGTTTGGAAAGAAATGAGCCCAGATAGCCTGGGAGTGAATTAAAAGAATGACAACTTCATGAGCATGCTTTTTAAAAAGTAACCTGAAAATAGCAAAAATAATAGAAGATAAAGGTAAAGAAGGTGGAAAGAAGTTTAAGTTGCTTGCAACTAAGAATTCCTTTAGCTATACATATTTGAAATCCAGTGGACAGAGGCTTAAAATATATATGTATTTATTGTAGATTTCTCCCTCTTAAAGAGACACCATTTAATGACATTAACTGTATCATTATTTACTGGTCCATTGTAGTGACTAGTCTTTTAAACTCTTTTGAGGTGAACACTTCAAAGAAAATATTTATATATGAGTGTGGTGGTTTAAATAAGTATGATCCCATAGACTCATATGTTTGGTATTTGGTGCCTAGTTGGTAGAATTATTTGGGAAGGGTTTGGAGGTGTGGCCTTGTTGGAGGAACTGTGTATAATTTTGTTAAGAGAAAGTACTTCTCAGATTCTTTAAAAAGTCATATTAGCTAATAAATTATCATCCTGTATCATTCTCAAATTTTGCTTACCTTTGATAAAATGAAGACACGTTATCTCTATACTCTTCTTGCAAACTTGCATTATCTTGCAATCTTCTTCCCTCAGCCTGTGTATTGCTGGGATTACAGGCATGGGCAGTCATACCAGATTATTTAAAACTCAACCTAGACAATGACTTGTCAATCAATGTCCTTGCAAAGTTAGTCACAGAACAAGCAGATAACACGCTGGGGCTTAAGAGAAGTTGAGTTGGTTTTGAAAGTTGAATTATTTTCTTTGTTCCCTGGACTGTAAAGGTGGGGAAGTCTATAATACTGCTGTATTAGGCTTGATGAAAACAGAAATCAAAAGACCAGTGTTTGTTTCTTGGGGACAGGGGTAGGGAGAGAAAACAGAGGTACAAGTCTCTCCCACCACCGGAAGTGTATTACCCATCACTCAGACTGCTTACCTGTCTCTGTGTATGACTTCTGGCTCATCCATAGGTTCCGTCGAGGAGCTTTTTTGTTGGGCTTATAAAATCCTAACAAACTTTGACTATTAGGGCAGTAGGTAGGTAGATAGACAGACAGACAGATAGATAAATGTCAGACAGATAATGACGCACTGACTTCCAGTTTCATTTAGCTGAACACCTACTAAAAGATGGGTATGGTATTCCTCTGTGTGTATTTATGGAGCTTACAATTACAAGATGTTAAAGACATGAAAATGGTTTAGAAATAGCACACATGTGTACACCTAAATAGACAGCTACATCTGTGAGACAATCTTTAAAAGAATGTTTTAGGGTACTGCGTGCCACATAGTAAGGTAGTGTGGAGTTTCAATAGCCTGAACACGGAGTACTGTGATTTTGTGACCAAGTCCAGGGTGAAGAAGCAGAGGCTACAGTGGAAAGATCATGCTTGGAGTCTTCTGAAAACAATGGCAACCTTAAACAAAAATAAATAAAACAACTTTGAGGACACACACAGGCATCAGCCGCTAACTGATAGTGATCTCCTGGCAATAGGGAAAAAGTGAGGAGAGTCAGGCTGTTGCACCAGAATCAACCAGGTTGCCATGTAAAGGGAGGCACCCAGGCAGCCTTGGGAAGAGCTGGGGCTGGATATGGGTGAGCCAGGCAGTGAGAATTCAGAAAGGGGAGAATATCTGGGGATCTGCAGTGTCTCCCTCCCAAACTGAGTTGATTGCCAATAATATCCTACTTTCAACGAAACCACTCAAGATCAGACAAAAGGCATGGGATAAGGAGGATCTAAAGCTCACAAGGGACTGGGCGTAGAGGAATAGCCCAACAGCCAGAGGGTAATCCTGGTCCTCTCAGCCATCAGTTATCAGTTAAAACAAGAAAGATCTCACTCTGAAAGTAGAAAAAAATTAATCTAGACTGAAGCCACCTAACAAAACTGAAGTACAAGGTGCAACCCAGCAAAACTCTGCAAAGTTTTCACTCTTCCAGAACAAAGCTCAAGAGTTGATAGGGACACACACACACACACACACACACACACACACACACACACTCATTTCTGGCAGACAACAAGGTAACATCCACAGTCTGACTTCCTAATGATTATGAGACAGAGAGAGAAGCAGAGCAATGCAGGTCATCATGTGGAGGAAAGTCAACCCAAATACAGCAAGTGCGTGGATGAGAGAAGTTATTAATTATGCATATCCAGCTGGGCCTGACAGCACTTGCCTGTAATCCTAGGATTTGGGAGACTGAGGTACTTATTGGGGGTTCAAGAATAGCCTAGACTGTATAGTGAGAGTCTATTTCAAAATACCAAAATAATAATAACAACAATGTGTTAAAACCTAGAATAAAGATTGGACATGATGGGGAGGTATTAAAGAGATCCACACTAAAATTCTAAAGATGAAAGTTAACATTATCTAAGGTGTAAAATTACTGGATAAAACTGACCAGGATGACATATTGGAACAGAAAAGATGGAGTAACCAAAGGCACAGCAATAGGAACTAGTCAAAATGAGAGAGAGAGAGAGAGAGAGAGAGAGAGAGAGAGAGAGAGAACAAAAAATAGACGAGCAGTGAACTGAGACAGAGCTCACATCGCTTGATCATTTAGCATTTATTTCCCTATGAGAAATGATTGCTTACATCAACACAGTGACTGAGCAATCAATGCCCTTACAGAGTTAGTCATAGCCCAAGCTGGAAACAACTTGGGGTCTAGGAGAAGCCGAGTTGGTTTTTGAAAGTTGAGGTATTATCTTAGAATGAAAACGTACCCACAGTAAACAGTATGTGCTACTGACATTTGGGTGCATCTCAGCCTAAGGATGCTAGGTAAAAACATGAAAAGCAAAGGCGAGAAGCTATTTTGGAACTGGACTTATATACAGGTCTAGAAATGCAAACAACTCTGTGTGTCAGTAAACAGATCTATGGAGGAAGTGGGGTGGGGCGACAGGACAGGAGGGAGGACTGTCAGAGGGCATTCTTAAAGGTTCAGGGGTCATTCACCTGTGTTCTTTACAGCGTTGTGGACATATTGGTATATTTCAAACATTTGAAGCTTTTTAGTATATTTTAATGATATTTCAGAAAAGCTACTAAAATAAAATAATCATGTACATAAATAAATCAAGAAACTTGACTTTGGAACAAAGGAAAGACCCGGCAGCAGCTAGGAGCCTCTGCTTTGAATGACGTTTGTTTGTTGAGGTGGGGGGAGGGGGGTGTTTCTGAGAGCTGAGGATGGCTACCGGAAACTACAGAAGGGAGGGGTTAATTGATGGAATGACAGGAGGAGAATGGCAGCATGTTAAGAGCCCAAGGCCAAAGGATGCAGCTTGGACTATAAGGAAGAGAACCGGACATAAAGAGAGGTATACTGGGCACACCTTCCCTGGACTTCATTTTGCAAACGCTGAAGGGGAACGTTCTTGTTCTCAAGCACCAACAGTATAAAGTAAATTAATCAGATTCCCACAGAGCCCCCTGATCTAAAGAGATGCCCCCTTAGGCGTACTTTCTCCCAGATGCAGCCACTCCCGCTAAGTCCAGGTTTTAACCGATGTGAATCTCTGATTCACTGCAAAAATAAGATTACAGCAGCGCGTGCCTTCCTCCTTATCAGAAGGGCCGAGCTGGATGCTTTGCTCTTTTATCAAAGGTCCTCTCGGGGACCCAGGAGCAGCCCTGACAGCCCGGGGTTTATGGCCCTGGTGCAGGTTTTGGAGACATGGAAAGTGTAGCCGTCTAGCAGCAAGGGATGTTGGTGTTCAAAATTATCATTTGATCAAACACTCGTGTGTGTGTGTGTGTGTGTGTGTGTGTGTGTGTGTGTGTGTCTGTCTGTCTGTCTGTCTGTCTCTAATTCATAATTGCCATGTTTAAACAACATACAAAGTGACACTTGAACTAAGTCATTTAATTTAGCTTTAAAATAACGCATAAACTCCACTTTAACTTTAACAACGTACCATTTTTACTTAGATTCAAACTTCCATGGGGCACTAACTCAAGCGTACCGTGTAAAATGCCCATCTTGTAAGAATAATTTCAATATCGTTCATATTTATTCAACAGGTTTTAGTGCGATGGGCACACTGATAAAATTGGTCTTTTAATCTCGTTCATTTCAATCTGCAAGCATGGACTCATTCAGACGTTAACAAGGACTTCACAAGACTAGCGGACAGGGGCGCGGGGGTCTGAGGTGGGCCTGCTCCTTGAACCGCGGCTACTTTCCAAAGTAGCCCTGGAACCGCTGCAGCCCCCTGGACCGCGGGCTTCCAGTGGCGACCTCTGGGGAGTTTCTGGCCACGACCCGGTCTGGTTCTCAGAGTTGGGGCGAGTGCAGAGGGGGAGGGTCTACCTTTTGGGGAGACAGGGTCAGTAAGTCCAAGGAAGCCGCTGGGGACCCCGCAGCACGGGACTCGGGGGAAAAAAACCCCGAGAGCTCCGGGAGCGGGGGAAAAAACCTCACCTCGCTCGGCTGCCTCCCCCCGCAGGGCGCACCTTTGTCGTGCAGACCCCAGAGATGCTCCCCAAGTACAGGATTCCAGTCCCTACAGACCCGCGCACAGAGAGCTGGCAATTGCCTCGACAGGCGACGGAGAACGTCCCCGCTGCGCCCATCTCTGGCGGGACTCGACGGGGAGAAGGAGAGCGGGCGCCTAGGGATCCTGGCTCTTGACTGCTCCCTTTTCCCCGCCGAGAGTTGGTGTGTGGGTGGCTACAGACGCCAGCCACTTGAGCGGCTGTGGCTCCAGCCTCCTCCCCCGCTGGTGGGGGCGGGAAGTGGCGGTGGGAGTCACCCGGGCGTGACTGCCCCGAGGCCCCTCCTGCCGCGGCGAGGGCGCTCGATAAAAGCCTGCTGGCGAAGGCTCTCCGCATCCCACCGGCGGCTCTCATCCCTCACGGAGGCGCCCACAGCAGAGCCCTCGCCGCGCAGAGACACCAGCCCGCCCGCCACGGTGAGTGCCAGGACCCACTGGGACAGGAGCACGGGCTCTCAGACACCCGTGAACTTGCCCCGCAGCCGGTCCTCTTCATACCCAGCCCTTCTTGGTGGCTAAATTCCACTTACCAACTCTGGTCCGACTGTCCACCTGCCCTTCTCCGGGGCTCTACTGGCTGGGCGGCCCCCTCAGTCCCCTTTATCTTTTGAGGGTACGGAGAAGAAAGAACGTGGGGGCTCCTATCTCAGGGAAGGGACTTTTGTGCGGGGGCGGGTGTAACCAGGAACCCAGATAGCGTGCGCTCAGAGGTTTCCCAAGTACTGTCCGTGGTGTCAGGAGCCCGGCTCCCTGTAACCTCCAGGATTCGAACTGAGCCTGAGAGCCCCCTTTCCAAGCCCTGTTCCCACACCCTGGGGGTCTGACTGTCACAGCGCCTGTAGCCAAACAAATCAAAAGTGACCCAGAAGAAAGTTTTCTCCTCCAAGGGTGATTTAAGAAGGAGAGGAGAAAAGTGGCCATTCTTTAAATTAGAAGGCAGAACTTAAAGTTCTGTTCTACAAACACCTGAACTAGAGGACTTTCGTCCTCTGCTTCTCACCAGGCGACTTGGAGGGAAGTTTCATGGAATATGGGAGCAGAGCGGAGGGGCCGGGTTAGGGCATGTGGTCCAGGAAAGCTCTGGAAGTGGCACGTGCCAAATCAAGGCTTCTTTCTGGGGTCTGGGATGGAAACAGACGAGAGTCGAGAGTGGTAAGGGGAATTGGGACACAAGCGAGCATCCTTGGCATCCTGAAGTCTGAGCCTTTTGTACCCGCAGATGCTAGGTAGCAAGCGAATGGGGCTGTGTGGACTGACCCTCGCTCTGTCCCTGCTCGTGTGTTTGGGCGTGCTGGCTGAGGGATACCCCTCCAAGCCTGACAATCCTGGCGAGGATGCACCAGCGGAGGACATGGCCAGATACTACTCGGCTCTAAGACACTACATCAATCTGATCACCAGGCAGAGGTGGGTGCATCCGCGGGCTGGTACCTGGAGCTCCAGCCCAGAACAACCGAGCATCTGGGGACCTTGAACAACAAGAATGGTTTCTATTCTGTCCCAGGGTAGGGAAAGATCGGTCATAAATTCATCTTTAGATAAATGTGTGAGCAGGGAACACACTACACAAACTGGATACTTTCTCTTTGTCACTATAGTTCTTCTCCAAGTCTTGAGCACAAGATTCAGTGCCTCTGGGCTGTGTGTCTGTCTCCCACCCACCTCTCCCGGCTTTTTTTTTTTTTTTTTTTTTTTTTTGCATTTTGCTTTACATCAGTTGGGGGCCTATCCAGCACCCTCCTTGGAAGAGACCCTGCAGCAGGTGTTCAGCTGGCTAGCTGGGTAATGGCCTAGGGAGAAGGAGGAACCTCACCCAGAGTAAACAACCATCACCCCAAACACCAAGGACAGCCCAGCTGTCAAAAAGGTGGTTGAGACTTCCATCCTGCCCTGGGCAAGCTGAGTGGCAGCCTTTGGGGAAAAAAAAACCAAACTGAACCATGGGTTTCTTTTGAACCGTCTCAGCCCCAAATGAGAATTCCTAGATGGTCTTAAAAAAAGCCAACTTTCCCTATTTTATAGCAACTGAGTTCTGAAAAGAAAGTGTTTGGATTTTTGCCTTATTAAGAAGCAAAACAAAGCAAAAGCCTTCACATTAGTAACTCTAGTGGATACATCCCTGACTGCCTGGAACCTGAGAGATGGTGAACTTTATTTCTAATGCCCAGAAAGTCAAAGAGAAGGGCCTTGCTTTTTCTCTCAGCATTAAAGTCAAGCAAAACAAGTCAAATCCAAGCTACTTTAAAAACAATGTGGAACTTAGCTTGCAAAATTGGTGGATCTTAGTTCTAAATCATTTAACAACACATTTTAATTACTGAGAACCTTGAAGAACTATATAGGCAAGACCTATGGAAGCATTAATGTTCTTTACTTAGCATGTTTCAATTATGTGTGGTAAATTACCAGAGGGAGGTTAAACTGATCATGACCCAGGGGACTGTTGGATGGGATACAAAGGGGGTTATGCTTCTGAAACAATTGCCTACTCTTAATTTCATCAGAAAGGTATATGACATTCTGAAAGCCTTCTGGGGAAACAATCCCAGTGTATCCAGAATCATATAAGTAATACTGACTCATAATCTTTTGAAATCTGATAATTTTGACTAGCAAAAAGCAATTGTGTTTTTTGAGCTCAATAGACTTCCTAGAATTCAATTTTTTTTATTCCATACAGCTCAAAGAAAAAAATTACACAATTGGTATGATGCCATGTTTAGAAAAAACTTTATTTAGATACAACATATAGAACTAAGTTTCTTGGTAAAGATTGCTGCTCTATAGCTTTGCTACACTGTATAGAATGATCCCACTTCATGTTTTCCCAGCCATCTCATTCAGTCTTTTCCTCAAAACCCTCAAGTGAATTTAACTGTCTCCATTTTGCAGATCATAAACCTAAGGGCATTTCAAGAAAGCTTTCTTAGAGTTATAGAATGGGAACCCTCTACTGAGTTTCCTTGGATGGGGCCACACCATCACATTTAATGTAATTTCTGTTATCTTTAAGGGAAAAAATAGGGAAAGGGGGTTTGCATGTCATGGGAACAGAATCATGTTGGATGGGAATGAGCTGGTCAGTAAGGCCGTTTCTTCTATCATCTTGGTAATAAAGCTACTCCCTAGAAACTATTAGAAGCTCCATTGCGCACTCACCAAAGATTCACAGGCAGAAGTCCATGCCTTTGAAATTTACCATTTGTGACTGCTTTTTCTGTAATTATTCTCTTCCTTCCTCCTGCCAGTCCTGTTTGTAGCTGTTTGCCCGTTGCTGTACATGCTGCTGATTCATTCTTTCTGCAGGCCAGATTTCTTATTCTAGTCTGTGGGTCTATCACATCTTGTTAATATGGCTCCTTAGAATAGTGGTTTTCAGCTGGGGGGGTCAGGCAAGGATTTTATACTCCCTAGGACATTGAGCAACGTTGGGAGAGACTGTTTAGCACAACCAGAGTGAGTGCTACTGGTATCTAGTGTGGAGCTGACAGGGATGCTGTTAAGCATCCCAGGATTCCCAGCCCAGCTCCCCACCCCCTACATCACCCCCCAAATAAAGAATCCTCTCCCCCAAGTGTTAGTTAGTATTGCAGAAGTTGAGAAGTACACCTCTAGATTGGTGTTTCTCCATTCTCACTTTGTGTGACAATCACATGGAGAACTTTAAAATAGAATGACTTGGCCTTCACTTTCACCAACTAAATCAAGCCCTCTGAGATGGGATCTGGGCTTTCTGGTGTCCTTAAAAGCACACCAGGTGAGTTCAATGTGAAGCCAAGTTTGAGAATCTTTGCCTTAGAAACTCTTTAGAAGCTTGCTTATCACAGAGAGGACTGATAATCCAGAATTAATTAGAGAAAAAAGAGCCCAAGCCTTGGCCACCCTGTAAGTCTATGACCAGGCAGAAGCTGTCACAACACTGGTAGATTTTTGACTGGAAAAGGGTGGGGGGGCAGAGGAGGGGTCCAGCCCTTTTGCTCAATGGAGCATGACAGGGTGAATGAATTCAACTTCGCTGTCCAAAGTGTGAAAATTAGCAAGATTGACTGAAGGGCAACGTGACCAAGTGCAAGCCACTGCCTCTGGTGAATGGTAACAAATGATGGGGGAGAGAGCAGGGGCGAGGAAGAGAGAGCAGGGGCGAGGAAGAGAGAGCAGGGGCAAGGAAGAGAGAGCAGGGGCGAGGAAGAGAGAGCAGGGGCGAGGAAGAGAGAGCAGGGGCGAGGAAGAGAGAGCAGGGGTGAGGAAGAGAGAGCAGGGGCGAGGAAGAGAGAGCAGGGGCGAGGAAGAGAGAGTAGTTTCACTTTTACTTCCCTTGCAAGGGAGTGATAAGAAGTCTCACCAAAGCATTTGAATTAAGTTGTACTGGGTCAGCACTTAGAAAAACATCATCGGTCAGCTTTGTCCATCTGTTCTACCTATTTGTTAATCCATCCAGGGCAGGCAAAGTGTTCATTTGGACATGGAGTGGCTGCTGGTGCCCCATTCCTTTTCTGAGAAAGGGGAAAGTCATATAATTTGCTATCAACTTGTCAAACCCTTTAGCATCTTGCTGAAGCAGGTAATCTCTTTTACCCTTACAGATAAATGTAACCCCACGTTCGTACATTGACCTTACCATATCCTTCTCTAGGCAGAGGAGAAGGGCCCTCAGAAATATTCCTGTGGGCCAGTAGGACTTCTCCACACTTCGGGGAAGGCAATAGTGCCTCTAACAGATGGGGAAAAAAGACCAGGGTGTGTTGGGAGCTGTGAGGAAGAAGCAGTGGTGATGGGGATGTGGTGACATGCTTGGGCAGCAGCCACACGCATTAGTGCACTGCTTTGTCTCTCCAGCATAGCTTCACACTAGTTCTCCACAGACACAGATTTAACCAGGCCTCGAGACTTGATTTCAGTTTAACAATGTACAAATAGATTCAAAGACACAGGTGGGCCTCAAGCATCGTTATTCTGGGACTCTTTCTATGATGCTATATTTTCTTCTAGTTAAGATCTGTTAACTATTGAGAATCATCAGAACTATAGCCAATCAACTGATTGTGAAAACATTTTAATATCATGTTTTGGTGTTTTTTAATTTCATGAAGTTGTAAAAAATTATCTCTTATTGGTGAAATTATTAAGGCCACTCCACGTAGTTAAAAGGGAGGTTTATTTTGTGGGGTAACTTACAAATGAAGGGATAGGTTGTAGGGTCTGGCAAAGGTATGGCACAGTCTGGCGGTGCTCTCTGGAGAACTCTGCTCGGTCTACCTCCTGCGTCTAGCATCCCAGAACCAAGAGAGAGCCCTCCTCTCGATCCTGGGTCTTCTGCTTCCTCCTCTGCCCCGCCTTGTGGGCGTGACCATTACCGAAGCCTCAGTGGGAGTTGGAACTTCCAGGCCAATGCTGGGATTGCTACCCACTACAATCTCTCTTACATACAAGGAACATTATATACACTAAGCATGTTGTGTATTTATAGTTGTATTTATATATTTAGGAATATACCTCCCCAGCCCACACACAGGTAATAACAATTAGAGAAAAAGAGTCCATGAATTTGAAATAGAACTGGAGAAGGGCTACAGAGGAAGGTTCGTAGGGAGACAAAGGGGGTAAATGCTGTAATTATGGTATAATCGCAAAACTAAAATATTTGTGAAGTACTTCAGAAAATTAAATATGTATAAATTTTTAATTGTATTTCTTTTTGTTTGGGATGAGAGAGGAAATTTGTGTTGGTGAATGTATGCAGACATCTGCATGTAAAAGTCAGAGGGTAATTTTCCAGAGTCGGTTCTCGATTTCCTCTTTGGGTTCTGGGGATTGAACCCAGGTCATAGGACTCACATGGCAAACACTTTTCTATCTCAGCAGCTTGTACATGTACAAGCATATGCATGTGTGTGCATGTATATAGTCTTATGACAAAGTTACTTACGACATATGCTTCACACTCTGAGAATACTCATTAGCAGATGGACCGATGCTCTCTTCCTCTCTCCTCATGGTCTCTATGGCTACCCTGAGCTCACTTCATAAAACTTTGATTTTACTTTCTTGTTTCAGATATGGCAAGAGATCCAGCCCTGAGACACTGATTTCAGACCTCTTAATGAGAGAAAGCACAGAAAACGTCCCCAGAACAAGGTACAGCAAGGCTTGGGATGGAGACATTGCTACAGAGCTTGGGATGCCAGGGGAAGTGAGCTGGGGAAGTTGGGAGTCCATGTGAACATTAGGATGGAAGAATCCAGAAAACAGATATTAAGGCAGAGATGAGGATGGAAAACTATATAGAAAAGACCTTGCTTTTCATGCATTCACTGGCAAATCTCAACTTCCAGGGTATATTGTTTTCTAATAAATATTATTTGGTGTTCCTTCCTAAATATGACTTCTAGCTTTAAATGATACTCTATAGAATGTCTTGCCTTGTTAGGAGTAAGGGAGCATAGAGAAAGCCCACAGCTCCAAATTGAAATGACCAATCGTCTACTTGGGCTGAACAATCTAGTTTTTATATACTGGGTGGCATGGCCAAATGTTCTAGAGCATGTGTCCCTCGTGGGTATGATTCTGCCTTTCCTGGCTCTACCCCAAACTGGAGATAAGTCAGATGCTCCTGGCTACTTTTTGATGTATTTTGGTTTGTTGGGTAACGTATTATCTTTAGGTGCTTATCTGTAGTCTGGAACCTTTCTTGGAGTATGGATAGGATTTGAGACAGGTGTCTGCTCAAATCTAAGGGCTCACCATTGGTCTAAGCAGGTGGCTCCTGGACAAGAAAGGGGTACTGCTAAAAGAGGCAGAATCTGCCCCCACTTTCATAACCCCAAAACTGCTCTGTGGACCTTGCCTCCTGCAAGATCTCAACACACATTCTTATGTATCCCCAGTAGCTAGCTAGCTCCCCTAATACCCAGAACTCTACACCATCCAGAAATGGTGTTCCCCAGAAGAGGTCACCAGCATGCTTGCTCAGTGGATATGACTGGAGTGTCCGTCTGCATGGACGTTCTCCATGGAGAACCCATGGAGACACAAGGACCACCCACCCTCCCTCAGTGCTCTTTCAGCTCTCTTATGAGACACCCAGCCAGATGGTTTCTCTGAGGCAAACAAGCATTTGAACTGGAATGAAGTTCAGGGCTTCAGTCCCTGGAAGCACCACCCTAGACTTAAGCAGTGAATTCGAGGAATAGTGGGAAATTCATAAGCATTGTTTTTGAGACTAAACATAAACATTTTTTTTCATGTCTCGTTGATATGCATGGGATATTTGTCACAGTAGAAGTTTAGGGCAGGCTGTGTATACTTATTATTCTTCTGGAAATAATGATCCAGACTTACTTAGAACTCTGCTGCCTGCACAGTTAGTGCAGGAAATAAAGTTAATTGCACCCTGACTGACAGACTCAATCATGTGCAATTAGAAGGAGACCAAAGTTGATAGCCTTGGAGTTGCCTGTGAATGCTGTTTTATTAAAGGGGGCCCTTTATAGTCTAATAAATAGCTTCTCACTCTATCAAAAAGGCTTGCTGGAGAACAACCGTAGTATATTCAGAGTTGAGTAACACTAACTTTCTTGTTAGAGTTTCACATGATTCCTGTAGTTTTGATCTTCAGAAATATGGTGGAGTCCCTCGGCTCCTTTGATATGTACAGAGCCTTCTAAGTACTCTCTTAGAGACTCCAGTTCCCATGGGCAAAAGCTGATGAACTGGATCTTCATTATGCTGCTGTTCTGCGTGGCTTCTTCTTTTCAGTGCCAACAGGAGGCTTCATAATAGCTTCTGATCATCGTGCAGCTCAGGATGGAGTGTTTCACTCTTGTAGGACCCCAGGGAGCTGGGCAGTTGCTTCTTCGTGACTTGCTTCTTGTGTTTTACAGGCTTGAAGACCCTTCCATGTGGTGATGGGACATGAAACTCCCTCTCCCGACTCTTCCTGTTTTCCACCCACATCTCATCTCATCCTGTGATACCCGTCTGCCTGTCCCACCCATGCATGCATGCAGCCACCTGGATTCTGCACCATTTCCCTTCTTGTCGCTGTATATATGTGTGTTTAAATAAAGTATCATGCATTCAAAAGTGCCTTCTCTTCAGCGACTAATCTGTTATCACAATAGAAAGAAAGAAATTATAATCAGTCTCAGGCAACAAATCCAGAGTTTGTTTCACCAATATCGAAGCCACGGCCACAGAGAGTAAATGGTTCTGCTGTCCTTGGAAGAATTTGTCTCAGCACTTTGTCAGTGCATCATCCCACATCCCTCTGTCTAATACAGCAGTCATGAGCGGCTGACTGAACACCTGACGTGACTAATGTAAATAAGCAGTGGAGTTTCCCATTCGTGTCATTTAAATTCATTTGAATAGGCATATGTTGCTGGTGGCTGCCACACCATGTCCAACAGCTAAAGCCTATGCATGAATTGAGGTCACCCTTCAAATATGAGTAAGGATCACATGGGGCAGGATGATCACCTCACACAACATGGGCATGTTAATTGCAAGCACTGATTTGCATGGGCTTAGTTTAAAAGTAATGCTGCTCAATTCTTAAATGTACTCATAATCAAAGAAAATGGGCCTTCCTTATCCCACAGTGGTGTTTTGTTCTATCCCGTAAACCATATGTGATATCTTTAAATTGCTAGCAAATACCCAATAATAATGTTGAATAACAGAGACAAATGCAAAGAAAACAAACAGATTTTAGGTGATTTTTTTTTTTTTTTTTTATCATTTTGCCAACATTGTAGAAGCAACTTAGAAAAACTAAATTGACCATGGAGTCTCTATGGAATCATTGGCCCATTGGCCCATCACTGACTGTAATATCTGTTATTTTCTGTACATAAATAATTTTCACATTTCCACAACCAGTGAAGCCAGTGATGCTATTTACAAGTCTCCTTGGTAAAAACTGTCCTGTAATTTCTAAAAAGTCCCCATTATTTTTCTTTGTTCCTTTAAATACTGATATGCAAGGAAGGTGTTTTAAAAATCTTCAAAGGTTGACTCAGTCACCATTTACCACCGTATAACATTACTAACTGATTACAGTTGGAAATTTTGTTTACTAAAGTCAGTATTATGTAAAGAAAGTTGACTCACAGCCATCTGGCAACACAGATATGTGGAGAATGTGTCACTGTGTGAAGGCTTCATTACATAAGGTAAATAAAAGAGGAGTAGTATGCATGAGCCATTGAAAAGTAATCCAGGAACTTCATTTTAATGGAAAATGTCAACTTCTTGTCCCACCAACCTAAACATCAAATAGCCCACATTTCACTCCTACCCAGTCCTTGGTCCCCCAGCTGCTTCACTACATCTTATTAGAAAGACACTGAACCTTCCCATCCCCTAACCTCTGTGCTCCAGGTCCATTGACTTCTCAGACTCTCTTCTCTGACCTTCAAAATTATAGGACTTCTGAGTTCTCACCCAGGAGATGGAGATAATAATCCCCAGGGATCCATATTCAAGGTAAGTTAGAATTAGTAATAGAAGTGGGGTAGTTAGGGATGGTGTTTTGGTGAGTTGGGTTATTATGATATATATTGATTATAAACTTGAATCATTGAAAAACCACATTTCAAAAAGTCCCTGTAGTAATGTTTTGCAAACCTTTTCAGACTACTGACCATCTTCAGAGAAGGCTTAAATTGCTGGGTCATCTTCCTGACAGGGCACAAATAAAACAGGGTGGAGATAGCTCCTCCCTCCTCATAGGAATTAGGGACCTGGGTTTATTAGAGCGAGGAAGGAAGGGTCCCCACCTCAGGTTGGGGAGAGCACAGGAGGCAGGACAGACTTCTTAGGGCCGCTGAAGTAACAGCTGCAAGTGCCACACGGAATAAAAAGGACAGCTTAGTTTCTTCTCTGATGGCTGTGATAAAGTATACCTTCAGAGGCAACTCATGGGGGAAAGGTTTATTTTAACTTAGAACTCGAAGTACAGTCTATCACTGTGGGGAAGTCAAAGCTGCAGCTGGTCCTGCCCAGTCCACAGTCAGGAACAGGAGAAGGAAGAATGCTCGGTACTGTCCCTTTCCTCTATTTGTATAGGTCTGGCTTCCATCCAGAGAATGACACCAGACACAGTGGGCATAATCAATCCCTATGGGCACGGTCAGAGGCTCCTCTGCCAGGTGATTCTAGAACCTTCTGTTAAGTTGACAACACTAACTATCACAGAGGGCTATGTCACTAACTAACACAGCACTACGTGTTTTGATTGGGTTTTAAGCATCCCTGGTTTCTGAGGGAGTAAATCCCTCTCCAGATGAAACCAAGTCCCACACCATATCCTAACCATTTTCTTCAGGCATTGCCTCACCTACTCTACCTCCAGAATTTCCAACACCAGGGCCCCCTGCCGATATTCTTCCTTCAGGGAACTCAGGGCTGGACTTCTCATTCAGAAATGAACCACAATCTTACGAACAAATTGAGGAGTTTGGAGACTAAATGAAAGGTTCATTCCACTGCCTAATTCAGGAAGGGAGGGACTCTTGACTTCTTTTGCAACGCTTTAGAGGCCTCTCTGTCTTCCAGCTTCTTTTCCTCTGCCTTAGATCAGGATAAAGGAACATAGAAAAAGGAAATCAGCCCTGGTTTGAGACCAGTGTTTGATCAGTGAAATAAAGATTTTGGTGTACCTGCTCCAGCATGCAGCTGTGTACACGGCTTCTGTATGGACCGCTGATGTGAGGGGGAGTGGCTACCATGGCAGCTAATTATTCCTCCTCTTTCCCCCTTTTTTTTTTAAAAAAATTGTTTTCTTAAAGCAAGCCTGTTTTGGTTTTTTAGATTTATTTATTTACTATGCACACAGTATTCTGCCTACATATATGCTCACAGGTCAGAAGAGGGCACCAGATCTCATTACAGATGGTTGTGAGCCACCATGTGGTTGCTGGGAATTGAACTCAGGACCCCTGGAAAAGCAGCCAGTGCTCTTAACCCCTGAGCCATCTCTCCAGCCCCCTCCTCCTCTTTCCTTCTAATGTACCAGCACTAAGCATGTGTAGTTTCTTATTCCCATGTACACATTAGAAAGAGTTCCTTGCTCCTCCAGAGAGACCACTGGAGTCAGCTGCAATGCCATCACAGCTAAAATACATTCTTTCTATTATCATAAAAGAAACAATGCTTTGAGCGAGGCATTTCAGGAGACTATTCCTCCATCATAGTTCTGGGCAGGAGGATTATGATATTGTCACAACTAAAATTACTGCCTTTTCTTCTGCTCATTAGAACAATTAGCACAGCGAGACATCACATGGAAACCTTTCCTTTTAAAAATTAGAGTGGAATAACTTATAATTAATCCTATGTGTCATCCAGGCTCATTTTTTATTGTGCTAAGCAATAGCTATTAAGTTAAGCTCATTCTCATACTGCAAAACTGAACTGCTGTGCATTCTGGGACAGCACTGTGTGTGTGCAGACACTCTTCCCTGCCACAGTTGATGCTCTGTGAGGGCTCGTTCAGCCTGGAATCAACTATGAAGACTGAGGATGATCTCAGTGAGACCAGAACACATGCCAAGCTTGGCTGACCACCCTACAAAGGCTCTCTGTGAGAGAATAGCATCGTTCAAATGATTTTTCAATTAAAGGTCACCTGGGATAATTGGATTTTTATTTATTCTAATACACAAATCCTATCATCGCCAAGTCTTCTAAACCACAGCTACCTACCAAATGAGCTGGTCTATGTAACTTAATGCAAGAGTAAACAATGCCAGCAGAACATAGACCTTATAGTCTTCTAGCTGACAGAGTGGAGTATCGACCAGGTTAAAACGGAACTCTCCGATCTCGGCATTTCTTGAGTCCCAAGGAAGTCATCAATTTTGGTAATATTCATTGAGTATTCTTTGCAGCCAGTACTCTCACAGGTTCTAGGAGTGATACAAATGTAAGGGAGGTGGTCCCCCTGCACTTAAATATCTGTCAATTTATAAAGGAGATAGACATGTTCTTAAATGACATGCACAAGACAGATCAGAGCAGATGTCTAAATAGAAGCATAAAGCAAGAGCCCATGGGTGCGAGGAGTGGGGAGTGCCATGCCAATTGGATTTGGTGGTTGACAGCTGTTCATGTTAATCTTTAATCTGAGGAATGTCAAGATCATTATTAACTACACTAACTCATAGAAACAAGCTTTCAGGTGTCTCAGCAAGCCCTAGCCAGGACCCTAACCTCACAACGTAGGGAGGTGAGGGTTGGCCATCCATCTCAGGATGAGCTCCTATCATCTGAACGAATGTATACGTGAAGTGGGATGAGAGAAGGACCATGGAAGGGAGAGGATGGTAGCTGATCCTCTCTTGCTACTAGTAATCCACCCACGCCCTGAAAATGAGGGTCTTGTTTTGGGCAACAAAGTGAGAAGAGTAAGTACTTAAAGCTAAAGTATCATGTTTGTGTGTGTGTGCACACACACACGGGCACACTCACATCTGTGGAAATCAGAGGACAGCTTGCAGGAGCCAGTTCTTTCCTTCTCCTATGTGAGTTCTAGGACTGAGCTCCACTCAGTGGGCGTGGCAGCAAGTGCCTTTGGCCTTTACCTGCTGAGCCGTCTCCTGCGCCCATATCGGGCATTTGAAAGGCTTGCTATTGTGATAGGGGATTCTGTCCAGGTGATAAAGTGTGAGAGAGGAGACACAGTCTCTTCCCTACTCAGACTTCAGAAGCTGCCTCTCAGGAGGAGCCCCTGCAACCATTAAACCCTAAGTGTGCCTCCCGGCACCGCAGACACTGGCCCTTGGCAGAGCAGGGTTTTCACAAATGGCCCAGCAGTTGTGGTGGATGCTGGCAGATCAGCTCTGGGGTATTAGTGTGTGGGGTGACCAACAACTCTGGTTTTCCCCGGGACAATCTGAAGTTTAGCACCAAAGTTGTGCTGCTGGGATACTCCCCAAGTTCCAAGCAAGCAGACAGTTGGTCCCTCCAAGTGGGAATAAGAGCAGAATAATAATCCCAAAACAAGGAAGAAATGTTCCAAGTATCAAGACCCTCTCACAAGCAAGCCCCTTCCTCAGCAGTCAGCATCGACACCTGAATATAAATATCCAACCACATGTGATTTCCCTAATTGACCTTGAGGTACACTTTTCCCTTTAGATAATTATAAATTGTAATTTCAAAATGTTCCCAGTTGAGAAACATCAGCTGTAAAGACATTAAGAATGTTTTGAGTCTCTAGACTAAGCCCTTCCATATTCTAACATCAATGCACGGGTTCTGTGAAATCATAAACATTTAATTTCATGGATAATTAACTCTTTATAAGAAAAAGGATTTCAACTTGAAAATCTAAATAGGTGTTTGCTTTCTGAAGTTATAACTTTTGTGAATTTCTTTTTTTGTGTGTGGGAAGAAATAGAGTATGAGGAAGCTAACATCTGTTGGAAAACTGGCACAGATGGTCCTTCATTGGCTTTTTAATCTTCACGCAAGCCACGGGGGTCAGCTATTTCTGGATGTATTTGATAGACGAAAAGACTGAGGCACCAAGCGATTTGATGAGACAAGACGCAGCTCCTGGGGCAGTGTTCTGGCTTCCTCTGTTGCTGTGATGAACAACACTCTGGGTGGAAAAGAGCTTTGGGGAGCACTGTGTTTACTTCAGCTCAGAGTTACAGTCTACCACTGAGGGGAGTCGGGGCAGGTCCTCAAGTAGGAACTTGAATTTGGAACCATTGAGGAATGCTGCTTCCTGCCTCCCTCAGGCTCGCGCTTACTTAGCTTACTCATGCAGGTCAGGAACATCTGCTCAGAGAATGGCGCTGCCCACAGTGGGCTGGGATTGCCCACATCAATTAACAATCAAGCAGTTCCCCACAGACATGCCCACAAGCCAATCTCATTTGGGCAATCCCTCAGTCTAGACTCCCTTCTCGGGTGGTCTCTAGGCTAGATAGACCTCTATGTCGGTGATTCTCAACCTGTGGATCGCAACCCTTTTGAGGGTCACCTCTCAGATACCCTGCATATCAGGTATTTACATTACGATTCATAACAGTAGCAAAATTACAGTTATGAAGCAACAATGAAATAGTTTCATGGTTGGGGGTCCCCACAACATGAGGAACTGTATAAAAGGCCGCAGCATTAGAAAGCTTAAGAACCACTGCTCTGGGTAGACTCTACTGTGTCAACTTAACAGTTAAAGCTACCTAGCACAGCCGTTGGTGAAGCTGGAGCCAGCCACAAACCAGGCCAGTAGGCCTGTACACCAACGTTTCTTGAGTTACACTTTTTAAAGATGAGTTCTCTGTGATTTTCATAAAAATGGGTTTCGACCACACTTAGCACCCCAACTCCTCTAGGATCCACCCCTTTGCTACGCACTCAACTTTGTTTCCTCTTCTTTTTTCCTCCCACGATGTCCGATTTGTCCTGCCCACATAGTCACGGCTACATGGCTTTACACTGGAGTGTGGTCAGCCTATCAGTGGTTTCCTAAAGAAGACCAACTTTCCCTCTTTCCACAGCTGTCAGTCAGCTTGGTTAGGGATGGGACTTCATGCCCACCTCCCCTCTCCATGCTGGTCTGGCCTGAGTCTGCGTGGGGCCTGTGCACGCTGTCCACTGCGCTGAGTTCATGTGTGCAGCTGTCCTGCTGTGGCCAGAAGACACTGTTTCTGGCAGTGGTCCACTGCCTCTGGCTCCTACAGTCTTCCTGCATCCTCTTCTGCAGTGACGGATGCTCAAAGAGGGTCCCTGAGGGAGGAGGGGTGTGCTACAGACAGTCCATTTAGAGCTGAGCATTCTGCAGGCTCTTAGTCTCTGGCGTGTCACCCTTTTTACCTATGGGGATTTTCAATTGACCCATTTCACGCATTGGGTAAGGGGGAACAGCATAGAGAGCCTTGGTGTTCGAAAGTTCTGATCTCACCATCACAGGAGTGCCTAGTGCCCTCAGAAGTTCCCCTTGCCTAAAAGGAGAGTGTGCAGACACTACTACATAGCTTTTGAAAAATACTACCACAGACCTACCTAGTCCATTAGTTTACTTTCAACCTTCATAAGCTCTAGCTGTAACTGCTGTAACACAAGATTGCTATTTAAGAACTGTAAATCAAAAAGCACTAGGAACCAGGAAGTGTAGAGTATAATTATTATGATTACAGAGATAAATTTATAGCACCTAACTTTATCCTGCTTACTGTGATTTAATTAACTCCCCTTTTTTCTTATCTTCTATTAATAGACCAAGTTCTATTATTATTATTATTATTATTATTATTATTATTATCTCTAAATTTGGATATTACATTTTCTATTTTCTGAACAAAGTAAGGCTATATGAATATGGATGCTCCAATGTTTTTTTTTTAAACATTTTGTTTGTCCTCCCAAGTGAGATATCAGCAGCTTTATATTTCAAAACCATAGAGTCAAAGCTTACTGATATTCCCATGACCCGTTTTCTTAGTTCCCTGTTCTTCTTTCAGTGTGTCCCTTCTACGTGGATTCAGCTTCCTTCTCTCTGGCTCATCCTCTGCTAGTGCCTTGTAGGGTGCAATGACTATCTCTTTTGGTCCTTTTCTGAAAAGGTCTTTAATCCACCATGACTCTTCAGTGACACTTTAGCTGGCACAATGGTCCACGCCTACAGTTATTTTTCTCACAATTGCCTGAAGCTAGTTTTCCATTAACTCTCAGCTCCCATCGTTGACTTTGAGAAATCTGTAGTCGTCTAAATTGGTTTTCTGTGTTTTAATCTCTCCACAGCCACTGACTTTCTATCTTCTTTTCCTTTGCTGTTATTTTTTAAGAATTTATCTTTGTGGTCTGTAATTTCTTGAGGATGTATTCAGATATTTCCTTTCACTTATTCTTGGAGGATTTATTGGGATTTTAATCCTTCTTTTGTCTATTCCTCAGTCACCACGTTTCCCGTCTTATCTCCTCTGTTCTTTAGTTCCTGAAATGCTGTTGAATAAACCTTTCATGGTGTATTCCAAGTCTTTCAACCTGTCTCCAATTCCCCACAAGCTTATTTCTGCGATATCCTGAATAATTTATTCGAACACCTCTTCTAGGCTCTAACTTCCCTAAGTTAGTCCATGAGGCTGCAACCCCACTGCGTGGCATCTTTTTTTTTTACATATTTTTTTGTTTTTCTCTTTCCATGTAAATTTTATGTAACTTTGTTAGAGTTTGTACTTAACACTTGTTAAGTGCACCAAGGGAATCGGCAACCACTTTAGATTAATTTCTTGGATAGGTAGTTCCTGGATGGTATAATATAAATCTAACTCTCAAACCTACATGTTATACAACTTGGGATTTTCATTCTCAGTAGAGACGTTTTTGTCTAGCACCTCAGCACAGAAAGCCCTATAGGTCTGGGGTTTGATTTGTTGTTTGTTTTTAATCGATCCTTGCTCCATTTGTTATGTCTGCAGAAAAACAAACATCCTTTTGAGAGTCTTGTATTTATGGTGAAATCTCAAGGTTTTCATCTATGCTGAAGGCCTTGTGTCCACCAGCACTGAGGCTCAAGCTCCTGGGTTACTTGAGCACACATCCCACCCCACCTCTACACTCACCCCACCCCACCCTTACTCCACCCTTGGTGCTGCATCAAAGAGGATTGAGGCAGGGGCACAGCTCCTACCAATGAAACATGAGACACGGGAAATAACAGGTACTTTAGAGTTACATCAAAGCTTTATTCTTCCCAAGAGGTGTCTGAGGTAAACAGTTTTTCTCCCTAAGTTTCATATTCTGAGAAATAACTCATAATACCAACCTTCCACAACCATTGCAAATTAGGCAATAAATAAAATAACTTGCAAAATACCTGGCATGTAAAGGGTGCTTAATAATTTTAGCCTTCCCCCTTCAAATGGTCATGTGTGTGGCCCACTGATGGTTGGGAAAAAATGTTAAAGTGGAAAATTCAGCAGCTAATGGAGGAACATAATTAACTTGGCTTTTAGAAATCTGGATTCCTTAAGGATCCAACTGAGAAAAGCCAATAAAGATTCAGACATTGACCTGTCCCTCCCTGGCTGCACCCAGCTAGTTGGTGCCTCGGGGCCTTTGCGTCTCTGTAGCATGCTTCTGACATAGGTGGCTGTCTCCAGAGGCTGAGAATGAGGACATTTGGAGTCTGATCTTATCAAGGGGAGATGACTTCTGCATGGCCGTGCAGTGTTTGCAGAGTTCCAGCCTCTATTCTTCAGCTGTTAACAAGTGAAGGCAGGCAGCAGCAACGATGACAACTTTCCCCAGGCCACTCCTTTAGGGTGACCAAAGTCTACGTTACTAGTCCATTCAGAACAAGAATTGTAAGTAACTTTGAAAACCATTAAGTTGTGAATTGCTAAACACTGTTCCTGGTATTATCAGTCTCCAGCACAGATGGTTGGCAGTCTCGCCTGACAGTAATGTATAGTAATAATACGCTGCAGGGGAAAAAATAGGGCTTCTCTAGAGGAAGTGCTTGTACTAGAGATGGGAAGGTCATCTTCCAGATTGTTAATATTGCATTTCCTACTCCTGTGTGTGTGTGTGTGTGTGTGTGTGTGTGTGTGTGTGTGTGTGTGTTGCAGGAACAAGGTCGTGTGGGTGCATGCACATACATGTGCAGGTGCATGGGAACCTGTAGACATGTGTATGGAAGCCAGAGGTTGACTTCAGCTGTCTTTCCCAGTCACACTCCATCATGTTTTTGAGACGGGGTCCCTCACTGATCCTGATTTGTGATTGTGGCATCACACCCAATTTGTCACACGGATACTGGCCTCCAAATTCAGGCCCTCATGCTTGCCTGGCACCTTGCTGACTGAGCCCTCTCCCTGTTCTGATATTGTGTTTTTAAGACTCAAATCCACCAGAGTGATGAAGGTGGTGTGCTGGTCTTATGTCAACTTGACACACAAACCTCAACTGAGAAATACCCCCCATAAGATCTGGCTGTATCGCATTTTTTTAATTAGTGATTGATGGGGGAAGGCCCAATCAATTGTCGGTGGCTCCATCCCTGGGTTCTTTAAGAAAACAGACTGAGCAAGCTATGGGAAGCAAACCAGCACTCCTCCACAGCCTCTGAATCAGCTCCTGCCTCCAGGTTCCAGCCTGTTTGATTTCCTGTCCTGGCTTTCTTCAGTGATGGACTATGATGTGATTGTGTAAGCCAAATAAACCCATTCCTTTGAGACTTGTTTTTAGTCATGGTGTTTCACCATGGCAACAGAAACCCTGACTAAGACAGGTGAGCTGCTTTCCTCATCTGCAGTAGAGAAATTTATTTGTGGGACATACTGACTTCCCTCCAAATCATTTTCCTTATTCTGCTCCAATGGGAACAAGTTTCCCACTGATGTCAAGGAGAGTTAAACTTTCTCACCCAGTGCTGTGCCTCCTCTGACTCATTTCAGGTAGATTACCAGTTTAAATTTGTGAAGCCTTAACTGAACTATTTCTTTGCTCCAGAAGTTTCTCTTACTCTTCCTGAGTAATGACAGCTTGGTGTCAGGGTGAAAAGCCCGACTTACATGTGATTCTTCTCCAGGAACCTTTGTCCCCAGTGAAACTGGAATTTATTTCCACTGGTGCCTGTGCAGCGGCCTCTACCCTCATTCCATCCGCTATCGAATGGTTCTCATCAACAGGAACTCATGGTCTCTCTTTCTGGGTAGCCTAAACTTGGTGGGCTCCATCTAATGAGCCTTCAGTGTGGCTATCTGCCGGCCCACTGACTCCTGGTTATAATATAGACCCATTCAATTGGCAGCCCTGGCTCACACAGGCCACAAAAAGAGAAGAATCGAAGAATCACGTGACCTCTCTTTACACTTGCATACTCAAAAGTGCTGCTTTCCTTTTGGATGCTGAGATTTCAGAAGAACTTCCAGGGTTGGGGACTCAGCTCAGTGGTAGAGCGCTTGCTTAGCAAGCACAAGGCCCTGGGTTCAGTTCTCAGCTCCGGCGGGGCAGGGTAAAAAAAAAAAGAGAGAAGAACATCCTTCAGATCCTTCATTTTACACTTCCCTTTCCTTTCCCATCCCTAATCACTCTGAGATCTCCAGAGTGACAGTTTGTGACCTATAGCCTGACCTCATCCACTTCTTACTCTCATTTGTGGGAAAGGGCCTCTCTTCTTCTGTTTGATGCTCCTTTATCAATGGTCCCTTTTCTTCCCCACCTGGTTCTCACCAATGTCTCATCCCCAATCCCTTCCCCAAACCACTAAACCCCAGGGGCAAAGGGCACTGTGTTGAAAGGAACAATGCGTTGGGAGGTATTTCAGTGATCTTTTTCCTGTTATATATCCCAGGACAATACAAAGTAAAACATATCAACAGCTGTGTGTCCAGAGCAGAGCGAGTGGCCACTGTCAGCTAACTGCAGAGCTCAGCTCTGGTTTATAGCTCAGATCTTAGGGGGACTCCTCAGACTCTCACGGCTCTAACCAGTGTGAGGCCCAAGAGGCCATGGCATCACCCTTGGACAACCCCAACTACAAATTTTGTCTTGTCATAGACTTCTTACTATCTTCAGTAACACTGAATATTTTTGTGTTCCTGACCCTTCCAGTCACTCTACAAACTGAAACATCAATCTAATCTTCCCACTAAGAAAACCAGGAAGCCCAGGACAGCAAAATTAGGTGTTTCCCTAGAAGCAGAGGCTCAGATTTGTTTATTTTAACTCCAAGTCTAGTTCTATGAATGATTTGTTATCATTGGTAGCAGTGAAGTATCATGAACAGCAAGGCTAGGAATGGGCAAGTGAGAAAACCCTTTCTCCTCAAAATTTCTTCGTTAAAGCACTTCCACATTCCAACAGCATATGACCCGTTAACATGCAGATAATATAAATTTGAGGATGTGTGTATGGAGGGGAGATCAGTTTTTCATCATCACCAATGACCACAATAGCTAGCTAGCTGTGACTATAATAGCTGGATAGATATGACTTTTCTTAGGGAAAACCAGCTAAGAGGAAGTTTCATCAAAATAGAGGAAGATAAAGTGGAGTATGAGTCTGCCTCAGGTGGGTAGAGACCTCAAGGCTTTTTAGGATCAGAAAATTCTTTAGGCACATTTCTTATGCAAGTTGGAAAGTTAGATGGGTGAGGTCTTACACTAATGGCACCACTCCCTTTATTCCAGTGTGTTTCAGGCCTCTCCTTGTCCTTATCTCTTTCAGCACATGCCTTGGCTCCAGCATTAAATTTCCTGGTGTTATTTCCCTCTTTAAATTGTATATCATGCTTTTTTTTTTTTTAACCTCACTTGCTTTTTCACTGTAGACCTGCCTAAGAATGATTACTAACAGACACATAACAGAGTCAATGTTAGGCTGTCTTGAAATCTCCTCTGCCAAATAACATTATTTCATCACTTTTAAATTTAGCCTCAGGCAAGTTCTTAGGACAAGGGTAGAAGGCAGCTACATTCTTTTCTAAAACACTACAAGAATGGTCTCTAGCCCAGGTGCTAAATTGTTCCCCTCTGAAACCAGGGGAACTTGAGCCAGGCTTCCACAGTTTGCACAGCTCTCAGCATGGCTGTCTTCCAGGCTCCTGCTTGGACCTCCCCATTAAGCTCTGCTTACAGCATTCAACTGTTTTCCTACTTTAAAGTCCCAAAGTCTCTCACATTCCTTCAGAAAATAACATGGTCAGTTTCTTCACAGCAATATCCCACTTCCTGATACCAAATTCAATATTAGTTACTTTTCTATTGATGTGATGAACATCACAACCAAGGCAAGCCTATGGGAGCAACAGAGGGAGTGCAGGTGCATAGCATACTCAGAATAACATGGAACCTTGACTGAGTGAAGAGGTGGGTAGCAGGAGAGGTTAAGATTGGAGAACTCTCCAATTGCATATCTCCATTCTAGAGTCTGGAAATCCACCAGTAGGGAAAGAGGGGGCCATCTACTGAGTGATCTTATATCAATTAAACAGACTAAGTTAAGTTCCTGCTCCATCTAAACAAACAAGCAATAAAACATGAAAACCACACTCCCATGTGCCCTCTCTGCTGAGGTTGATGGCAGCTCAATAGAGAGCCAACAGGATTGGAGATGGTTGGGAGATAGGACCTGCAGAAGTCCCAGTTTGTGCCCTTTATAGGCTTGCCTATGTGTACAGAGGATTAGTTCTACTTGTGTACTTAGCATGTAGCTGATGAAAAAATAATTTATACAATAGGACATGATGGAGCAGCAATGAGTCTATAGGGAGAAAGTTTGCTAAAGATCCTGGGATAGGGGTCCATGTTTTCCACCAAACAAGGCTTAGTTTTTGTGTGAAGCACAGAGAACTTCATAACTGGTTGGATGCAGTGAAACTGCTGTTTTCATATTTTTCAGTCACAAGGCAAGGTATAGATGAATGTTTCCTGTCCTGATCCCAAATACCCAGAAGCCACTTCTCAAATTACCACACAGAGGCTAAATATGATTTATAAATACTTGGCAGATAGCTCAGGCTTGTTACTAGCTATCTTACATTTAAATTTAACCCATATTCCTTTTTACACTCTTCCATGTGGTAGAACCTTTATTAGCATGGCACATTCATCTCCTGCTCCCTCTGTGTCTGGCTGGTGACTCCTGACCACACACTTCTCCTTCCCATCATCCTTAGTTTGGTCGCCCCGCCTAACCTCCTGCCTGGCTACAGGATAATCAGTGTTTTATTAAACCAATTTGAGTGACAAATCTTTACAGTACACAGAGGATTATTCCACAACACAAGGTAAGGAAAATAGCAGTAAGCTAAAATACCTGCTTTTTACTATTATTAATTATTAGAATAAAAGCAATTATCATTCACTGGCAAAGTGAAAATATGATAGGAAATGATCACTATTATAAAATGTAAATATTTCCACTTTCTCTTAAATCAGTCAATGGATTTCTTTTTATTTCAAACCCCAATGAGACTTTTTTGAACAGAGTCTAAAAGTTATCAGAAAGGGAAAGCAAGAAAATGTAAGGAATATTTAAGAACAGTTTTAAAGAGAACAAGTCAGAAACTGCCTTCTGAAAGATGGAAGCTTCAATTAAACACAAGATACAGGGATGAACATGGATTGGTAACACAGGAAAGAGAAGATATCCATGTCACAGAGTAGAGCCCAAGGCAAGGCCATAGACACATGGGAAATGATTGCATGGTTCAAACCAGTAGAGGAGAGAGGGGCCATCTGTTGAATAGTTTTATATCAATTTAGCAGATGAAGTTAAGTTCCCACCTCACCTAAACAAACAGCCAGTGAAATAAGTTCTACTCATTAGCAGGGCAACATTTGCTAGAAAAGACCAATTGATAAATGTTTTCAGCTTTGGGGGCCACAACAATTCTGGTCATTATCTATCTCTGCCATCATAGTATAAAAGCTGCCTTTTATACAATTCTAGCTCCAGAGGAATCTGATCCCTCTGTCCTCAGAGGACACCTGCATTCATATGCACATACTGCCCTCCCCCAACACAAGCACACACATAGTTAAATATAATTAAAAATAAATAAAAAGATTATATAAGATCTACATATGTAACCAGATAAAATTTCAACCCATGGACCATGCTCAGTGCACTTTCTCACTTGAGATAATGTGAGAAATACCAGACATATTTTACTGTGCTTCTCTGTTTGTTTCAGGAGGGTGGGAAAGTTGTTTTCCCCCCCAGGAATTCTCTCCCAACATTTTATCCTCTCTTGTTCACAGCCAGCATTCCATTTCTTGGTTTCATTCATGGGGTACCATCAAACACACAGTTTCTACATTTTGTCTTTCCAGAAACAATTGGGCTTACCTGGAATAACCCTACTTTGGCTAAATCCTCTTTCCATGGGACAACCAGACTCATGTAGGATGTGGTGGATAAAGGGAAATAGAACTTTCAAGTGCAGTAGCCTGATGACTGCTCATTCCCTAGCTTTCTCTCTTCTTCCCTTGTGCTAGGCGGTTCAAGCCCTCCAAACTCCCATGCTGGGCACTCTATTTTGGACACTGCATCTCCATCACCTAGCTAGTCCCTGTTCAATTATTAGCCCACCTGACATCTCCTCCAGGAAGCTTCCCATGACATTCTTGGCAACTGCCATCCTGGGTCACACTGATTAGTGAATGCCTTTGTGTCTCTGCTATCAATTGAACAGTGAATCCCTGAAGGTCAGAACACTGCCTGTCTTGTCCACCTTTGCATCGCCAACAACTAGCATGGTGCCTGGTCTCTAGAGTGTAGTTGACAAGTGTTCACAGAATGCTTGCAGATACTCATGCCTATCTTGAGCATCTCAGGCAAGCTTCAGGTCCTTTTCAATGCACAAGAATGGTCCATACATTTGCCTTTTCAGCTTTAAATTTAGTCTAAATTCAGCTTTAAATGCAAGGATGCAGACATAAGGCCAGACATTATTTTCACAGTAGGAGCTCTCTAATTCCATCTTTGTGGAAACCTGAAGATACACTGAGAGCCAATCAATAGAAAATGATTGGATAAAATATGCAGCATTTCTTTTTCAGAATATTTTTCAAATCCTGAGGAGAGAAACGCTAAAACCCTATCTATGTCCAGGCATGGAGGGAAGTCCATGATACATTACAAATTATAAAACAGTTGTATGTGAGAGAGGATTTCTGTAAAAACAAAAACACAAACAAAACCAAACAAAAACCAGTTTCTGTAAAAGCATCAAAGAACTGAAAGGAAATAAAAGGCACAAACCTCATACGGCACTGTATATGTTTGTAGATGTGTGAATAAGAATAAATTGGTGTGAATGGGTGTCTGCTGCACTGTCAAATGTGGTTATCTCTGAACACGAACTGGAAAAGAAGAAATAGTGAACCTTAAACACATTGTGGCATTTACTACGTAAAAATGAATTTGTAGTTTCAGTACAATAACTAAATTAAACATTTACATTGACATCATCATAGGTCCTGGGATTTGGGGGGATCCTGTATTGACATACTCCATAAACTGGAGGGTAAGAATCATCTGGAGGTTTGTTAGAACCTTGCTGTGCCCCTGGGTCTCTAATTCAGTAGAGCAAGGGCAAGGCCTGGGAACATTCCTTTAAAAACATTTCCAGGAGGCCCTGCTGGTCTATGGATCTGACTTTGAAAAATACTGCTGTATCTCTAACTTCCCTGAAAAAAATATCAAAGGAAGCTTCCAGGGTGTCTGGAAGGGCCAAGGCAAGCAGTGTTCAAGAGATGCTTGAATGCCATCAGTAAAGCAGAGAAAGCCTTCCTTCTGGTCAATGGTACCCACCATGTCCTCCGAGCCTTCGCTCTGACTCCCACAGTGTGAGCCCTCCTGTGGGCTCAGAATATCACCAGCATGGTGCTGCTATTAGCCATTGGTGTTCTGAGCCTCCTTGTTTGTACCTTTCATCCCACATTCTCACATTCACAGTGACTTTGCTGCTGGATGCTTGAAAGGAAGCTTTGCTTTTATCAGGACCAGAAGTTCTGAAATCACACTCAAAGTTGGCCACCGCTGAGATCCATTTGGCTAGAGAGACAGCAGCCACTCTGGGTGAAGGGCTGTTTGAGCTGGGCATGATGAGAGCAGTACCATACCATACCACACCACACCACACTATACCACACTACACCACACCACACCACACTACACCACACCATACCCAGCATACCACACCACACCATACCATACCATACCACACCATACCACACCACACCACAACATACCATACCACACCACACCACACCACACCACACCATACCACACCACACCATACCATACCAGTCAGCTTGTACCTTCATAGGTGGCTTATGATAGAATCATTAAAATTGAAGACCCAGAATTGAGGTAGGAGATTTTGAGAGTATCACAGAAGAAGCCAAGGGGTCAACTAGATCAGCAAGGATGTATGGGACAGACCCTGCTCTCTCGTCATCTTGATGTGGCTGAACAGCTGTGAAGCATATGGCACCAGCTAAAGATTTGCCATCAAAGGTGATTTTGAATTACGGCTCTGCTGCTGCCTAGGCGTGTGGTCTCCATACTGGTCCTGATGTATGACCCATGTGATCCTGAGTAAAGCGTTTAACAAAAGCCTCCGTTTCCCATCTGCCTCAACATTAAAGGATACAGAAAGGATGTAGGGTTATGTGTAGGGCCAGCAAGCTAGCTCAGTGGATTAAGGCATTTGCTGCCAATCCTGACAACTTAAGGTCAGTCTCAGGACCCACACAGTGGAAGGAAGAATGAACAACTAAAACAAGTCCTCTGACCTCCACATGCACATCCTGACTTATGTGCCCACACATACATGTGTGTACACATGCAAAATAAATGAATAAACATGATAGAATTTTAAAAAAAATATGCTGTATATAAATAACCTGGCACTTTTGCAGTCACTAGTGTCATTATGACAGTATTTCATGAATTGCAAGACGCACAACTTAAAAAATGCAACACACATGAAACTGAGTAGTATTTTACCCCTGCTGCTGACCAGGAAGCTATTGTGATATGAGTGTTGTGGTCTGAAAATCAGACCAACACTGGGAAAATCCGCCATGTATAAGAAAAGTCTGGACACACCAGGGAAGGCCTTCCTTTCAAACACAGCTCAATAATGTTCATGGTAGCCTAAACTCAACATAGATATCATGATGGTGAACATAGACGCTACAGTGAGTTGAAAATGTTTCAGGAGACTCAAAATCTCAATGGGGAAAGACTGTGAAGAATGTTACTTCTTGGGGCTAAGAAACGACTCATTGGTTAAGAGTGCTTACTGCTCTTTCAGAGGACCTGGATTCAGTTTCCAGCACCCACATCAGGTGGCTTACAACCACCTGCAACTCTAGCTTCAGGGGATCTAATGATCTGCGGCTTCTTTGTGCACCTGCACACACATGAAACACATGAAGTTACACAGGCACACACATATACACATAACTGAAATGGAAAGATCCAAGGCCCCAGGAGGGATCAGAAAGACCTGTAAACTGGAGAATTGAGGATAATTTAATAAAGGGTAGTTTGTGAGGTCGTGGGCAGGGCTCAGGACAACCAGCAAGGAATAATGCTTCTTGTCATCACAGAAGAAATAGTGACCACCCCTTCCCTGTAAGGGGCAAGGAGCAAAGGTTAGGAGAGCCGTGCAAAAGTAACTTCAGAGAGGGGTGGCTGGCAGGAGCAGTGGCCTCTGGTGGGGGCACTAGAAAGGAAGAAGTGTTGAAATAATTCCAACCCTTACAGGACCCCTATCCATTGGTCTCCTTTGGGTACACCCCTTTGGTTGAGTCAAGCAGAACCAAATAATAAATGCTTCCTAGGAGTTCTTGCAGGCCAGCCTTCTAGGCAGAAAGCACAACAGGGCACCACAGGGGCTGAGCAGTGAGACTGCACATATCACCTTACTGCTCACATAGTTTTCATCTCATGGATACATGTGAGTCATACATGATTTTAAAATATTTCCAGCTGTGCTTGCTAGCAGATGTAATCTCAGGACCATAAAGTCAAGGCCAGTCTAGGCTGTTTGAGTTGGAAATGTAAGTGGCTACATAGCCAGACCTCGTCTCAGTTAAATGATAGAGGAAAAAGGGGTGGGGGAGCCTTGAAATCTACCTATGTCATCTCTTCTCATAAGCAACAGGAAGTAAGTTTCCACCTCACTGTGGCGCCTCCAAACCCTGACAGACCTTGTAAAATCCTCTCTCATAGCACCCTGCTGGGTCAGTTCCAGGGAGCTTGGCATGTCTGAATATGAAAGGCAAAGCAGGGCTGATGTTAGCTGAGTAACCAAAGATTTGCAAAGGACAAACGCGCTGACCAGAAGAGAAAATCCTGATAAAAATGAGCTTCAGGAACATTAGTTTATCAAGAAGGACAAGGAAGAGAGGACACGTGTGGGGTGTGAGGGAAAGTAAGGCTGCATGGGATTCATCCACAGCACAAAGATTCCTACACACTGGAGTCGGCAAAGGATTCACTAGTGAGATGGTGAAAGACCCCAGTGACTGCTGATCAACAGCCAGTGGTGCTGGGTTTCAAAACTCCCATAGCAAATGCAAACTAAATTCCCCTAAAACACTAGAATGGACTTGCCCAGCACACACACACACACACACACACACACACACACACACACACACACACACACTGTGATCCAGTCATTTTGCTCTAAATGCACACCCAACAGAAAAACATGCAAAGGAAAATCTGATACATGAATGTCTTCACAGCAGAAGGATCCATGATGATCCCAAGGGAAGGGATGACCTGCAGCCACACATGACCACAGGATGAACAGGTTCATTCCCAAAGTCAGGTTAAATATTCTATGGCACTACAAGTCAATTTGGTGCTTATCTTTGTGGACAGAAGAGGCAGAAGTGATTGAGAGCAGGTAAAAGGAGACTCCTTGGTACTAGTGATGGTTTTGATGTGAGCAGTGTTTACATTGGTGAGCAGTGGTTACATTGGTGGGCAGTGGTTACATTGGTGGGCAGTGGTTACATTGGTGGGCAGTGGTTACAGTGGTTACATTGGTGGGCTTGTTTTGGGCTCATTAGCCAATGGTATGATTATTATCTGCATATTTTCATCTATTTGCAGTTTATAGATTAACTAAATGCTTTTGTCAAAGGTTTTTATAAAAGCTGGGCAGAATTAGATCTAAGAGGAAATAAGGTAAAAACTCGCCTGGAGAGCAAGCTCGATGATGTCAAAGGCAAGATTCAATTTTAGCCCCAGCACTCATCTATTATAATAGATCATCATGTGTTGTCTCCCAACCCAAATCTGGAAAATCGTGTCCTAAAAAGAAATTGCTAAGGACTTTGAATTTCATCCTATCATCCCTTTCCAACTTGGCTGAAATTAAAGCTCTATTAAAAAGTGACTTCATTTAATATAACTTAAATTGCCTGGCTTATCTGTCCGAGCCAGAACTGCATTTCACAGCCTTCACATATGAGTATAGGGATGCTTAACACTTTGTTCTTTGTGACTCCCCCAAATCTAAAAAGCTTGCACATGAACAAAACAGATGTATGATACAAATTATGGAATGGCTAATATAAAATCAAGGGGCCCAAATTATGTATTTCAACAAGTTCTAAATCATGTTCTGTGCCTAATAGCATAATTTGAGGAACTCAACAGAGGGATGGCTTCTCCTAGCCACCACCTCTGTTTCTCAGTACACTCACACCTCTCAGCAGACTTGAACAGCCGTAGCAGGGCAAAGGACACAGCTCCTGATGATGTTCTGGTTGCAGCCAGTGGCACATCCGGGTTCATCCCAGCCAGAGCTTTATATACTGATGAGGAGTCCCTTTTCTCATCATATTGGATCCGGCGGTGAATCTACCCAGCATGCTCCAACAAGCCAGAGAGAGAAAGATGATGGCATAACTCCAGCCACATGGCCACCAGGAGCCTGCAGTCATTGTGTATTACAGGTCGTTCTCTGTGTCAACAACTATCTCTCCAGTGTCCACTTACACTTGTCTCCAGTCAGGACGCTACAGCTACCAAAGGGAGTGTGGCTCTTCTGCCCCAAGAACTCATGGGCAGTGGTTTACACTGCAAGAGTAATTTATTACCTTTAAACAAACCAAGAATGGCTAAAATCTATTTCATTTTTGCAGCCCAGAAAGTCTAAATAAATCCTCTCCCAGTCCCAAGCACACACAGCCTTTTCATTTCAAATCCCACGGTCTCCTGTACTCTACATACATCTTTGTGCCCCATTTTTCTCCTGTATTTTTAAACCCTTCCTCACTCCCTTGTGAGCCACAATGGTGGCCAATCCTCAACCTTCAGCACCTAGAAAGAGTTGCCTGTTCCATAGCAATCCCACCAATCTCTTTTTCTCTTCTTTCTTTTTTATTTTTATTTTTACAAATAATTAAAAAAACAAACAAACAAACAAACAAACAAACTGGGAGAGACCATGCATTTCACTTGAGTTGCAAGAGGAAAACTACACACTTTCCTCAGAATCTGTTTTAGCTGATGACCTCTAATCATGACTTTCCATTTACATACAAAAATGCATTTCCCTGCTAACGTCCTACGCAACCTAAGTCAGAAGCTCATTTTTTTAGTAAAACGGGAGGTGGAGGGGACCTGTAGGGCCCTGGCCCCAGTTTTGGGTAACTGTTGCCTTGCTTGCTGACCTTGACCTTGATATCCTCCGTATGCTAATTCCATGTGAGATTCCACCATCCTGAATGCTTAAGGGAAGCTACTTGTATGTGTATCCAGCATATTCGGCGTTAACTGCTTAGATGCAAGATTGTAAAACATCAGGAGCGAACTTCTGCCCTCTGGGGTTCTCCCATTGTGCTTTAAACCTGTATTTAAGACCTCCTTCCTCCTTCAATAAACAGCATTCAGCATTCAAAAAAAAAAAAATGGGAAAGAAAGAAACTGAAGACAGCAATGTTCTAAAACAGGAAGTGGTGATGGTGTCATGGGCTTATGAGGATGCTGGACTAAAGTCTATCAAATTGTACAAACAGGAAAATTGCATACTATGTGAATTATCTGTCAATAAAGATCTTATATTTAAAAAAAAAAAAGAAAAAATGCATTTCCTACCCTTCTCTCTCTCTCTCTTTGATTCTAAAACAGGATCTCAGTATCCTTGGCTGGAATGACCTTGAACTTCTGATCCTCCTGTTTTCACCTCCCAGGAGCTGGGATTACAGGCCTGTTCGACTGTGCCCATTCACACTGTGGTGGGGGGCGGACCCCTGGATTACTCTTAATGCTAAGCAAGCATTTGAATAACTAACTGATCAGCTCCACTAAGTGTTTCTTTAACACACACACACACACACACACACACACACACACACACACACACACACACACACTTTATCTGCATCTGTATCTAGGCCTGTGCCATTCTTCCATCTGTACAGAAGTAACAACAAGGCTCTCTTCATCAGGCTGTGGCCATATTAAGGGAGCTCCTGCTTGCAATGCACGCAACAGGGCCTGGCACAGATAAGCATGCCTATAGTTTCCAACTGTGCTCTTGGCTGGTGCCATCACAACTGCAATCATTAAAACTCACTGCACCACTTCTGCACTGGAGCTGATTTTATATGAACTGTTTTGCTCTTAAACACCCCCCCCACCCCCGTCTCAGTTATCTCTGTATTTTGGAAATTGTCATCAGTGGTGCGTAGGGAGCTAATCATATGTAAGGAAAGCTTTTGACATTCTCCGAGGACTCACTTCACATTAACAAGATCACAGGATGCGTTGCCCACTCAGTCGGGCTGGCAGGACTCCCAGGGTTCCCCATGCACTCACTCATCACTTGTGAGATGGGTTCTGGGTCAGCAGCCAGCAGGAAGAATTCAGGCGGTCATGTGGTTCAACATGGGCAAACGCTTACCTGTGTCTGTCTGGGTAGTCCTGTTCCTCTGGTCACGTATATAGTAACTCTTACAAAATTAAACTTTTTATTAGAAAATAAGAATATCAAGTATGTGGGGAAATGCTTATATGACCCTTAGAAGGATTTCCTTCAGCCTTTTGACCTTTTCGGTCTGTAAAATTTAGCCCTCTTGGCTGGAGGCATGACACTTCAGAGACTGGCCTTAAATGCTGCAAGCTTTCACAGTGAACAAATGAAGGCTCAGGAAGAAGTCGGAGAGATGCCCCGCCCTCTCCCTCCCTCCCAGAGCACTATTCCAATAATCTAATTTAACTGAAACATGAAACTGAGAACAGTCGGGAAAATACCGACCTTGCTTTGTGCATGAATAACCACTAACAGCTTATTTTCTTCCTTTATCAAAAATAGGTCTTTGAAAAAGAATGTGAACAAAAGGGTTCAGGAAGAGCCCCAAGGTAGAAATTGCTGTCGTGACCCAAGAAGAAAACAATGCTTGTTAGTCTCTATTACTCCTTCAGGCCCTGGAGAAGAGTCCCCTTCCTTCCAAGCACCCTTCCTTTCTGTGTGTCTCAGGAGTCAAGTGCCCAGCGTGCCTGAGCAGCTGGCACTGTGCCAGAGCTTGACACCCTCCAGTGGTGAGAGCTGGGATTTGACTGAAAGAAGAAAATCATCCACAGAAAAAACGAAGACCTTCATCTCACCATGAGACCCTGCACTGCGGGACTGGGACGTGACTGTCTCATATGCCTCACCCAGGGGTGAGGGGAAGGATGCTATGGTCCCTTCTACTTGTCTGTCTGTCTCATAATAGCTCTAGTACTTGCCCAAAGAGAGACATTAGGGAGGCTTCCTCCAGGGAGGCCTCAGCCTCCCCGGGCTGCCCTGGCCCTCCAGCCCTAGGGATGGAAGGAAATGGCTTCCCACTGCTGTTGATCTCTGGGTACCACAGCTTCCCTGGTGGTTCCCCTAGCCTATTCACATCTACAAAACAAATTCCTATGCTAAGTCTCTTGAACTAATTCAGTAGGGAGTTGACAAGACTCTGGATAAGCCAATAATCTGTTGTTTTTCAGTGAAGCTAATTCTGATGGTTTGTCTTAAAATATAGGCTAAGCAAAGGCACTCTGCCTTCCCACTCCCTCTATCTTAAACAGTACAAATCACTAAAATACTATTCTCAAATCAGAAAAGAACTTATTTTTTTGTTTTGTTTTGTTTTTTTGAGACAGGGTTTCTCTGTGTAGCTTTGCACCTTTCCTGGAACTTGCTTTGGAGACCAGGCTGGCCTCGAACTCACAAAGATCCACCTGGCTCTGCCTCCCGAGTGCTGGGATTAAAGGCATGCACCACCAACACCTGGCTCAGAAAAGAACTTGAAAAGAACTCAACTCCACCCATCTACTTAACTTCTTATTTTATTGTTAAAAAATGAGGATTTTATCCCATTCAAGTAAACACATGATAGAAAATGCTTTTAGTGGAAAGTCTTTAACAAGTACAGACCTTGCAGAAAATGTACCATAAATGGACATTGGAGTGTTTTTTGGAGTCTCTGCATTTCTTTTCTGTCTCTGCAGAATTCTAGATGCTTTGTCGCCACAATAGAGGGACAGAGAGCCAGTATGACCCCATCAATTCAGGTGCTCGTCGGCTAGTGCTGTGCAAAGCATATCTAGGAGATGCCTTAGAAACTCCTGTGGATAACTCAGCATTTCCTTTACTGACAAAATTCCCTTCTCTAAAATTATAAAACACCTCACCATGTGGCCTCTGGGGATGCTGTTGAATGAGTCCAGGAGACTCTGTCAGCAAAGTCTCACAGCATCCAACTTGTTGGATTTTGAGTACTGTAAATTAGAGGGGACAGAAGCAAGGGAAGACTCCATCTTCTGGGGCTGGAGTGGACACCTCCACGCTGTCCCTCTGTCCTCCAGGCTGGTCCATGCCATCATTGTTCTGCTGACCTGTCCTCATGCTGGAAGCGGAGGAGGCTCCAGGGGCCACTATTCCCACACTTCTGTTTTGATAGCAACATAATCACAATTTTCCAGTGTGACATTCTGGCAGCTGCAGAAACACTGATGTCTTGATTTATACATGTTCGGAAATGGACTAGCTGTTGATATGAAAATGTTAATTAGTATGATAGCTGCTCTTTAATTTACATATTCTGTTAATTAACTTTCTCTTCAAGAGTGACCAGATTTGAAAAATGAAAGCAGGGAAACTATGGGACTGTAGAGATAAGAAGATTTTAAAGACATTTTTCTCTTACCCACTCTCCTGATACCAAATCACCTCCACTCCCTGCTTGGGATCTCTCTGCTTATACTCGTGTACCTCTAAGATAGACCTAGGAACCAATCTTTCCCTGGAGTGCTTTCTCCAGGAGGAAAGACAGAGATCCTTAAAAAAAAAAAAAAAAAAAAGCCCGAATGTCTATTTGTGGGACATTTTGTGCAAGGTCTGAACTTGTTAAAAACTTTCCAATTAGAAGCTTTTTTTTTTCTATCATGTGTTTAATTAAGTTACTCCCAGGAACAAGCATTATCAAATACTGTTAAATCACTGTTGATGTTAATGTTAAGCCTTTGTTGCAAGCACTCTTTTTAATATTATTTTCCTTCTTTAACATACTATATTCACTTAACATATATTTATAACACACACACCCAGAGGTCAGGGGTCAGGCAGCTGCAGGTCTTGGACCATCAAAGGTGGCCTTGACAAAGTTGCCCAGGGTGGCATTGCAGCCCCCCGGCTGATGTGTAGCAGTCATCATCAGTGACTTCTTGGGCATAAGAGCAGAGATGATGCCAGTGCCTCTGGAGGGCAGGGATGAGATGAACCAGCACAGAGCCACAGTAGCTTGTCACATTGTATGGAACAATGGGAGCTTGCTAATCTTGTTCCCCCAGGAGCCTCTCCACACAGGGACAATGGAAAGGTTGGCCAAGATGATAGACCCACGCATGGCAGAGGCTATCTTGGAGCATTTAACAAGACTGACAAGACCATTGTAGTTCCCAACAGTGACAGAAGCTTTGGCCCTGATTCCGCTGGCCAGCCCAAGTCTGCTTCCACTCTGGCTGTATCTTCAGAACCTCATCCTTTAGGGACGTGCCCAGGAAAAAGTCACTAATCTTGGACTCCTTAATGGGCTGGGAGAACAGGTAGATCTTTATGATCTTGGCCAGGCAGCCCAGCTTGGTGATAGAGATCCACTCCTTGTCTTTGTCTTTATTTCCAAGAGCCCTGCAGCCTGGACTACAGCCATGACCCCCATGACTGCTGCCGAATCCTCTGCAGGGGCCACTGGATCCTCCTGGCCCTCCCGCTGCACTAGCGTCATCTGCCATTGTGGTGTTTTCCCAAACAAATTATTTTCCTTTGAATAGGCAAAGATGTAGGGGCTAGGGTGACTGGACTCCCTAGTTGATGACTACTTGACCCTTCCCTGGTGCCCTGATTGTCTTGAACAAAGGACTATCAGTCAAGCAGCATCTTGGACTGCCTTCTTGCCCACTTGATGTCTATGGATATCTTAGGGAAGATATACTGTAAATATGGCTGTTGCTGCTTAAGAACACCTCCAGTTCCAGAAGGTGCTGACCTAGCCATGATTGTTTCAAGCAACTTACACTGGGCATTTTGTCATCAGAAGCTTTGGTACAATCTACATGACCATGTTGCCATGTTCACCCAGGCTAGAGGAGAGCTGTGTTCTTTGCTATACTCAGGGTTCAAAACACCTACACCAGAAGAAAAGAAATACATTTTAAAATTATGAGTATGACTAATATAAAATCAATGAACCAAAATGATTTATTTTAACTGTTTCTAAATAATGCTCTGACCTTTGTACCTTAAAGTAAATCAGAGGGTCTCTATGAGATTCAGGGATACTAAACAAACTGAAGACAGAGGAATATTCATAGAAAACAAAAGAATTTGATAAACAAAAAAAAATACTTACATATTAAACAGTCCTGCTCTTCTACTAGGTTCTGATAATGCCAGAAGCTATTATATTCCATCAAGCAACTAAAAGTGTCCTCTCTAGTGAATGCGCTTTTCCTGAAATGAACAATTCAAAATGGTTTGGAAATTCTCCCCATCATAAAGCAAAGTATTAAATAAAATAGGATTGTAATTATGATTAAAAGCTTTAACACTTTTTGAAGGTTAAAACAATGCTTGGTGTGGTGCTTTGCATGTGGATGGTCCCCCCAAAAGCTGACATATTTAAATGCTTGGTCCCTAGTTGATGGAACTGTTTGGGAAGGATTAGAAGGTGTAGCCTAGTTGGAGGAGATGTGTCATTGTGGTTGGGCTTTGAGGTTTCAAAAGACTAAGCCATTCTCAGTTGGCTTTCTCTCAGACTCATGGTTGTTGTCTCAACATGTAAGCTCTCAGCTAATGCTCCAGCATCATGCTTGTTTGCCTGCCTGCTGTCATGCTCTCTGCCATGAGGATCATGTATTTCAACTCTCCAGAACCCTGAGCCCTCAAATGAAATGCTTTCCTTTACAAGTTGCCTTGGTCATGGTGTCTCTTCATAGCAACAGAAAAGTAACTATGATATGTGGTGAGTAGAGAAGAAGAAGAATATAATAATAATAATTCTAGGAGGAAATGGAGGAAAATACATTCCAAAAGATATAATTAAAAGTATTTTAGAATGGACCCACCAACCTCTTTTGGCCTCTGTGGGTACCATATACACATGTGGTGCACAGACACAGATTTAGGCTAAAGGTGTATACATGTAAAAAATAAGATTGAGTTCAAAAAGAAAAAGAAGCCTAGGGCTGTTAATCAGACACATCACGTGCTTTAAGGATTCTTGAAACAAAGAGAAGAACTTTCCTCATAGAAAAAGTAGGTTTCATGCTAAAGCTGAGGGAGAAGTTTGTACTATCATTTTCCTAAACCAATATAATCCCCAGCTGTACTCTAAACACTTACCCACAGATATGTATTGTCCTCACCCCTCATCAAAGAAGTATCTTTCTTCAGCAGAGATCCATAACTGGTCAATATGCAGAGAACAAGAGACTCTGGGCTACCCAACCCCCAACTGATGAATTTCCAATGCATCCCAGGGCTCAGGGAACATAGTGGAAGAAGGCCAGAAATGGTAAGAGTCAGGGTACCAGGACATCTGCTGGGAGACGGTGCCATCTGTATATGAGAATCCACACCCATGTACTCTCAACAACATGGTTGCCTGAACAAAGATAGGCGCAGTGACATGCCTGACAGCTGACATGCAAATGTGGCCAGGAGAAGTTCCACAAGGTCCCACCCCTAGATAAAGAGCTGCAGGTGTTCGATGTTTGCCGAGAGAGGGAAACTTAGAATCTGTCTCCTCCAGGGTGAATTCCCACATATGTTAGCCAGTCCCAAGTGGTCAGTCCTGGACACATCTACATATGAGCAAAGCTAAATGGATTCAGTAGAGAGTGTTTGTGTGTGTGTGTGTGTGTGTGTGTGTGTGTGTGTGTGTGTGTATTTAAAAACAATAGTAGGATATAACAACAATAATTAAGAAGGGATCATGAATTTGGGAGGAGACACATGGGATGGGTTGGAGTCATGAAGACGCATTTTCATGTAAGAAGCTCTTAAAAATAAAATTATTAAACAAAAAGAATGTGATCTCAATAGCAATTATAGCACAGAGAAACAATGGCTGCCTCTGAGACAGAAGAAAGCGCGGCCTTCTCATGGGTTTCTTAGTGTGGTTAATAAAATAATCCAGGAATGGACTCAAGTGAAAGGTCAATTTTATTAGAGTTTAAAAGAAAAACCTCCAAGGCAGATAAGTTGTAAATCTCAGCAGATGCCTGAAAGAGGAGAATAAAGGAGAGAAGGAAAGGACCCTCTCTGGTAGAGTGTCCAGCATGTGAGGGAGAGAAGGGCATTAGAGAAACAGCAAGGAAGTCCAAGGACCAGAAAGAGTGCATTTAGGTTCTGGCCAGCATCTGAAAGAACAGCAACAACAACAACAACAACCGCACACACACACACACACACACACACACACACACACACACACACACACAGACTGACGAGCCTGAGGGAAGAATGGCGTACTGCGAAAGCAGACGAACGTGAGTCAAGAAGTCATCCTAGGCTAAGGCATTAGACGAGTGAAGAGAGTGTGAGTGCTGAGACACGAAGATGCGCAGAAGCACTGAGCGAAGTCCACGGATGAGGACCTGGAGAGTCGCCCTTTTTGATTAGTTAGCGACCGCTCTCCACACTCCAAAACAAAGGATGGTTTCCTCAGGCAAAGCACGCATTCAGGACTTGCATCACAGAAGAAGCAAACATGATCCAGTGCCCATCTGATAGTCGTAGCCGTTGAATGCTCTCAACAGCACACGCGGTTATTGTGGTACAACACTCTCATATGTGCAGTAACGATACAGGACCATCACGGTTTTGATTGCAGGAGGTGGCGTCTAGGTTCCGGATTTTAACAGTGTTAATTAGAGGCTTGACGAATTTGTAACACAAGTGAGTCATAGCATACTCAGATGTCCGTTTTAGAGAATAGAGGTCACATAGCAGAGGAATCATACGGTAGAACCTTTAGGAAGAGGCAAGTAAACAAAGGCACGACGAACGAGCAGAAAAAGCATCTTGCAACCGTATGGAAGCCAAAAGACCACACATCTAATTCTCACATGCATAAGTCGACCATATTTGGAACACGGAAAATGCTAGGCACGCGCTCTTGCTAGGTCCATGTAGATACGGGAGCTGACAATGCCGGACCAACCTACATGGTGGGGAGGACACTGTGCTGGTTAGAGTGACGTGCGTCATTAGCGACAGAATGCGCTATGGGGTATGGAGACGTGACTAAACTTGCAGGCAAGTCAGTGACTGGTTCATTTTAAGATTTCCACGCAAACTGGGAAAGTTTTGGTTCATTTTATCTCAGCAAACTGATGCTCTTAGAACACGTCTCAGAGATCACGTGCTAATCGATTGTAGACTTCTCTTCCACGAGTGTTTTTTCTGATGTCTTTCTCTTTCACATTTGTGGCTCCTATGCGCCTTTCTTCATCGTGGCGTTCTTTGTGCCTATTGAGACGCTCGCAACCGAGGTTCTATGATTCTGTTTTACTCTAGCTTCGCGTAATAGTGATTACGCTCTTGCCAACTCAGCCTAGGAGAGCGCTTTAGGCAAAAGAGGTGCCTAGACGACAAAGGGAGGTTTTTTGCCATTAACTCGCTGTCCTTCTCTATCCTATTGCTATACTAATCAAATAGCGGCCGACGACCCAATCTTGCCTAACCACACATCTAGCCTACCCTATATTCGATTAGGGGCAACATCACCATGTCTTGTACATTGTGAACGATATTGAATGAATTGGAAAATTACCAAAAGAAAAGAAAAATTCGTTTTTCACTTTGGATGAAGGAAGGAAGGTCACAAATGTTAGTTCCCTATAGAAAGGAAGGTTGTCTCGTGGTTGCTACAAAATTCCGGGGAAGAGTTTGCTGAACGAGACACTGTGTGGATTGCTGAGTTATAAATGGAGCGGAGTAACAATGGATGCACCTTCCCTAGGATGGGAGTTCTTATCTTGTGCGGTTGTACACTTTTCCAACTTCCTTACCATCTGACACATACCCTTACTCTCCGGCGCATACCTCTAATAACAATCATGGAGGTTTATATTTACGTGAACGTGCACCAACTCCTATGTGTCCTTCTTTTGGGCTAATAGATAACGATGTTCTTGTTAAATAACAAATGAGAGAAGCTCACCTTTTTGGCTGATTTTTCCTGGCTTCTCCCTTAGAATTGACGAAGAAGGCGAAAACATAGATTTGTTGTGGTAGAAAGATTTGTCGTAGAGTGCTTATGTTAGGTGATTGGTGGATTCCATATTGTTGCCAAGTGTCAAGGGACTGGAAGGAACCTGCATCGATGGCAATTAAGGTGTAGGATGTGAACAGGGGGCATGGGCAAGACTAACAAGCCTCGCCAGAGGTGAGGGGTCCTTGGGGGTCGTGTCTAATAAAAAAGACCAAGAAGAAACTATAGGTAGGGGCTATAGCTCATGCTTGGAAGAATGCTAAGTGCTGCAAGATTAGAACGCAGCCACCAGGTTCCTCCACGTTTGCGCAGCATTACGGTGCCTGCAGGCCATGCTCAGGGGCCGAATTCTCAACTTCCAGAGTGAGTATACTCCCTTTGGCACCCTTGTCCCTGCTCCTGCTTACCTTTCCTCCAGGCTCCCCTTGCCTTACACCTCCCCTCCCCAATGGCTTTTTCCTGGCAGATGTGTTAATAGAGGCTTTTGCTGTTAGGGATGTGGAAGTTTGGTAGGCCTCCACTTATAAGCAGAACGCACCACCTCCTTTCATTTCGTGTGAAAAAATTAGACCGCCAGGTTCTGACCCTTTTTATTTTTTGCTCAGAAATTGCATTTTAGATCAAAAGTTCAATGATGAACGCATGGAGAGTAATAACCCAGCCCCAGCAAGGTGGGAGGACATGAGGAACCTCACAGTTAAGTTTTACAGCCCATTAGTAAGATCTGTTTATTAGTAATCGAGGCTCCCCTAATTTTGGTATTGTGAAATGCTATATACTATCCAATCAGATAAGTCATCTATAGATCAAGACGTAAGCATAAGTTGCAAAAATCTCCTTCAAATCTATTCCCTACACCACACTCGTTCGAAAGGAGAGTTGCCGCAAACCACGAGACCAAAGATAGTGTCACCCAGCCTTAGAGGCACCCAGGTGCTTGCATGGAACTATGATGATTATTTAGGACCTTTCATGAGTCACTGTGCTTTGGTCCTATAATTCAAAGCCACTATTGTTGATTGGATACACAGGTGAAATAGTATGGCTCATATCTCTCAATAACAATTTTTTATTTATATGCAGGTAGATATGTGATGTGACAGGTGTGATGAGAAATATATAGGATTTAATATATATTTTTGTCTTGTGATCATAATTCCAAGAGGAATGTTAGCACTTATTTATTCCTATATATTTGAAAAACATGGATTAATTTATTGAATTTCTTGGTTAATCTGTGTTGAAAGCTATTTAACCTTCCCCCCTTGTAGTTCATATTTAGCACGTAATATAATACCCCCTTTTACTGTGAGAAGCTACCGAATAGCCAAACAGAAAGTCACCGCTGATCTTTTTAAATATGCTTATAAATATACTTAAGAACAATTTATCTAGAACTTTGCCCACGTGATAATAGAGACGCTTTCTTTAATTCCACGTTCGTTCGTCAATAAAGCCTTTCTTTACCGCACCGTGGTACCCCATACATCGCTCCACTCGAGATTACCATATATTTTATACATTAGTCTTCTTAAACTTTTCATCTAAACCTTATTTGAACTCCATCGTTCTAGCACATAAAAGTAGGCAGTAAGTAATAATATCAGTCTTTCTGTGCATAGTACTTCACTTTAATAACAATCTGATAAATATTATCCTCTCTTAAATATATATCTTTTCATACTCCTTCCTGAGTAGGGATGATTGACGAATTCCTCTACTTAGTTTGGTATTATGTGTGCTATGAATATTTTGTGTAAACCTATCTCGGTGGGTTATCGCACCCCTAAGTAAACATAAGCTCAGGGTGTAGTTATTGCGTTGAGTGCTGTGGTTGTGAGCATGTTGTAGTGATGTTGCTGCGCTGATGTCTGAGTGAGTTAATGTAGAATCGTATAGTTTGGATGTGTTGCTCGTGTGATAAATCTTGTGTTATCACTGTTCATTTTATTAAGAACTCAGTCCATGCTCAGATTTCGTGGACGTGACTTTGGATTAGAGTTGTGTGTTGTGCCTTCTTTTATCATCCAGGGTCATTAAACCATAACTGACCTTGTGATTCACGGAGAATGCAGTCACTACCACAATAAACACAGCACAGATGGGGGCAACGAGCGCAACGAAATGCCCAATACTAAGCGCTGATTATATGAATGAGCTCTACCTCTTATCCCGCCTTACTCATGATACAAATGCATGTCATGATTTTTATCTTTTTTGCACTTGGTGGGACGGACTAGTGCGGAACTACAGCCCTATTGTGAGCTTTGAAATAAATGGACGATGAGTGCCGCTTAACTCAACTCTATTTGCTCCGTTTTCATTACAGTTTATTTCAAACCTAGCCCTCTTATTAGTATTTGTAATAGAATATTTCCTGCTTTCCCGACAAAGTCCTGCCTACATCGAGCCCTGTCATAGAAATATTCCTTTTACTAGATATACTCACTGATTGCATTTCTGCGAAGGCATATTAAACGTAGACAAATGGTGCCCCTTTCCCTCTCATAATTTTACTTTCCAGAACTACACTGGTCAATTCTTCGCAGCTAGAAGATAGCTGGACATATATTCTAAATAGAATAGCACATTTTCACTAACATCTTCTCTACCTTCCGAAGAGTGTCTATAGGCGACTATACTAATATAAAGATGACAGAGACTTACAGCCCATAGCGTAGGTACATGGTCCAGTGCGCCTCTGGAGTGCGTTACCAAGGAGATCAATCGATACTTAAGCTATTTAAAAATTACCTCAGTGTGGCCGTGTCATCAGTTCCATAGTGAAATGTCCCGCTTCATTCTAAATATGAGAGATATGCTATGGACTATAGAGTATGTGTAAAAAAAATTATTGCATCTTAGTCGCATTGTGAGACAAATAAAGAAAATTCTTATCGAATTGTGTAATAAATGGATGATGAAGCACTCGCTGTATGTAGATATGTGGTTTCAAGATTACTCCTGTTAGCCCTGATGCTTAACACACGTCGCTGACAAACAGTTTTAATTTGGTAAGGTACAAAAATAAGTTGAATTAAAATAAAGTAATGATAAAAAGGTTCTTATATATGTAATTCAAAGGTGAGCTTAGGAGAGTAATTTTTGATATACCCTCATTTCTTCTTTCTATGGACTCTATTCACTAATAAACATGGTGATTCATAAACGTATGTAGTCAAATTATTGTAAGAGAGAAAACATCCTCACTATAGTTAGTGTGTTCTTAGAAGTAATCATTAGACTATACTTAAAGTGAAGAAGATCTAAAGAAAAACTACGGTCTTACTCAAATCTTTTATATTATACCTCTTAAAACTCTTTTTAGGACTCTCAATCATGTCTCAAAAAGAGGAAATACCACAACTAGCAATTTTTCTCACCTCTCTTTAATAATTGAGATCTAAGATGAGAGATCTCTAATTGGTTGAGAGAGTAGCTCTGATGTGAGCAGCGTCCAGGAAATACAAACAAAAGCCGCAACCTATGAATCCAGTACGTGTTTGAATTGGTCTCACATCCTCGTTCTTGTCAGTACTTACGCTGAAGCGGGATGAGACAATTAATATCTTCTGTGGGTGTGCAATGGCAGATTTCACACGTCCTTTGTCATAGCTGCCCTACTTACATTGAAAGTTTTCTCCTTATTTCTTTCCCCTACACCTACTAGGCGCTCAGCGACTCCAACTCAACAATAATCCCTTGGATTAGAAAGGATCTTCTCTGTCCAAACCTCAGTGTTCTCTGCACTACACTGAGGCCACAGCTGACTGTCTTGAATGTACACTCTTTACTTCACCGCGGCGAATAGTGCGGTAGAAAAAAAATATAAATAACAAGAAGAAACATAAAAAAACATGAAGAATAAAGTAGAGTGTAATATTAACAAAGAGAACCCAGGAAGAAAACGCAGAGAATGAAAAAAAGAAAGAACAAAAAAAAAAAAAAAAAAGAAAAAAAAAAAAAAAAAAAAAAAAAAAAAAAAAAAAATGGTGGGGGTTCAGGGATTTGCCCTCGATCCCCAGTTCATTGCTGAACCTTAGTCCGTATCAAGCTTTCACATTTAGTAGTTCATTCCCGGGAAGCACTCCTCACGTTAAGCCTAATCTCTAGTCTACACCTCACGCTTGTAGCCAAAACTCTGGAATCGAGATCTAACCCTGGATCTCTACTCAGAACTCTGCAACTAACATGTTGGTTGATTGTCATTAAGCAATTGAATTTCTTGTTGACCTTCTCGTTGCTCCCTGAGCTGCAGTGTCGGCAGAAAAAGCACTGGCCCAGACAGGGAAGCTGGGTGAGTTCCTGTAGAAGAGAGGTGCGTCGGTCTGAACTGACTCATAAAACGAGTGCCTAAGTTGAGGAAGGCATTAGGGCCGTGTCACAGAGCCTCACCGAGCCCCCCATTTGGTACCTAATCTTTACCAAGTTTTGGTTGTGATACATAGCTAGCAGCTCTGAAACTTAAAGATCCAGGGCTCACATTCAGCTCAGATGCTCAAATAGGGTCTTGGCATAAGCTCTGAGCGAAGGTACGCATCTGGTTGACAAAACCCTAAATTAGAGTGACTATGCGATCGGGAATCGGTGCAATAAAAATGCGAACATGCCAGTGCAGCATTGCCCCATCCGATCTCTAACGCAACATCTAAGTGTTAGAAACTTTGACGGTGAACGAGCACTCAAGTTGTGCAAAACGCTGTCTATCTCTCGGAAATGAATATAGGATACCATCAGTGGATTATTGATCTCGGCTCCTGCATGGCGCATAACCTCGAAGGCATGAAGTGCACAACCATACAGTCCATCCATACTGTTCTGATGACAAAAGCGACGATCATCCCTACCCTCCACACGAGGATGTTCCAGTTATACTTTGACCATAAATTTATTCGCCTTCGATAGGAAAGAGAAGTATTTATAAAGCTGATAAGTGTGTTGGTACCTAGCCAGCAGTGAGCATGACCACCACCACAAAGAGAGACTGGCATTTGAGCCTAGCTATCACTGAAGTCAGGGCCTGACTCAAATGTAGATCAAACAGTAGCCCAGCCTCAGATCTCTGTGTAGGGGAGGTGCCTGCAGAGAGATGCATAGAGTTGAGAAGAGCTGTGGCTGTCACTAAGGACCGCTCGCATCACGTGGTCTCTGGCTCTGTGAGGAAAGCACTTATGCTCAGTGATTGACAGAATTAAATGTGTGCTAACATTCAAGAGCTTTTAGTAGGAAAGACACAATTAACCGGCCAAGTTTTAGCAGTGCTTTTCCAAACCTCAGTCTTAATTTGATTTGACCTTATAAGAAAAATTATTTAGCAGATAAATTTGTCCTAAGATCACAGAAAAGAATAAAATGAAACCACACTTATAATTTCTCACTTGCTAATATTAACTTCTTCCATATATTTTAAACCACACTGGTAGGCATTGTATTAACGTAGAATTCTACATTTTCATATATCCTTCCTTGGGGCCCTGTATTCTAGTGGCTCCCAGCACTTACTGATCTTATAAAGTCAGAACAAATACCTCCTTTTTTGCCTCCAGGCACTTATTATAGAATTAGAGGGGATCAGTTACTAAAATTGACTGTAGAGAAATTTAAGGCTGGATTAAAACTGTGTCCCACACACAGTCATGTCATTTATATATGTTAGAGGGCAGTGCCCACCTGGTTTGTTCTGCTTGTGCTTTAGGGACCCAGAGTTATGGAACAACTTTTCTCATGGAAGTTCTTAATCAAACAGCCAGCTCCTGTCTAAGTGAAACATGACATCTCCAACCCTGGTGGCATCCGGGGAATTTGAATAAGAATATAAATTTGTTTCATTAGGTTTTCTTACTGGTTGACCACAAAGAAAAATTAACTTTGTATACATCCACAGATTAAAATATTAAAAATTTAAAGGTTCTCTGCCTCTAGATATAGGAGTGAAAGATACGAATTAACTTTAAAAAAATCTCTTGAAAATATCACACATTGTTTTTACCTTTCAGTCAAAGGGCTGTGACCAACATGACAGAGCCTAAACTACATAGTCCATGCTCCCTGCTGGGCTGGGTTATCCTGAGTTCACATGATTTCTGTGTGATATGCTTTACTATTGCCTCTAATTTTACAGATGGGGAAACTGAGGCACAGGCTGCTGCAGTAACTGGCCTGAGGATACGATGCCAAGCTGGCTTTGAACCAGACACCATCACAGCAGCCTCTGTGATGTGTCCCACCACACTTCCATAGTCCTCTTAAGGAACAGAAAGATCTCATTTAACCTTTGGCCAAAGACTATAAATCCCAGAGAGTTGGTGAGTGAAAACCATGTATGTATTTTCAAGTCCCGATGCCCCATTGTTCTTTCAAAGGCTCTTCTTGAACCTCCTTCAGATTTTGCTATGACATTGTCCTCATGAGCAGTGGGAGGACTTGCTCTTGTTTAGAGGAGACATTTTTCCAGGAGCGCTACATGTAGGAAAATAAAATGGGAGCCTCAAAGAGTAGAGAAGCATTGAGTTCATCTTCTCGGCTTCGAACACCTCCCTGAAACAGACCCAGGTTCTCACATTGGTGCTTACAGCAGCTGTGCCTCACCTCTTGGTTATTTTGGCTTCAATAGGCAGAGGATGGTGTGGTCTTTTCACTTGTCTTTTCTCTCTCCTCTTGTTCTACCTAAAAGGACATGATGAGACATTTTCTCTCTATTCTGTAAAAATCGAAGCCCCTAAAACCAGCCACGCTCAGCCTGTGCTGTTGAGATTGGACAATAGGCACTCACCTGCTCAGTGTGATCACTGTTTGCTTTCTGTGATGCAAGTCTGAAGCAGTGTTTGCTGAGGACATCCTGTGTGGAGAGCGGCTGACAGGTACGTGACTGCAGTGAGCATTGTGCAGCACACTCTAGCTAGCTTAGCCTGAGGATGACTTTGATCAGTGGCTTGCAGAGCCATTCTCCAGGCTCCGAGTCAGTAAAAACCATTGTCTTATGTGTTGTGCAAAATAGAATTGGTACCTGGAGTCTCTTAACGGGTTAAACTGGCAGTTGGGAACTAGAACAAAGGATACGCACAGTAGATTTTATGCTCTGCCCTCTGTCTTTTTCTCAAGTTTTTCAAAGTTGGATGAGACTTGAGAGTTTGCTTGGTTCGACCCCTAACTCTTCTTTGTAGAGAAAGTTAGAGACTGGTGATATTATGTTCCCCAAAATATTGTGTACCCTAATAAACTTATCTGGGGTCAGGGAACAAAACAGCCACTAGATATAGAGGCCAGAAAATGATGGCACACATACCTTTAATCCTAGCATTCCAGAGGCAGAGATCTGCCTGGATCTCTGTGAGTTCAAGGCCACTGGAAACAGCTAGGCATGGTAACGAGAGCCTTTAATCCCAGGAAGTGATTGCAGAAAGCAGAAAGGTATTTAAGGCATGAGGACGAGGAACTAGAGCTGGTTAAGCTTCAGGCTTTCCAGAAGCAGTTCAGCTGAGATCCATTTGGATGAGGACTCAAAGGCTTCCAGTCCAAGGAAACAGGATCAGCTGAGGAATGGCGAGGTGAGGAAGCTGTGGTTTGTTCTGCTTCTCTGATCTTCCAGCATTCACCTGGCTTCAGGTTTGTTTTTATTAATAAGACCATTTAAGATTCCTGCAACAAGAGACTTCTTTCTTCAGTTCTGTTCTGTTCTGGGAGCAGTAAGTCATACTTGATTGTTAAAAATATGCCTTCTGCTGAATTCATTGAGTCCTCTACCATCTCTTGGGTATCCACCACGTCCCACATACTGCTTAGCACTTGCAATGTTAAGATGATTATGACAGGCTTTCTTTTTACAAGAAAGGAGGTAATGAGATGCCAGAAGTGGGCAAACTTCAATTAGTATGTTAAGTTGCAAGGTAACACAACATGTTTGTTGGCTTATGTGTTTATGGCTGTTCTGGGCAGTGATGGTAGACTATTACAAAGTTACTATATTAAATTTAAAAAATTAAAATAAAAAATTATTACAAAGACTGTATGGCTTGAAAATTAAAAATACTTACAATTTGGCCCTTCAAGGAGTAATATTGCTAATACCTGATTCAGTTTCTTTCCCTGTGTGTATCCATTTCTAAAAATGTTAGAGCTGATTGACTGGTAGAGGAAGTCATCCAGGCAAGCGCCATGCTTTACCAAACAAAATCCAAATCACTGGAGGAGGCCTGTAGCTTTCCAAATCTAATGGTTATTACCACACTGAACACTGTACAGGTCAAATGCTTGGTGGCTTGCAAAAGCTGAGGTTGATGGCCTCATCTAGAGAAAGGTCACTTAAGACAGGAAGAATGATGTATGGCTAGGCCCCACTCAGCTTCAGTGTTAAACCTTGGCCTGGAGCATTCCTTTACCTCCTCACCAGTGATATTCTCATTACAGCATTCTCAGGCATTGTGGGAAATATCCAGGTATTGTGGGAAACCGTCAGGGATTGTGGGAGGTCCTGAAGTAAGCTGTTGAGTATCCTTTTGCACCCCAGGTACAGATATTCACTGGTCTTCAGAATCTTTGATAGCAGTTGGCACGTGACAGGATGTCTGCACTTACTCCACAATACACATTGCATATAGCCCACTAAGTCCACTTCATACTGGTCCCATGTGCACACATGTAGGGCTGACCACTTGGGATTGGATAACCTATCTCAGACTCATGCCTGGAGAAAATGGATTCTCCTCTCAGCAGCCACTGGTAGCTGACAGCTCTTTATTTAGGGTTGGGCTTTGTGAGATTTCCCCCATTTGTGTCAGGATGTCAACTAGTGTTGTCCTTACGCAGGTCTTGTTTAGGCAACTATATTGTTGAGAGTTCATGGCTGCAGTTCCCTGTCATGTCTGGAAGACACTGACTTGCAGCAGTGTCCTCTGGCTCTTAAGCTCTTTCTGCCCCCTTGTCTGTGACTTTCCCTGAGCCTTAGGTATTGGGGTTGCGCTGTGGATGTATCAGCTGAGGTTGGGCACACACACCCCTTCGCTTATGCTCTGCATTTTGACAGTTGTGGATCTCTGTAACAGCCTCCATCAAAAGCAATTTCTAAATTAGAAATTTCCCCAAGAAAATGGAAGTCCTCATGGTCTGAACAACTGGCATAACCGCCTGTACTAGCAGATGACTCATGTCAATGGCTAAACAGAAAGCAGTCAGGTGACAACCCTGGCTGGGACTTTTATCGGGCCACTTGATCAAATTTTAACTTATTTGGCCTTTAATTTCAGTGCGAATTTTACATCAGTTCCTGATTATATATTTGTATTGATGACTACCTAAAATGAATGTCATTTTGTCCCATGTCATCAATAATAAAACTCCAAAGAGCTGTGGACATTCACTGTGTTCGTCTTCATTGGTTGGCAGCATTCCTTCTTATGCTATGTTGGACACAGTGAGTTCAGTCTGTTGGATATATTACCTTCTGTAAATGGGTTTGACATCATTAGCAGCCAGCGTTCAACGGCTGCCTACTATAGAGTGTGCACATGCTGCTGACTGTTCTCAATGCGGCATTTAATTTGATCATCACCATAAATGCATAAGGAGGATGGATGAGCATTTTCTTTTACGTATTTGAGACAAGATCAAATGGGTTTAACTAAGTTGTGTGTGTGTGTGTGTGTGTGTGTGTGTGTGTGTGTGTGTGTGTTTAAGTCATGGCAATTTACTTTTATCTCCAAAGCTGCTTAGGCACTCCGCTGCCAATACAATAACTTGCCTCAACAGTCTAGACTTAAGGATTTATCACTTCTTAGATGGTAATCCTCCTAGGGCTATGTCTCAGTCACTTTTCCACTGCTGAGAAGAGACTCTATGACCAAGGCAACTCTTATAAGAGAAGACATTTAACTGGGGCTTGCTTATAGTTTCAGAGATTTATTCCATTTTATCATGGCAGAGAGTATGGTGGCAGACATGATGCTGGAGCAGTAGCTGAGAGCTACATCCTGATATGCAGGTTAAATGAGAGAGAGATAGAATGGGGGAGGGAGAGAGAGAGAGAGAGAGAGAGACAGACAGACAGACAGACAGACAGGGCTTGGCATGGGCTTTTGAAAACTTCCAAGCCCAGCCCCAATGACACACTTCCTCCAACAAGGCCACACCTACTCCCAAAAGGTCACACCTCTTAATCTTTGTAATACTTTCAAGTAGTTCCATTCCCTAGTGACTAAACATTCAAATATATTAACCAATGGGGGCATTCTTATTTAAACCACTACAGGCTTTATGTCACAAATGAGATTATTTTATTTTATTTTAAGGGACGAAAATACTTTGTTTTATGTGTATGAGTATTTGTCTATATGTATGTATGTGTACCGCATGCATGCCTGGTGCTCTGAGTGGCCAGAAGAGGGCACTGGTTACCCATAATCTATAATCAGTTGTGATCCACAATGTGGATACTGGGTACTTAACCCAGATTCTCTGCAAAAGCACCAAATGTTCTTAACATCGAGTCATCTTTCCAACCCTACCCAAAGCAACTCTTACCTAGGACTCAGAAACACTTTATGAATACCTCAAGGATGCTTCAAAGCCTAGACAGTTCATGCAAAGGTATGTGTGTATATGACACATACATATGCATATGAGGTACAGTTTTTCTAGTAAAAGCTTAGTTTTTGATCATTGATTTCTATTGCTCAGTAAAGTGATAAGAATAGTTTGTTTTCTTAATTTTTCAACTGTTCTTTGGTTTACTCAGTGAAAATGTACTATTAGCAATGTGGCAGGTGCTGTGCAAGGGATTACTAAGGTGGGGACTGTGTTACAGTAGGAGCCCTCTCTGTCTTTAACCTAGTATAGCAGGGTCCTTTATGTCTACTCACAGTTAGAGCTTTAGAATTTGGACCATGCGTTCATTTACTAATTCCTAGTTCACTAAAAATTAATAGTGCTAATGTATGTTGGCTGAATTAATTACAAAAAAAAATTAAAGACATCATTCCCCGTCAAACAATAGAAAATGCTTCTGAAATCCTTTCATGAATTACATCCATACCCCATCTTTATTGCACTGCTCTGTTTTTTCATAGAAATCATTCTTTGAAGGAAAACATTTAAGAATTTAGCAATGGAATTGAGGTGTTTTTTGTTTTTTTGTACCAGAAACTCAGGATTGTTTAAGCCTTTCAGGTTTTTAGGATTCTTTAAGTTTCAATCTGAAGAGAAAGCCTATTTTACATGATAACACAAGTGTGTTTGGTTACAGATGACATACTCAGGGCAGATTGTTTTAGCAGTCTTTGAGTCCAGAGAGCAAATAATATGTCAAAGTTCCATTTCTTCCTCCGCCAGTTGAAGTGGCCCTTGCCACATGGTGAAAAATGGACCCTGACTTGTATCCTGCAAATTCAGCAATGCCAGTGGAGCAATAATCTCTGCTGATCTCCACTGGAAGGGTCACAGGCACTGTGTGGCATGGGTTGTACACGTTCAGTTCTAGGCCAGTAACTCCAGTAGCTTTGCCAAGAAGATGGAGCCCCTGTGCCCTCCCTTGGACCTGGGATAAGCTGGAAATGGCTCTGCTCACACAGTATTCCTCTCATAGAAGAGAGGACGCTATTGCCCTTACAGAGGTGAATGGCTTCCTGATGGGCTGTAACTACAGATACTGTCACCTCCACATGTGACAACTGGCAACCTGACCATGAGTCTGGCAGCCTAGTTTTGATTCAGTGACAAATGTTCTTTCCTAGGTGCTAGGCATTAAACAAACAGGCAAGGATCCTGTCTTTGTGGCTCTTAGAAGAGCTAGTCAAATGCAAAACAAATTAAGCGTTTAGATTTGAATACAACACTCTTCCCACAGGTTCATGTCTTGACCACTTGGTCCCCAGCTGATGGCACTCTTTAGCAGGAAGCGCTCCTCAAGCTGTGACTTTGAAGATTCAACTGCATCTCTCTCTTCCTTTCACTCTGTGCCTGTCTACCATGGGATGAGTGCCCCCCCCTTCCTCCATGGAGGGAACCCTGGAACCATGGAACTTCTTGAGACACTCAGGAGATTAAGTGGGCCATTTCTCATCACAGTTCCCCCTTAGGTTGTTTTTGTAAGGTGTTTCGTTACAGTGGAAGGAAGAGGAAGTAATATGCCCACTGCGTCATAAGGTAAAGAAGAGTAAGTAACATGCCCACTACGCCATGAGGGAAGAAGGCTTATAGAGAGCTACAAGGGTAGAGGGTAGAGGGAGGGCCAGTGTTAGGATAGTCACAAAACCTTATAGGAAAACTTTGGGCAAAGGCTAAATTAGTGAAGATGGCCACTCGGATATCAAAGAGGTGAGTTGTTGTGGGAAAGAAGCAGGTGCAAAGGCAGTGAGGTGCCATGAGGCCTGGCATGGTCAGCAGTTATCAAGAAGCCAAAGGAGCTGAACCTGAGCTCGCAGTGTGGAGAATAACAGAAGGTAAGGCTGTAGAAATAGTGATGTACCTTACATGGCCTTGGTTTTTAATTTGGAGTGGAATGAAAAGGCACCACAGCATTTTAAGGAAGCAAATCTAGATCAAAATCCTACTTGTACTTACAGCAGTTATGCTACATAGAGCACATCAGTTACCAAACTGAAGATGGTTTCCACCTTGTAATGGTAACGGGCAGATTATGGGGCCCAGTGAAGATAACCCAGTACCTGGCACACAGTAGGCAATGAAAACTGGCTTGCTTTCTTCATGTATTGGGTGTGTCTAGTCTCCTAGAAACTTCCCCTGCAAAGTAAAACAAAACCAAAACAAAAGCAAAGGGGCACTTTAAATTCATGTAGCTTTATTTCAGCCTTTGTTGAGTTTGGGCATCTTCACGGCCGCACAAGTAACAGTCCCCCAAATAGGGCATTAGGCACGTTGGTAACCAGCCTCTTTAAGAGCAGATCAAGATGGACTTGCTGTATATTATACTTTACTGGATAACAAAGAGATTTTAGTGTGTTCTGGTGTATTTAATATGTAATATAATAAAAAGGACTTATGTGTCATGTCAAGGGGCAGAGCATAAATGATTATGACAGGGGAAATGGGAGATCAGATGCTATAACCTCGGCCGACAGCAGAACCAGCATGATTAATGTTCTCAACTAAAATGGCCAGCTTTCAGCTTTCAGAAGCACCCTTCCAGCTCTTCCAAGGGAGCCGGGAACATGAACCATTTCATAATGAGAAATGACCAACTTAGTTCCTGAGTGTCTCAGAAGCAAGGAACAACTCTTAAATTTTCAGAAAGAATTTAGAGGAAAGTTACTTGGCCAAGGTCGAGGATATTGGAATATAGATCTGTAGAAGACCTTCAGCAAACCACACACACACACACACACACACACACACACACACACACACACACACACTGCTTAGAATGATATTTTAGGATTTCATTGGTTTAAAGAAGAAAAGAATCCACCCTACATGATACTTTGTTTTTCTTCCAAGTCTAAAAGAAGTTAAGGCACTTTTTGCGCGCTGTGTCCATTGCATCCAAAGGCTGTCGGCTATGGGCACTATACAGTGGCAATGCATCATGTCACACTGGGAAGCACTTAGTCCACATTCTGGTCATTCAAATTGGATCATGGACCTCAGGGGGTCATTGATGGCCAACAGTATCGTCTAGCCTGAGTGGAGGCTCCATTTCTCATTGTGACATAGCAACTGGCCTAACCTGAAACTTCTTTCTGGTCATTCAAGTGCAGACTTCAGTAGTTTCAAGAGAAGGGGGTTGAAGAAAGTGATGACGACTTTGAGGCAAAGAGAGCAGGGAGCGGGACACCTGGGAACCTGGCCCTTGTGTTTTCTGACAGATGGAGCCAAGGGCTGAGGAACTGTGTCCTGGAAGAATACCCTAAACAACTCAGACACCTGCCTTCTCATGCCATGACTCAGCCAGGAGAACCTCATTCTGCACATGACGGTGGGATGAGCAGGCAGGCTCGGGTTTCCGAGCAGGTGTCTACTTCCCAGAAGGCCCTCCTTCAACTGGCATGAATCTAGAACTAGATTTCTGAGGAGACAGCATGTAGTGTGCACAGTCACTCACCTCTGCTCCAAGATTTTATAGGGTCATTGGCTTCATCAATAACATTTCAGAAAAGAGTGGAAGACATTTTCTAACCAACATTGGGATAGCAGGAATTCTGTGCCAATCCTAACTTAGAAAACTGGACTAGACTTGCAGTCAAACACATCATCTGTGGTGTAGTTTGGGCTTGATCACCTTCCTAGGATCAAAGAATTGATGAAATCAAAGAAAGCAGCAAGGGTTACTCTGAAGCCTTTCTAAACTATTTTGTGACATGTGTGCTCACGTGTGCTCACGTGTGTTCACGTGTGTGCTCATGTGTGTGCTCACGTGTGCCCATGAGCCCATCTGATAGTTGTGTCTTACTCAGAGAGCTTGTAGTGTAGAGATATGGAAAAAGTAGAAAAGACACTCTTTTTAAATTAAGTAGAGTGTCAAGAATATTAATGTATCGTGATTCTGGTGTGTTTATCGGAAGCAGACATCTAAATATTAACATATCGTAATTCCGATGTGTTTATCAGAAGAAGACATCTAAAAGATGTGTTACTATAAAGACATAAATAGAAAATATTCCTTTAAACATTTATGACAATGTGAGCTGGGAGAGAGAGGAAGAGAAGACCATGAGTCAAATCTAACTAAAGAAGCGTTTAGCAAATCAATTTACTTCACAGAGTAATTTATGGAGCTATTGTTGGGGGCATTTGTATCTGAATAAGAGCTTGCCTCTCCCATCACACTGTCTCTCTCCCAGGAGCCTAGAGTGAAGGTACAAACTTTAAATGGGTGATTATCCTGGGTTGCCATGGAAATAATGAGAAGCACCTAATACAGCATTAGGACTTCACAGCGATCAGAGGCAGGGGGATGAAGAGCCAGTCGTGTTTAAGTAAGAGGCCTGCTAATTAATGGAGCACCAAGGGACAGATTGGAGAGAGAATCACACCACAGATAAATCCAGGTTTTCAGGGCTCACAGAAGAAACTATGGCTATCCCAAGAGGGCTATAAAAATGGAAGCTTTCTCTCCTGTGGCCAGCCCTGTTTTCGATTCTGGGAGGCAGGTTTGCCTGGAATCTTGGGAGGCAACTGTAAATCGGGAGAGTAGCTGAGGCAACTTCCCAGCTACCCAAATTCAAGATGGGAAATGACACCACCAAGTCCTGGGAAGTGCCACCGGTGTTGCCAGGACTCTGGCACACTGTCTCAGTGTCTCTGTCTTTGGGGGTTCAGGTTCTTAGAAGGAGGCACTTTGGGGAAGCAGCTTCATCTCCCCACAGGGACTCCTTCATTCACTCTGCATGGTTACAGCTCTGCCCTCAAGAGACACAAACACGTTGCCACCACCCATGTCTCTTTGCTCTCCTTCCTTGCCCCTGAACTACTCTCAAGGAATCTCTTGGCCAGCTAATGGGGATGCAAGAACATGGGATGCAAGGTCATATGTCTGAATGAAATGTGAAAATGCTACCAAGTGCTGGCCAGTGCACCAACACCAGCTGCTTGTCGGAGAGCAGAAAAGCCATTTCCTCCCCAGTAGTCCATTTGAAAACACTTCACAACAAATGAAAGACTGATTGGGTCATTTTAAACATATCAGATTCCATTTCCCAAATGTTTTCTGAGTGCCATTCATGAATGGGGTGCTGAGATTGGTAACTCAGGCTCAAACCACCCAGATTCCTTTGGCCAATTAACTTCCCTCACATGGAAGAAATGAGTCTGCAATACCTGGGAAGATGTTCCTGATAGTTTCTCAGCCTTCTCTCCTGTGTCAAGAGCTGAAAGTCTCTTAAGATGTTCAATATTCATAGCATTGGGCCTCAGAGCTGAACGCATAGAATTGATTTGGTTGTAGATAATGGGTGTGACTCCACTGGATTGTTCTGTTAGTTTATGACAAGAAGCAGGACTTGTGTTGGGTAGGGTGATGACTAACGTTCTGTATTGCTATGGCAGGTGGGTGCTCTAAGCCCAGCCCTTTAGCAAGGCATCGTTCTTTACCAACAAGGCTGAGTATGTGTTTAAGGTAGATTTACTAACAGTGGCTGAGAAAATGATATAGGAGATCTGTAATCTTTTGGCCCTAGCTTAGGACTCCACTATGTCCTACGTAGGACTTTTGACCAGTTGAGGCATGGCCATAACAATGGAAATTCATCTAACAAGTTGCTTGGGTTAAGTGTCCCATGATGACCCCATGTCCTGTTGCTGTGACTGAACACTTTAACCAAAAGCAGCATAGGAGAGGAAAGGATTAATTTGGCTTACACCTTCAGATCAATACCATCATTGAGGGAAGGCAGAATTTGAAATGGAAACCATGGAAGAATACTGTGTGCTGGCTCATTCATAGGCTCATGATTATCTACCTTTCTTATCTAGCTCTGGACCACCTGCCCAGGGAATGGTACCACCCACAGTAGGCTGGGTCCTTGTATGTCATAACAATCAAGACAGTCCCCCTAGACATAACCACAGACTAATTTGATGAAGACAACTACTCAGTTGAGATGTCCTTTTCAGGTCATTGTAGACTATATCAAGTTGACTAGGACAGCCCACATAGGAACAGGTAAAGCAATGGTGGCCACTGACTGATGAAAATGGCCACTTATAGGTAAACAGTGGAGCCTCTCTGATCCAGGTAAATCTCCAGTTGTTAACGACATGGGGTGGAAGTCACAGCTGAAAAGTGCAATAATAGCTTTCTGCCAAGAGAAACAAATGGGTGTTCAAGTGATGAATTGAATATATAGATGAGTAAAAGCCCAAATCCTCCTGTTAGTCTGTAAGTTCTCTCTCCCACCTCCTGTTCTGTGACCCAGCTGGCCTCTCTGCCATTTCCTAAACAGAATCAGTTCAGGACACTTGCGTCCCTATGCTTCAGATGCTCTTCCTGGAAAGCATTTGCCTACCAGAACTCCACTCACCACCATGCTGGTGAAATCTTCCCATGTGGCCTGCTAGCACTCCCTACCCTTATATGTTCCCTCTGCTTTATCCAGAATGAGCCAGAATCTCACATTTTGTATTTACCTGCTCCCTCCTCCTCTCTGAACACAATCTCCAGACACTTGGTGCTTGTTTTATTTCCTGCCATTTTATCAACACCCAGGATTCTATTCAGCTTGTAATAGGTGCTTAATAAACATGTGTTATTGAAGTTGATGTGGGCCAATTTGCACCCAAATTTTGAAAGTACATTCATCCATGTTCCAAATGACTAGAAACATTTGGCAGAAGGAGCTAAATACCCTAGAAGGGAGCAGGTTGAACGCTCTTGCCATCTAGAACAGAGACGACTCCAGCCAAGGGAATAGAGCATGGTTAGTGGAGAAGAGAGAGTACAATCCTTCAAATATAGATTGGGTTTGGTCATTTGAGGACAGCAGAAAAATTTAAGTGAAGAGGATAACACAAGCAAGTACGAAGAGATCTAAAAACAGCAACTTACAGCAAGAGAGAAGTCGAGAAAGCAGTCAAAAAGACAGCCTATATCTGGGTTCATGTCTTCAAAGGCCTGGCTACCTGGTGGTATTTCTTCTCTAGGAAGCCATGAGTTCTCACTCTTCAGATCCTGACATGAGGCAACAAGGGCTGGCGTGCAAGCCGGTGTCAGCCAGAACCAGTCAGATAAGACCAGGGTGACCAGCTACTTGAGCCACACACCTGCCCTGTTCCTGGGAACCCCCAGGCAATGCTATTCCACCTGAACATGTCTGATCTGTAAATAGGAGCCATTAGGGGTATTTGAGCTGGGCAGAAGCTGGATTAGAGCTATGTTTCAAAAGGATTAATCTGGCAACTGAAAGACAAATTGGAGAGAGAAGAGACCAGAAGCAGGAAAAGCTATTATGAGACTCTTGCCTCAATCTACACGAGATGTAATGAAAGTCATAACTTAGGCAGGCCTGCCCGTGAATCAGGAACTCACATATTAGGACCCTGGCAACATGGAGAAGGGCCTCTGGAGGGAAACCGGGTCTGGGGACAAGGTTGAGGACATACTGAGTCCCTGCAATGAGTAGACCATCTGGCAGTATAGAGACCACAGGAGTGCATTTCTCAGCTGGTCAGTTCAGTGCAGAATCCAGTCTGTCTTTCAGGGCATGAAAAACCAGGAAGAAAGTTTCAAGAGCTAGGGCCAATGTTGGCACTCAAAAGACTCAGTTCTCCACTTGACAACTGGGATGAGAGGAGGAAGGGTTGAGGTGGGGGGGAGTGGGAAAAAGGACAGGAGGGGAGAGAGAGAGAGAGAGAAAGAGAGAATTTATACGGGGGATACACAGTAAACGTGTGGAAACCGCTGTTGATTGCTCTCCACCTTTGTGGCTGGCCTCTTGCTGAGCCTGGAGCTTGCCTTTTCAGCCAGTTCAGCAGGCCAACTTGCTCTCCAGGTTCCTGTCTCCTCTTCCTACTCTGGGATGACAGGCAGGATGCTTGGCCATGTGTGGATTCTAGGGATCTTAACTCTGGTCCTCACATTTTCAGAGCTAACACTTTACCTGCAGAGTCGTCTCCCTGGTCTTCTCCAGTTGGGCTTTTGTAATTGGATGGCTGTGCCCAGTGTAGAAAAATCACACAGCTCTGTACACAGTGCCACTAACATGAAGGCCCTTTGCATTCTATGAGGCTGTGAAGTTCCTCTGTGTCCCTCGTGTCACCTAACTGTCAGCTCCCAAAACTGTCAACACACTCTCTGAGTCACATTTTCCACCACCTTTCATCTCCTTTTCAGTGGATGCCATGTTTGTTCTCTTGGGGATTGATGGAGCCCTATCTTTTCAACATCAACTCGATGGTGACGATTCCAGGTTTTTTTTTAGTCTTGCTATGGCCTCCTCTGTGCCCCAAACTGTACCACAGACCCATGAAACATTTTTTTCTTTGACATTTCAAATTTGCATAGCCTAAACAGAATTGATCCCTACCCTGGTCTATGATGTTCATGCTCATTTGCATTCCACTGTGGTCATTGGCAATACCATTCACCCCGGAATACTAGTTGGACATCCAGAAGCCATACCTGATTCCAGTCCATCTGTAAGCTTTGCCTATCACTTGTGTATAATCCATCATCCCCTCCCCATTGCCATAACAACCTTCTGCAAGGTACCATCGTCTCATCCCAGGCTACAATCCCAGTCTACTACCTGGGTCTCTTTATCTGTTCTCTGTATCACTTCCTCCATTTCCCATACATCCAGACTTTGTTTTTTTTAATCTTCCTCCTAATTTGTCTTTTAGCATCATGTAACACTTAGTCACTTTCTCCTTTCCCCACCCTGAAGTTGGGAAATCTTGGCTTCTTGATTTCTCCAGATTTTATGCCTTTATGCTTTCCAGATTCATCTTTTTACTGGCAATTAAATACTCAAGGCTTGGTCCTAGGTGTCTACCTCTCTTCCTCTGTTCCCCATGATCTCATTAGTGCCCATAACATCAGTGATGTTGATGACTATGCTGGTGACTAACATTTACACCCCCAGCCTAAAACTCTCCTTTGAGCCTAGACATACATACACAGCTGCCTTCTTGACATTTCTTGGATGTCTCATAAGTATTTTAAATTCATCATGTTCAAAGTTCAAAACTAAACTAAAATTAAATCCCTTCCCTACTCTTGGACCTCTTCCAAAGTCACTTTGCCTAATGCAAAGCCCATAATGCATGGCCACAGGGCATGGCCCACAGTGACTGCCCACAGTGCCTCCAGTTTGCACAAGCTAGAACTCTGGAGTCACCCTAATACCTCTCTCTTGCTCATCTTCACCTTCTTGCCCAATATCAGTTCAGCCGCATGTGAGGGAAACCTTTCCTGGCCTAGGTGACTGTCTCATGTCTTTGTCTTTATCTTGAGCTCTGAGCACTAACTGGTCCCAAACTGACCAATTTTGTCTCCTAAATGAATTTTTAAAGCCATTCATTTCTCTTCAGCTTCATTCTGGCCACACTAGTTCAAGACATCATCTCCTTGGGATGATAGAACTCCCTTGAGATACTATACGTTTGAAACTCCTAAGCTGCCCACCCTGTCCCTTCTGTCCTAATATGGCCACCAAATATTCTTTTCATACCCAAGACACAATGGCCTCTTCACAATCCAATCCAATGGCTTCTTACCTCTTACCTCCACATCTTCTTATTAGTCAATGACTTCTCATTAGGTTTAAGATAAGCACAAAGCTCCTTCCATGGTCTGCATGTCTCCTTAGGCTCCTTGCTGTGTGTTCCTGACTCTGTCTCCAGGTTCTTGTCTGACCTCTTCCACCTCCACCGGGGCAGCACACAGGTCATTCACCAAGCCTGCAGAGTCCTTCTCCTTCCTCTTCTGCTAATAAAAGCTCCAATGCATTTTCTACACCTCTGCATGGGATCTGTGCCTTCAGCAGAGCCTCCTCAAGCCTCCCTGATTAAACCTTTATAGCTTAGACCCCTCTTCTGTCCCATTTGCTACAGCTGCCTTGATCTGATTCCCAATGAGGTCTGTTTCTCCTGCTAGACATGATGCTCCACGAGGACAAGGGTTCAGCTTCTATTGGCCTCTCTATTCCTAGTGTTGCCATCAGAGAACATGCATTACAAAACTTCAGGGTGAAGAGGCATGTGAGTGATCATCAGTCACAGTGAACTGTGTGTGTGTGTGTGTGAGAGAGAGAGAGAGAGAGAGAGAGAGAGAGAGAGAGAGAGAGAGAGACAGAGACACAGAGAGACACAGAGAGAGAAGGGGTGGATATATGTGCCACCACTTGTGTATAGAAGTCAGAGGAAAACTTAGAGGAGCTGGTTCTGTAGGAGTTGGTTCTCTCCCTGCGCTGTGTCAGGTCATTTGGCTTGGCAGCAACTGCCTTCACCCACTGAAACATCTGGCCAGTCCCCACAATGGCTAAGGGTCTGGGACAATACTACCCATACAGGGCCCTTCCTGCTTCCTTCCAGCACTAACATACCTACCAGCAAGCCAGGTCTGCAGGGGTCGATGAACAGCTAGCTGTGTTTGAGCCTAAAGTTCTATCATTCCCAAAGAGGAGTATCTGTACAGGCCCTTGTGAGTGAGGCACCAAATTCAGAGGCAGGGAAAGGTGACTTCTGGACTGAGCTTGACCTGAGTGTTGCATGTCCAGGCTTGGTGGCATGTGTCTGGCCTGCTCCACCCCTGATTTGTCAGAAAGGAGCCGACATTGACCAAACATAGAAATCTCTCTGTCCATTACTAACTTCTACAGCTTCTTAAACCACACATGCATTCTTTCAGTGAGTAGCCTTCAAATGAGCTTCATTTTCGATTTCAAAGAGTACCAAACTAATTTCTCTAATTTGCTTTATTGACTTATAGATTTTGAAACCTGTACTAATTTGCCAGGGCTACTGTCATAGCCAGTACCATAGACTTGGCAGCTTGAGCAAGAGATTTGTTTTCTTATAGTCTGGAAGCTGGGAGTACAAGTCAAGAGGCCCAAAGGTTTGCTCCCTCGGAGCCCTTTCCTGAGGCCGCTTTCACCCTGCGTGTTTATGTGCTGACTCTCGGCCTGCATGTCCATATCTTACTTGCCTCTTAAAAGGCCATCAGTCATATTATGAAGTCATATAAGGCCCATATGAACCCCTAACCTTAAAGACACCATTCTGACATATTGATGGTTGGAACATCATGTCACCCTGGTGACAACTCAACTCAGCTTGTGACATTTTCTCTCCCCATTTATGTTGTCTGTGTTAATATACACTTATCTGTGTACTACTCTGTACTACTCTGTGCTATTTCTTACATGAAAGCACCAAAATTTATTGATTAATTTACTAGTTTATACTCGAATTGTTTAAAAAAAAAAACCCACTGCTTAGAGCATTCCCATACATAATTCCAGAATCTCTACTTAGTTGTGTGTGGTGGTAAGCAAAATGGATGTGGTGGTGGAGGTGTCTTTAGTTTTACAAATGAAGCAAACAGAACATCAGTTTCTCATAGATGCCAATATAATAGAAGCATCCTTCAATCCCAGTTGTTAACTTTTATTCTTCTTTTAAGGTGTGACTTGTTCACACTTTCACTGGATGTTTTTCTATATCTATTAATTTTAACAAATGCATGGCAGATGTTATGAGAGTCACAATGTGTGGACCAGTTTCTACTTCATTCAGATAATCACATTGTTTTCTTGATTCTGTTAACGTGGTGAGGAGCACCATGGGCTTTGTCATGGAAGATCACTTTTTTAGAAGAAATCCCATCTGGTCATTGTAGGTTAGATTTCCTTACATCACCGGGCTTAGTTCACTAACGTTTCACTAGAGACTATTGCATCTGTGTTCAGGAGATGGTCACCCCATCTTTCCCGCCTTGCTTTTCCCTTGCCTAGTTTGAAGTATCAAAACTGTTCTAGCCTCTGAGAATGCTGGGCTCTCCCAGCCCTTCTCACCCCACCCCCTACCCCAAACCTCTCCAACCCAGGATCTGGGCTTCCCTTCCCTCCCCACAGCCTCTGATCCTCAGATAACTAAGCTCACACAGTGTGGCTACACTTCCTCTTGGTCTCTTGGCTTCTGACTGGCTCTGTTCTTGGATCTCTCTTGGTCTGCCTGCCCCACCCCCAACCCCATGGCCTGGTTCAGTCTGCTGGCATGTGCATTCTGAGCTCTTCCAGAAAGTCTCTGTCTGTTCTCTCCCTCATATCTACAATAAACCTTCTCCTTAGCCTTACCTTTGAGCAGTCGGCCTCAGTTTTTTTCATTCTTCTGGTACCAAAACCACAGTAGCGGCATATAGAAATTCCTTTCCAAGGGACTTGGCCTCTCTGAGCCAGGCTGCTGCTCTGACTCTCCTAAAGTATGTGGGGATCTTTTGCTTCTTCTGGTTTCTGCTACCCACCACCATATCCGGCTCCAAAATCTTAGAGTCCGATTTTTCAGCCATTTCTCCCTCCACCTGCCCTCACTATCCACCTCTCCTCTCCTCATCTGTAAACGTCTTCTCTCTGGCTCCTAGAGCCTCCCACACCCTCCAGAGTGCCCACCATGTGGGTATCTCAAGCCTCCTGAGCCCTCTGGGGCCCCACTTACAAAGACACTTGCTCGCCCACCTCTACAAGAACCTCCCCTTTTGCCAAAAGCCTCTCTGGTCCGCTCCTTCACTGGGTTCTCCCCTCCTCCTCCTCCGCGGGGTAAGAGTCACCCTGAACTGCCTGTTTTGTCCATTCTTACACAGCCATACTGTGTGCCAGGATGCTCCCCCCACTCTCCTGGGCCCCTGTCCCAGGGAAAGGGATGTCCCTCCTCTGTGATTTGGGACAAGTCTCTCGGTCCACTTGGGGATGCCCACATTAAAAGTCTTGTCACCAGGACACTCAGCCCTCCTATGCTCCCTTAGTTCTCAGCCCTTTCCTGGGGCTCCCTGGTCTCCTCTCCAGAGCAGCCTGCTCCAACTCCTCCTTAAGCCCTCCTAGGCTTCTCAGACACTGTAGTCCTCTCTCAGGTGGAGTTCCTCAGACTTTGTGACCCAGTTTCCTCTCAGCTCCCTCTGGGAAGCCCCACAGCTTCTTAGCACGCTCCTGAGCCTATATTTTACTTCTTTCCTTCCCTTCCCTTCCCAGCCACCCTCTGTCTCTTTCTTATACCTTCCTGGGCCTTATATGGCCCTTTCTTTTTTCCTCCCAGTACTCAGAGATTTTATGAAAACCTCACTGTCTTACTGAAAGTGGCTTGGCCTCACTACAGCTCAATGACCAAAAATCAACACATTTGGTTTTCAAATTCTCTGAAATCATAGCAACTACTGCCACCGCACAAACAAATGATCCCCAAATCTCTTACGTCTAAACATTCTCTGCTCGCTCTACACTCCCAAAGTCTCTTATCACTGTGATGCTCTGAAGAAATCATCTAAGCCATTATGTAAACATCCCTTATCTTGGGATTTTTAAGATCATGGGGTATGGTTAAAAACTCTGTAATAAAATTTTAGCTTAAAACTTTTAACTTACAAAAGGCTTATATTTAAAGAAAACCCATACATAGGCAATCTTACGTGGATTCAATTTTGTTTAAAAAATAACTCTACTAGGAAAATAGATGTTTTGAAAAAGCAACTGTGCAATTTGCCTACATCTTAGCTGATGACCTCACTAGGATGGACACAAATTTGTGGCTGGCAGCCATCTTTAGTATGGTTAAAAATGGGTACCTGCCCTGTGACTTCATCAACACCTTGATAAAGATGGCCGTCTAGTATAAATCAAGGCAGCACCTATCAAACTTCTCAGTCCCAATGAGCCCTTGGCTTATCATTTTATCTCCTTTTAGACTAAGGAGACAACAGCAGGGTCTCCAAAATATTTTGGATTAGTATGGATTTTCGTATGATAAATTCCTAAGGTTATAAAGATCTACTCAGATTAACAAAAGCTGGTTTAGAGATTGACATCTAGCTACTTAAGTGCTTTTTAATTATTCCACACCAGACTTCTAGAAATTTTTAAATAAGAAATAACATATTTGATAAATAACATGTTTAATAAGTAAGATTTATAAATTGCTAAGGTTATAAAAGTATACTCAGATTAACAGGAACTGACCTAGAGATGCATATCTAACCACTTAAATCTTTGCTATGTTTAACATCAGGGTTCTAGAAATTTTAAATAGGTTAAATATGTTATCAAACAACATGTGTTTGATAAATAAGGTTGATTAATTCCTAAGGTCTACTCTGGTTAACAGTTGCTGACTTGAAGATATATGTCTAGCCTCTCTGTCTTTGCTAACTTTATTAAGCTTTAGCTAATTGGATAAACTGAGTCATACAAGGAACTGTGATATTCTTTAATGGTGCACTGTGAAAAGACCAAAAAAATTAAGTTCCCAGCCTCTCTGTGGACTGTATTTATGGTTTAAATTTTTATTTTGATATTAAAGGTTCTTCAATAAATCTTCAACTCAAATTTTTAAGGCACAAACATAACAGGGATAACGTTGTAAAATCTTAATCTTATAGAAGCTACTAACTTGCTGTAAACTGTTAAAGATAATTAAGACATGCAAGTTAATGCTTTTTCTCCTTACAAATAATCAAATTATTTAATGTGCTCAGAATTAGACTCACGGTCATGCTAAGTACAATGTAACTCATTTATGATGACAAGCTTTATTTAGCTTCCTCTGTGTATTTTCAAGGTTAGGCCTAAAGCTAGTAACTAAAAAACAAACAAAGGTTGTTGAAGGTCAGGTATCCTTAATAGATAATGGTCCTCACACTCTTCAGAGATCTGCTTAATGTGGGATTTAATATTTAATGAGAAAGCTTCCTGGAATAGACAGAAATGGCAGATCCTAGCAGAGATCCAAAGGAGAAGATGGGGCTCAGATGCCTCCATCTGGATTGTGGTGATGCTGACCACTGGGCAAAACTACTCCATGTCTCTTCTGACACCAGGGCTCTGCCCATACTGTGGACACCATTGGGTTTACTGTCCTATTCTGCCTTGCCACAGCAGGTCAGTTTTTCTAGGTTCTTCCTCCACAGGAAAATCTCTCAGACCTCTGGGGTCTAGCCAAGGCTGATACTGTCCTGTGTAGCAGCTGAAGACACAATGCTGTCCTATGTGTAAGAACCAACGACTTACAACCTCTGCACCACCAATGAAGCATGGAGGCCACAGGATTCCAGGAGGATCAGGAGGATCCTTAGGGTAACTGTTCAGGTAATAAGTCCCTGTCATTTTAATGAATACATAGGTCATTTGATTATACTTCCTGTTATATTTAGCCTTTTCAGATCTCTGATGGTAAATGATTGGATAGAAGAAAACATTGGCCTGGTGGTGGTGGCACATGCCTTTAATCCCACTTCTCAGAAGCCAGAACCAGGCAGATCTCTGTGAGTTCAAGGTCAGCCTGGTCTACAGAGTGATATCCAGGACAGGCACCAAAACTACACAGAGAAACCCTATCTCAAAAAACAAAACAAACAAAGAAAATGTTTAAAGTTTACGTAAGTTGTGAGGGTCTAAGTAAGTGAGTTAAAGTGTGTAAATGCAAGTTATAAAGATATAAGAAAGTGATTTAAGGTATGGGTCCCAGGGAAGTTTGGCTACACTACTGCCATGACAGGCTTAAGAAAGCCAGTCAGAAAATAAGCCTGAGTTTCAGTTTACTGTAAGACAACAACAGGTTCCAGGAAAAACCATAAACTGATATCACCCAGGCACCACCCACAAATGGGCCAATCAGCATCCAAAGGGAGAAATACCTAACTTTCTAAAGGAAATACCTAATGTTCCAATGGAATATCTAACATTCCAACTGTTATAGATATCACTAAGTGTTCCTTAGCCCAGCATGTACCTCTTCTCTCATCCCAACTTCTGCTGTGATAAAAACTCTACCCCGACTGGGCTCAGGGCTCTCTGACCTCACTGCTGCATTGGACAGATGGAGGGTCCAAGCTCAAGCTTGAATAAAGGCTCTTTGCTTTTGCATATGGATTCAGACCAGATGCATGGGTGCTAAATAATACATCAGAGTGGAAAATGCTGAAACCCAACACCCTGCAGAGAAAGAAAGCAATAAAAAGCCAGGCGTTTTACACCACTGAGCTGTGAAAAAGCCTCAGGAATTGAACACCCCAGGATCTGTGCAAAGTAGGACTGAAGGGCGGGCTGAAAACAGGGGACAGGGGAGCAGTCTGCATGAGGAAGACTTAGAACCCTTATAGCTCGGCCAGGTGGCCAGCCCACTCTCCAAGCTCCAAACCCCCAGACATGTAACTTCCTAAGGTACCTTGGAGGCAGGGCCTGAGACGAGGTCACACAGATGAGCAGTTTACCTGGGAATACAACCCCACCTAGAAGAGGTAATGGGGTCTAAGCAATGAAAATGTGGGGGCTAGGGAGCCACAGAGGCACTACCACAGTGGCCAGGATGTGGTGCCCCAAGAATATTATGTGACTAGGACTCCAAGTCATCTTTTCTGCCCAAGGGCAAGTCTCCTGAGAGGATGAATATAGGACAATGGAGTCTCTAACGTGGTTACAGAGCTGACGCTATGGACTCAGGAGTTCCAGGAGAGTGGAAGGCATTTCAAAGAGAGAGGGGACCAAAGCAAGCGCTTTTCTAAATATCTCAATGCTGGGGAAAAATAAACAAAACACCTCAGTATACTTCTCTGCTTGCCTCTAAGGACACTGGTGGCCAGATATGTAACCCCAGGAAGACCACTGGAAGGCCTTCCAAGAGAAACAGGCTAGCACAAGATGAAAGATGCTCAAACTCCAGTATATGTGGCCTCACCAACATGGTGACAGGCTCCCAGTTCAACAGCAGAGTGTAACCCTTGAGTCTCCAGTCACCTTTGCCCTCCACTCTTCTCTATTCGTAGCGGCCAAAGGCCAGCAGAATTAGAGGCTAAGCTGCAGCTGAGGACAGAGGTCACTCTCCAGTGTTGCTCTTGTATACCTAAGACACCTTCTTCCCTTCAGAAGCACCCTGATGCTTGGTTCTTTCTGGTGTTCATACTGCACAAAGACCTCACATTCAAGATACTGAGCTAAGACCCATGGCATCTTCAAAGGCTGGGATCAAAATCTGATCCCATTAATAATAGGACTGAAATCCAGAAGGTGCTGGACTTTGGTGCTCCTCAGTTTTCTCAGCAGAAAAGTGGAAAGCCTAAGCACTGTGTGCCCCTGGAGCTCTTGTCTACAAGTAAAGAGCTTTGTTCATGCAGGGCACCATTCATAGTGAATGCATGTCAAGAGCTTCCCCTGGATGTGTCCCCATTCAACATGCACAACCAAGGAAGCCCTATTGGGCCAGGCTGTCAGGGGATGTCAGAGTTCAGTGTGTCACAGCTCCCTTGACCTCCAAACTGCCCTCCTGCGATGGGACTGGAGATGCCATGACTCCTGTGATGGGACTGGAGATGCAATGACTCCTGCGATGGGACTGGAGATGCCATGACTCCTGCGATGGGACTGGAGACGCCATGACTCCTGCGATGGGACTGGAGATGCGTTGACTCCTGAGATGGGACTGGAGATGCCATGACTCCTGCAATAGGACTGGAGATGCCATGACTCCTGCAATAGGACTGGAGATGCCATGACTCCTGCAATAGGACTGGAGATGCCATGACTCCTGCGATGGGACTGGAGACGCCATGACTCCTGCGATGGGACTGGAGATGCCATGACTCCTGCGATGGGACTGGAGATGCCATGACTCCTGCGATGGGACTGGAGATTCGATGGCTCCTGCTGGCTTCTGGAGATGCCATGACTCCTGCAATGGGACTGGAGATTCAATGGCTCCTGCTGGCTTCTGGAGATGCCATGACTCCTGCGATGGGACTGAAGATTCGATGGCTCCTGCTGGCTTCTGGAGAAGCCTCCTCTGTGCTCCTCATCGCCATGGTCTCACCACTCCAACATGCAAAAGATTCATTGCCTGTCCGTCAACCTGTGTGCCTCAGCCACTGACTCCCAAACCATCCCTTATCAAATGGAAGCTTGCCCACTTAACTTTGTACCTCCTGGAACTCCAGACACCTCAAATTCTTCCATCTGTCACCATCCCAGCCTTCTCCACACCCGTCTCTTCTCCAAACACCTCCTCTGCCTTTTCCCCCTGGATGAAGCCTGGCTCTCACTTGAGGACACTGCATCCCCTTCAGAGCCCTCAAACCAATAGGCTGGGGGTGAAGCAGGTGTTCTCCACTCTCCTTGTTGGGGCTTCTAGAACATCATCTGTTCTAATTCATTGGGGATTGTTCTTGCCATGCCCAAACCTAAGAAACCGTCAAGACCTGGATGGCCTGCTGGCTCAACACGTGCTCTTCTACTTGGTCAGGAGAGAGTGGGTGGATCTTCCTCCACCTCAGCGCCCCCAACCACAGGAAGTCCCTAGTGTCAGTTAGTCATGCCTGTGCAGTCTTTCTGAATGGGGTTTCTTCCAAGGTGTCGAGGGGCTCGGAAGCTCACAGGCAACCACCAGAAACAGCCAGTAAGGAGTCCACTTGTCTGGGCCTCTACACTTCCAGACCAATTTAGCACAATTATAACCTCATCTCCATTTTCATTTTTAAAGAATACACAAAGCTGGCCCTTTTGTTCTCTTTCTCCTGGGCACAAACCCGCGCTTCCTAACCACCTCCAAACACACAGTGTCTCTTTCCTGGTGTCTAAAATCCTGTCTCCTTGGCCTACTGACATAAGCACTTCTCAAATGCAGACAGGAACAAAAAAAATGATGATTAAATCAGTTCATTTTCAAGACAGAATGATTGCCTTCCCCTCTTAGGCTCCTATACCTTAAATGTAATAACACTAGGCATTAAATTGGAGAGATGACTCAGTGGATGGTTTAGTGGTTAAAAGTGCTTACTGTTTTTTAAGACCTGAGTTCAGTTCCCAGTGCCCACATTGGGCAGCTCACAACTGCCTGTAACTCTAGTTCCAGGGTCTATCCAAAACAGTTTTCTGGTTCCTGCAGGAATTGCAGAAACATGTACACACACACACACACACACACACACACACACACACACACACACACACTTTAAAAACACTTAACATAATACAATCAAAATAGGAATGGGTACTTTACACTGTAAACATTTGCATACATACCAAATAGGTACGTTGGGAATAATATCAAAGCACACAGCAGTAGGCCCGCCAGCCTCACAGATCTGTCTTTCCTGAATCAGACTTGTACAGTCTTCACACTTGCACCAAACAATGTGGGATCGAGAGCTTGTACGTTTACATTTTCCCCTTACTGAATACTGCAATGTTTCAGAAGTTTAATATGCTAGGTAGAGTATATGGAAATACCAGTTAGGTCAGTTTCCTCACTGTTAACCTAATAGGTCAGTTTCCTACTAACTTGATGGTTAGGTCAAACTGCTAACAGAATCGTTCTCTCAATACTCACAGGCTACAGTGTGGGCAAATGACTAGTCCATTGGGGCTTTTCTGAATTCTGAAAAGCCACATATATATGCCCATCTACTGGTAACTGCAGAAGAGTTATTTCTAAATATACCATCCCATTAGAGAGATGTCCCTAGTAGATTTACCAAAGACCAAAACTTCCACTTTTATAAAGGTGTGCATATTTGTCTTACTAACATACTTTTGTATATATGGACATGAATAATAATTCCCTAAACTCTGAGTCTGTTCTCATCCTCAGCAGCTCCCATAGGTTTTGGTTTGGTTGGGTTGGTTTGTCGTGGTATCCCCCAAGATCTGCACCTCCTGGTGGCACAGTGAGGGGTTGGGGACCTTAGTTCAGCTCACCTGTTCTGGCCCCCTTTTTTGTCTTCTCCGAGAAGAGACTGCTCAAACTCCACCCTCTTCTTCCTCTCACACCCCTCATGTTCACAGCCAATGTGTCCTCACTAGGACTTGCCTTTCCATGGGGACTGAATCCGTCCCAGGTTCTCTGTCTACCACATCCCTCTTCCAGGAAATCCTCACCCTCCTGGGCTGAAGGCACAGGCTCCTGAGATCTGGGTGTTTGTCTTCCAACAAATCCATTCTCAAACTTCATCCTAAGATCTTCAGAAATAGAATTTGGGGAGAAGTGGGGACCAGATGATGTCATAAGGATACAGGGTCCCTACACTGGCATTAGTGGCCCTATGACAAGGAGTCTATGGGGCTGGCTCTGTTTTGCCATGTGGTAACCTCCTGAAAGCTCTGCTGCTTTGGGCCTGGGGTTCCCCTACCCTCCTGCTCCACCTCCTACCTACTGAATGAGATAAGCCATTTCCCTTGGCCATGTGGGAAAATTTATAAAATGCAATTGTTTGTGAGAAATTTGCTGTGTCTGGGAGTCCTGTGTCTGGATCTCCCTATAAGGTCTTGCCACCTGAGTGTGGAATGAAGTGGGAGGATTGGCTGAGGATTCTGATGTAGTGGTTGAGTCCATGAAGAAATGGAATGTCCATGACACCTTCTTCCATTTCATAAGGAACTAATCACCCTGGGTCTGCAGGGCTCTTGCTACCTGAGTGTCACCTGCTGGAAGCACATAACCTCTTGGCCACAGAAGAACTTCCTTTCTCACATGGAAAGAGGGCCAAGAGGTGGGTGGACAAGGCTAGAAAAATGAGCAGGCAGCCTGCCCATGGAGCATCCAATCAGCCAAGGTGCCTGACCCAAAGCTACACCTCAGTATGGAAACACCAGTGAGCCATTGCCTGGGATGAAGCACCTACCCCAGGTTCTGGAAGGCTCTTCTAAGGCCTGGCACTCATTTCTGCTCCCCTCCCTTTCTCTCCTTTCACCCTGGCTGCACCATCCTCCTCCACCTCTCCCCACCATCTCTTCTTCAGCCTGCTGTGGCTCCCATTTTCCCATCCTTCCCTGGGTCAGCCTCAGGACCTCTGTCCCTTCCTGAGGTTCCGCTCCAGCTCATTTCCCTTGCATGCTGGGCCACAGATGCTCTGCTTCCACCTTGATGCCACACTGGTGAACCAATCCAAAACACTCCTGGAAGCTCCGTGTGTGCCCACTGCAAAGGGGAGATTAGAGGCAGGGGCTTACACTCCCACGGTGTCAGAGCACTTCCAAAGTCTAGGTAATCCCGGATGAGGACAGGCTTCAGTATTGTTCTAGAACTATCTCTTAGTGCTCTGTAGCTTCAAGAATTATTTAAGAGGATGGAGAGTTGGCTAAGTCAGTAAAGTGCTTAAATTGTGAAGACATGAGTTTGAATCCCCAGCTCCCGAAAAGCCAGTTATGGCAGTGGAACACTTACAATCCCAGCTCTGGGAAGGCAGAGGCAAGTGGATCCGGGAGCCAGTCAGTGAGCTCCTAGTTCAGTAAGAGACCCTGTCTCAAAAGTAAGGTGGAAAGCAATTGAGAAAGACATGGAACATTGATTTCTAGCCTCCACACATATTCATATGCACATGCTCACACACTCCCGTGAACACACACATGCAGACACACAACCGAAAGTGTCAAGCTTCTCTGTGTTCTGTTTTCTTATTCATAAGATGGGCACTGGATAAAATGCCCACTTGAAAAGGTGTTAATGAAGGCCTATGACATGATTTTGGTGGGACACACACACACTGCATCATGGGATACACAATACTGATAACTGATGTACCCAGAGAGCATTACCTCCCCAAACCAATGCTGAATTCACTCATGAAATGACCACACTAACATGATGGGACACTTGATGACTTTGAACCTACATCCAGGAAGCTGGGCAGGCTCCACCTAGCCTGTAAAGGCTGATCACCCTCAGGACACCAGTGAACACTCCTGCAGCTCCATCTGATCCCCAGTTGCATAGCAGCTTCCCATCCTTGGCTGAGAAAGACTCAGGTCACCATTCTGGAGGGGTCAGCAATACACCCAGGAGCCCTACTTCTAATCAAGATCTTTCTGGTTTTGAGCATTAGGTCAGGGGTGGATCCTGGGTCTCTACAACCCAATGTGGAGCTTAGAAACTCCCAAAGCTGGAAGCTTGACCACCAAAAGGCTGCGGCCAATCTTTTGCCTAAGCACTCACACAGACTGATTTTAACTGGCATTTTGTGTTCACTGGGGCCAGTGAGAACTTTGTCCCCAGCAGGGAACTGGGGTTAACGGTTCTGCCTCAGTCAGGATCTTTATGAGATTTGCGTCTTTCCTGGACAAGTTCTAGGGAAGAGACTACTCATTTTCATTGTTTGGCCTGGAACTAGGAATTCCCTTTCTGTGACAAGGCAATGCAGTCCTTTGATCTCTTTTCAGAAACTCACATATGCTAGCAAAGTGGACCTCTCCAGATCTCATAGACTGACCATGACTTTCAGACCTGGACATGCAGAAGGGCTCCACTCACAGTGATGCTAATGGTGATAATGGTTGCAATGATGCTTGTTATGTTTCAAAATATTTCCTCAGCCATGCTTATTTCATCCTCATGGGAGAATGGAGAAGCTGACACTCACAGTATTGGACTTTAAGCCATCTGTGATTAAACTGTGGCCCAGAGAAGTGACCTGACTTTCCTAAGGCCACAGAGACAGCAAGGTTAAGAAAAAACTGAACCAGAGCTGTGCTCTCCTGGTTTCTGATCACACCTTGCGCTCTGACCCTAACTCTTGATCATGGATATTTTTAGGGGGTCCTGGGAGACTAGAATGATGCTCCAGGGGAGGAAAGAATAGGGAAAAAACAGCCAGAGTACATATGGAGACTCAGAATATTGCAGGTCAACTGTGGCTGGAAACACAGCTCCTGAGAGTGGGTTCAGAGGAGGCAGGCTTCCTGTGCCTGGGTAAAGGACCCCCAGGTGAAGAAGCAGGTGATCTGAACTTTGACTCTGCCTTAGTTACTGATCTTCATGGTGAGCAGCTGGGGAGGTCTGCTTGGCCCCTGCAACAGAGGAAAGCACCCACAACTTCTTTGTCTGGAGAACAGATGGCTACATGGCCCTCAGCCAGAACTGTATCTGAATATGGGCTGGAAGAGGTTGCCCAACATGGTGAGGACAAAAATGTGCCCAGGTAAATAGACCATTGAGGCTTAGTGTAGCTCAGGATGCATGTACATACAGAGGCCCCAAAGTGTCCCACTGCCTTTAAGAGTCAACAGCAGGGCTGGAGCGATGGCTCAGAGGTTAAGAACACTGGCTGCTCTTCCAAAGGTCCTGAGTTCAATTCCCAGCAACCACATGGTAGCTCACAACCATCTATCATGAGATCTCTTCTGGCCTGCAGGGATACATGCAGACATAATTAATAAATAAATCTTAAAAAAAAAAAAGAGTCAACAGCAAACACCCACAAGAAGAGGCATTGCAGAATGGAAGGGAGCACAGACCAGATCTAACTGCACACTGGTAACAAGGTCTCTTCTAGAAAGTGAACTTTCTAAAACGTAATTTGGGTTCTTTATGAGATAGGAAAGGGCAGTGGAATCCCCATGAGGAACGGGTTGGCAGCTAGGCTCACACTATTTCTACTGCAGTGACTTGAAGCTACAGATCCTGGGAGAGAGTAGGCTGGCTGAACAGTGGTACAAATGGTCACCTCACTGAGAGGCAAACTCCTGGGGAATTTAACCTGAACTACATGTAACTGTGAGTTTCAGCACAGAATTGACACACCAGTGTATCATTTGATGCTAGAGCAGGTAACCTGAAAATGAACTCCACTTCAAGTTCTCGTTCCAGGAATTTACTCAGATTTGGACCAATTTGACCCCATACAGAGTGTGATGCCTTGGGTAGAGAGGTCAACTGTAAATGATACAAGCCTGTCTGTGTCCAAACACTGCCACATATAAACTGTGTTCCACAGTGGACAGCCAGCACCAGCCACAGGGAGGCCAGGGGGAGGACAGCACACGGCCAGGCTCAGGACACAACAGTGGCCATTCCTTCACCTGCTGTGAAAGCCTGTCCTTCCACCAGGCACTCTGACTCCTCACAACCTCCAAGGACACCCATGGGGTCCTCATGCTCATGAGTCATGTTACATGGGAGGCTATGTGAATGCAAAAACACACAATGTGACTCACTTTAAACATCCTTGTGCCAGAAGCCGCATTTTCTATCTCCAAGGACAGAGGCAGGCTAACTAAGCCAAAGGTTTCACACTTTTCACAATCAGTGGTAGAATGTTACAACATTCTGAGAATTCATGGTGGTCCACGACCATGAGTGGCCAGCAATCCCGAGTACTGGATGTCATTTTACATCCACCACCCCTTCATGAGAAACACTGGAAACTGGTGATTGAGAGACTGCAGCTCCAACACAGGGGAATCATGGACTTGACTAAGATTCCAGTTCAGAGCAGGCTAACAGAACCAGCCCACCACTGCATGATCTAAAGTACATGGGGACAGAGCTTGACACAACTCTGGACAGCATGATCACCCACACAGTTATTTGGGTAGAATGTTGACTGAGGATAGCACAAGGAAAAAAGCAGGTGCTCCCAGGAGTCTGCACCTCACAAGCTGGCCTGCCTGCGTCTCCATCTATGGTGATCCCTGCACACAGCATATAGTAATTCACTGCTCATCTATGTACTTTCATACTGTTCACTCTAAAACCCAGGACCACAGGCATTCCAGGTAAGCATTCAGCTAATAGGCCACAACCCAACTAAGCCAAGAGATTAAGGTGCCCAGAGGTCAAGTTAGGAAACAAGGTGTGTATGGTTACATTGGGAGCCAGATACAAGGGGCACTAGATGGCACCTTGCAGGCTGAGTGACAGCTAGGTACCAGGATGGCTGTAGAGAATCGGAGGTGATGAGGCAGTGTGTGAAGTTGAGATTTGAGGTAAGGAAACGAAATAGTCAACTGTGTTTCTCCTCTCAAAGCTGATGGTACAACTGGGAAAATGGAGGGCTGACAGGAGATGCATGTGGATGATTACCAAGGAAAGGAGGGTCTATGAGAAATGCCTCTACATGATTCCCCAAAACTAGTGCTTCTGGGATGCTGGCACATCAGAGAACAAGGATGTGCCGTGCTGGGAGAGGACTGAGGCTTGGATGTCCTTTGTGATTCTCAGAATGAGTGAGGCCTTTGTGACCTCACAGGGTAAATCCCTGCCCTAGTGACAGCAGTGGTCTGGGCCTGAGGGCAACACAGAGTCGAGCAAGGACAGCTGGGAGTTAAAGCAGGCCCAAGTGTCTTGGAGGTTTGGGGCTATTTTCTGGGATGGACACTACCCCAAATGAATCAGAGTGACTCACTCAGTGGGAGGCACTTCTACACTGGGGTTTAGGTGAGGAGACTGAGACATGGTGATATAATTAAAATGTCTCTTTCTTAGGACAGCCCATGCTAAGAAGAACTAGAAACAGCAGGGTCTTGGGTCCCTCCCCTAGCAGTGGGACTGGCCACTCAAGAACCCAGGGAGAGAAACTGCTGAACTCAGCAGGGAGAGGGGCCTTGAAATGAAGCCACACAGATGTCTCTGGACCAGGACTCCAACCTCCAGCCTAGGTAAGGAAGGATGGAGGGTTCCTGTTTGCATGCCCAAAATGACCATCATTCATAGTGTGTCCAGGGATGGTAGAGGAAGTCTATGGGGTACTGATGATGGCTTCCCTGGCAGTAGCAATCTTTACATTTGTACTCAGCTGACAAATGTAGGGACAAACTCAATGTCACCATCACAGGAACACATGGCTGCACTCTCCCCTCTAATTCTGTACTTATATACATATTTTCACTTGGTATGTGTGTTATTGGTGTGTGCTCCTGTCTGCAGGTTCTCATCCATGTGTGAAAGTGCATGTAGATGACACTGAATAATGTCACGTGTCTTCCTCTACCAACATATATGAGACGGTAAATTTATACTCAGCCTTTGTTGATAAGATGACAACATCACCACATCTTAAACATTCCACTTTGCTGGGACAGTGTGCTCAGCACCGTGTGGGAAAGCATGGTGGTTCCTCATACTAAAACACACAGGAAGAAGCTGGACAGAGATGTGGTAAAGCTTCTGTTCCCTCATATGATAGCTCATCAGCACGGTAACGGCTGTGGTCTTCATGGGAGGGAGCACAGTATCTACTGGGGTGGGCTGTGGGATTCAGATGGAACTGCAGGTGTGAAAGTAAGTTGGGGCTAAGTGGTGGGATGAATCCATACAGGATTCTTGGGATGACAGCCTAATCTAAACTTATTATGCTTTTCAGGGAGGCAGGGGTGATAAAGGGTGTGAGACAGAATGTGGTCCTTGAAATGACCTTTCACAGGACCTCTGCTACAGCAACAGGAAAAGTTCCAGTAAGAATCAGCAGACGTGTTCCAAGGACTAGCCCAACAAGGACTCAAGGAGATCACAGCCACTGTTCACCAGAGAATGAGGTCATAGGATGACCCCAGTCTGTACCATGTGAAAAGACTTTAGGTTACAGACTGCTGCAGGATGAAGCTCTGTTGTTGTGCCCCAAGCCAGGGACAGCTGTCCTCTATGACAGCCCCTAGTGTGCAGGCACATCATCCGTTCTTTTCTTCTGCTAACCCCCACCTGTATATGACCCATCCCCACTGGCCTTCCTCTTCCCAGGAGAAGTGATCCTGCAGGGAGGAAGACCAGATGTGAGCTCGCTCCCAAGAAATGATCTTAGGGGAAGCCTTCAGGTACTTTCCCTAAGTACCAGTCCAAAAGACACCCACGTGCCTGGACAGCCTTTGAGAGTTCCCATTGTGAGGCCTGGCCTCTGTGACCTCACAGGAGGGTCATGGCCATGATCACGGGTGTGATCTAGTTCTGAGGGCAGCAGAGTCTATTATAGTGGAACGGATTTAAATGCAGGAGAAGGTGGGCAGGGATCCATTTCGGGTAAGTGACTGCAGAAAATTATTTGGGTGAATGTGATCTCACATCAGTGCATGTACATGCAGGGGGCTTTATAGAAAAGGGGTGACTAAAGCGTAATTCCATGTCATGGGGTTTTGATGTACAAGAGAGATGTGATCTTATTTTTGGTTCAATGGTTTCCAATGGGGTCACTACCCACAGGTTGAGAACTACTGCTCTAGACACATGAAGGACCAACCTCTGCTGTTTCCTTGAACTCCCTGTGATATCCCATCATGGGATCTGACCACAGAACGGGATGAAAGACTGCATGGCCCCTTGTTGGGACTCTCTTAGCTCTCTCTATTAGAAGCAATAACCTTCCCACACGAGCTCACCAAGCCTCTCCACTGCAGACAGATATATATCAGGGAACACTTCCCGACCACCTTCTCTCCTACATATTTGACGTATTTGTATAATGTGTAATTTATTTCATCTGGACTGTGTGCCATGTGTCTCTGTGTTCCTAAAGGACAGGTCAATGATGTTCTGATTACATTTGACATGACAGAAAAGGACACCAAGTATTTTCCTCTGTTAATATCAACCTGTCTATTATTTTCAGAAAAGCTGACCATTGACAAAGGCAGATGACAATGTAGTTTTGAACACACATGGACTCCACTACTTTAAGCCTGAAGAGAACCAGGTACAGGACCATCCAATGAGGCAATGCACCCAGGCTAAAATCTGGACACTAAAAAGCCAATATATACCTAGCAAAAGTAGTGAAGGCCAGATATGGACCCTTAGAATCCTGAGCTAAAGGTTGAGGTGAAAGTAGCCAGGAATAAGCAGAAACCTAAAGATGCAGGAACTCAGATAAGAGGCATTTCCTGGTCTACCGTGGACCATGTCCTGCCAAGGCCCAATGCAGAAGAGAAATGTGCCTGGGACAGACCCTGCAATGAAAGAGGCCTGCACCAAAAAAAAAAAAAAAAAAGTATTGAGTGGGCTGAAAGTGGACCCTAATGAAGCCCAGACCCAAATCAAGAATAGAGTGGACCCTGAGCCAACCCCTGGCCATGAAAAGGGCAGGCCTACAGACAGACAGTGTATTGACATGGGTAAATTTTCAAATTATAGAGGCTCAGGCCAATCCAAGAAGAGGGGTAAGCCTGGGCCAAACTCTGTCTCTGTAGAAGCCCAGGCCCAAAGCAAGAAGAGATGTGGGCCTGGGCTAACACCTTTCCCTGAAGAAGCCCAGGTCCAAACCAAGAAGAGATGTGGGCCTGGGCCAGTCCCTGAACCTTAAGATACCTGGGTCAATAAAAGGTGGGCCTGGACAATCCAAAAAAGGAAAAGAGGCCCATATTAAAACATAAAATGGATATGCCTAGGCCAAACCATAACCTTTTAGAAGTCCAGGCCCAAAGCAAGAAGATATGGGCCTGGGCTAATACCTTACCCTTTGGAAACCCGGGCCCAAAGCAAGAGGAGATGTGGGTCTGGGCCAATACCTTACCTGTTAGAAGCCCAGGGCCAAAGAAGGAAGAGATGTGGGCCTGGGCTAGTCCCTGAACCTTATGATGCCTGGTCCCAGAAAGATGATATAAGGGCCTGGGACAATCCCCAAAATAAAGGCACAAAAAGAGTATGCCAGAGCCAAACCCTATCCATGAAAAAGCCTGGGCCCAAAGCAAGAAGAGATATGGGCCTGGGCTAAAACTTTATCCTTGAGAAGCCTGGGCCCAAATCAAGAAGAGATGTGGGCCTGGGCTAGTCCCTGAACCTTATGATGCCTGGGCCCAAAAAGAGATGATATACAGGCCTGGGACAATTCCAAAGATGAAAGCAGTCTAGGTTAAACCACAAAAGGAGTATGCCTTGGCCAAACCCTAACTCTGAAGAAGCCCTAGCCCCAATCCAGAAGAGATATGGGCCTAGGCAAATACCTTACCCCTGAGAAGCCTGGGCCCAAAGCAAAAAGACTTGTGGGCCTGGGCCAACATCTGAAATGACAGAGGCCAGGAAAAACCAATAAAAGGAGTGAGCACAACCAAATTCAACCCCTGACTCCCAGTATAATTACTAAAGTAAAATCATTTTGTATTAACCCCTCACCAAAGAGACCTGGGCCCAAACAAAGAGCACACCAAATCTAAAGTGAAAACCATTGCGGTTAGAGTGTATACCATGAGGCTCTCTGATCCAAGGCCTTAGTTTCAATTGGTATAATACAACCAACCAAGTATGAAGGTAGACATATGCCAGCTTGAACATCGATAACCTTGGACTCACCCACAATACTTCCTGTACTAATGACTGATATGGACAACCTGAGTATCAAATATGTGCTTCTCACATACAAACTTCATTCAATCCAGACAACATCCTCAACACGTGAGCAAGCATGATACCCTCACCATAATATGACAAGGGCTCACTAAATAACTATCAGTGTAGACATGCAATGCCTAAAAGTGTGTTATGCTGCACCCGTGGCTGACTGACTCAAGGACTTACCTTGACTTAGACTGATTGCTTCAGAAAGAAGTATTTCTCAAGTGTACCTCAGGCCACAGCCTGTAACCCAGAACTTTGAACTAATCATAGTTGGTCTTGTTCTGACTGACTAACATTTGGACACATCATATCCTGTAAGATCCAGATCTTGTTGATAACCTGACGATTAACACAGGTGGAAGGACTCTCACAGACCTCAAAGGAACCCGGCTGCTCCTAGAACCCTAAGAGCCTGGGCTAATATCATCATCAAGGGTGTGTGGACTGCACCCTCTTTCTATGCAATCCAGGACAAAATCCCACCACAAAGGAACAATGCCTTAAAGGGACCAAACCTCACCTTAATGACCAAAGGAAATGTACATTTCCTTTGTCCTGACCTGGTCTGACCACCAGGCATTACATTCATGTTAGTTTATTTTGTTGGATATCAATGGAAGTTGGGAGCTGTTTGACCACCAAGAACCTTGGGTCAAATTTCAAGTGTGTTTGGGCCACACCCTCTCTTTTTCCAACCCAGGCTCCATTAACAATACAGGGAAGCCAGGACCAAATGACATCCTTGACTGTGTCCGAGCCACAAATGACCATCAACCAACATGGGCAGAGCTTGTACTTAGGGGTATGTGGGCCGTACCCTCATTTCAAGTCTGACCACATGCTGTCTGGACTCCAAGAAATACAGGAGAAGATGATGTGAGTTAGCCCACAAGAAACCCTCCAACAAGAATGGACCCACGTACCAACAAAAGCATTGGTGGTTTAATCATTGAATTTCCACATATTACCTTCAAGATGTGTAGACTACACACACCTTTCACCCAGCTCAGGCAACCATGCTCAAATCAGGGAGTCAAGACTACCACACAGCCTTCATGACTATCTGGGTCACATTTGAATATCAAATAACATAGGCACACATTGGATAGAGGGTGTGTGGGCCGCACCCAGGAATCCCCTGTGCCCAGGGTTTATCAGGACTACAACAGATCAAGAACAGCACTCTGATCTCAAGTGTGACCTAGAGCACACACTACTCCAGGAAGGTTGGACACATTTTAACACCATGGGTGTCTGCAGAATGACATCGCGGAAAAAGACCATAAAGTGGCATTAGTGGAATCCTGCCAGCCAATCAATATTAGTGTGAGCTGGGGCCTAACTTACTACTAAAAGCCTGGGTCAAAATTAACTTTGAGGGTTGTGGATCTTACTCTCTCTTCATCAAACTCAAGAGATAAGCTTAACTAGGAGGACCCAGGACCACAAATCATGGCCTTCATGATGTCTGGGTCACACCAGTGAAGCAACCTGGACAGACTTTGCCATGATGGGTGTGTGGGCCGCACCCAAGTGTCATTATTTGTCCAGCCACTATCTTGTCTACAAGAGACCCAGGACAAGATGATCTCATGTGTGACTTAGCCAACACCAAGACCTCACAGGACACTGGAACCACAACAACCAGCATTAGTGGTCTGCTATGTGACATCAGCCCCATAAATGTCACAAGCCTCACAAGACTGTGGTCCAAACCCTCTTAGCCTGACATCCCAGGTTCCCTTCCCACTCCCTGTTGACCTTGGTCCTCAACCTGACTTGATTAGAAACATCAAGTAACCCATTGGGTTAAGAAGGTGATTGACCAGGAGTACAGACAAAACTTTAATCTAATGAGTAACAGGAAACCTTGAAGGCCTTCCTCTGGAGGCATGTTTTGGCTTGTCCACTGTCTAGAAGTGGTTACTGAGGATTCCTTAAACTCTCACCAGAGCCTACCTAAAGGAAGATGGAATTATACAGTGATTTCTATAAATCTCTGCCTTCATCTTCTGTATATAAAACAGTTAAGAAGCTGTGTGGTCTTATATTATTTATTGTGTATTTCATGCCCTAGTATTGTGTATATAGTGTTAAATAAATGTAAGGTTCATCTGCAACCACGGTTTATCCTAGAATGCTCATTTTGGCCCTTTCCCTATACTTCTAACAGAAGGTTTTCAGACTTTGGATTGAAGATTTAAAGTCCAGGCTGTGACAGTCATTGACAAACAGCAAGTGTGGTAGCTAGCACATCTCTTTCTCACCTGCTGTGTCCATGTAGACAACACACATCTGAATTCTCAGACCTCATCCTGAAGATCACTACACCTCTGTCCATGCTTTATATCTTTAAGCTGGAGTCTCCCAAGGGAAACTAAAGAAAAGGTCCGAGGCAGGAGTGCTTCCCTAGTCATGAAATTACTGTGATAAAATTTCCTAGTGGGAGGGGCTGCTATCCACACCTTCTGGCTCCAAAATCAGATTAGCACCAATTTCTAGAGAGTTTCTGATGAAGGGCTGCAAGGCAGAGAAGGAACAAAGGTGCTGTGTGGGTCACAGGGCACCAAGAATCTGGAAAGTGTTTTCCATTGAGACTTCACATGAGGATGAATACACTCCCAGTGAAATCTCATACATGGACCCTAAACACAGTCAGGTCCAGATTCATGTTAAAGGAACAGTGAAATGTGCTGTGCTCCTTCAGTTAGAGGAACTAAAGGTTGATATGTTGCAACTCTAGACTTGTCCTTGATGATCTTGTGAAGTTTAGGTGGCAGACTTGTTGGCATGGTCACTATCCAGCCATATACACCTCTGCCTCCCTTCCAGTGGTCTTTGGTCAAAGTACATTCTTCCCATTGCCCCAGGGACTTTGTAGGATTTCTGTGGAAAATATCCTATGACTTTCACTATCTTGTCCATCAATGTCCCTTCCCTACTGTGGGACATCCATGGTCACAGGCCTACTCCTTCCCATCCAGGTCAGATTCACTCTGTTTCCCACACACACATCCTTTCCCTTCAAGATAATAGGGTCCATCAGACTGTATGAAAAGAAAAGCCATGGATCTCATGTTCCACTGGCTCTCACAGTAACTTTCAAGTGACATTCTAAGGAGGCCTGAACCTTCTGCTTCCACTCCTGGGAAGAAGCTAGAAGACTCTGAATGCAATACACTTGGGGCAGCATCAGAGGAAAGGGGGTCTAAACATCAGTGAGTTAGAAACAGAACTGCCCTTCCAGGGATGGTATCCTTTCCTAAGGATAATTGGGTCACCTTAACCAAGATTTTATATCATTGCTTGTTCATTCACCTTTGATGATTAATTTGGGGATTCAAAAATGGCGAGAAAGACCATCAGGGATCCTTGGTCACTGTACATGTTGGTCCTACCACTAAATGTGAACTTTAAGTATGGGCTAAAAGCTAACACAAAAGTACACCCGACTAAACCCTGAAATCAAAGGAACCTGGAAGAAACCTAAATGAGAGAATCCCAGGTCAAAGCCTGATAGGAAAGAATGCTGTCAAAATATGAACCATAGCAGACACATAGAGGACACACTCTAAATCTTAGGAGTCAGGGATCAAACCCTGTCTCTATAATCCCCGAACAAACCAAGTCCCCATAAGAGACAAAAATGTATCGTGAAACCAAAGACTCCCAAGCCAAACCCTCAAACACAAAGACCCTGGCATGAGAAAACTATTTTGGATTGCTGAGATGGGAGTCCAAGAGACTCCCAAAACAAAATAAGGTAATACTGCTTCCCTTGGTCACTTCCCAGAAACTGAAGGCAAGGCCCTATTTCTGAAAGTGCCAATGTCTTGGGACATGGGACACTAGAGAATTTGGGCTGATGTCACACTAAAACCTCCTCCATGAGGACGAGCTTTCTTAATCCTGGCAGGTGCTATAGTAACTGCCAAGGACCAGAAGCATTCAACTGTGATTAACCTATTGACCACAAAATGACCCACCTGGTGTGTGTCCCAAAGGGTGCAGCACTGGCACTCATGTATGACAGATTTTGGTCCGTATGGTAGGACTTAAATTAAGGCTTGTTCAACAGGAGGGATATACTGCCTATTACTGGAATCCTGGCCAATTACCATGGCTACTGTGGTCATGGGTCTTATGGCAGAACCTATTATTGTCATCTTACTAAACCACTGTAATTCCTGACTACATTCTCCATATTTATCCTAATAGCCACAGGGCCAGTGTCTCCTAGAAACAGTGTGGAACACGGATCCAAGAAACCACCACAATATGGCTGCCTAAAGGAGACATTAACAAGGACAAATCCATTGGACATGTTAGTGTGGATGGGGGAAACCTCATAGAAACCCATCCCAAGACCAAGAGCTATAGGCAACTAAGCACTCCTGAGAGAGGAATAACTGGTCTTGCCAGGAGATGAGGAGCCCCATAACTGACCATCCAATACCTAGTGCTCAGACCTGAAAACATACACATGCAAGTGTTACTAAGTGGACTTGGCTCATTGTTGGCATACATTTATGCAATTTTTGATTGAGAAATATCAATTATAAATAAAAGGAGGCCATGAATTTGAGAGGTAGTGAAAGAATTAAAATGGTAAGAGAGAGAAAAAGAGTATGAAAATGGTGTTGTTTTATTTTCATTTTAAAAATGGTAAAATAAAATTTTTAGAATTATTTAATGGAAGTCAGGCTGGATTTAAGACTCGACTCAATATTATAATGTTTATGTAATGACACATATTTCATGTGTCCCTATTTTAGTTGGGCATTTCTGCCTGCACCCCTAGATCTCTCTTCTCACAACAAGTCACAATAACAGACATTACAGCATCATGTTGGACATGTCCATGGTGACACGGAACCCATATCTTGAGCCTTTAAATCAGTAGACATGCCAGGGTATATGCTCTGTCCTTTCCTACAACCCCAATCCATCCACACAGTGGGTGTCCTACTGTGTTGTCCTCATCTGGAAGGAGAGAAACACAGAAGAGAGGACTGTAAACATGCTCACTTCTCACTGGAGCAGCAGAACCCTGGTCGGCCTTTTGTTTCAGATTTATACAGGTACCTGAGTGTGTCAGACTCCAGAAAGTCAACAATTATCCTACGAATATGTTTTGTAAAATTTCCTATTTATATTTATATATACATGCAACTATTTCCCCACAATTCAAATGCACATACAAAGCTTTTGTGGTATCCACATACTTAATAAAGCATTTTACACTTATGCAAATCGTGTGGATATTTGGTCCACATCAGAAGGAAAGCTTTGGAGCTGTATGTAATTTACTGTGGAAAAACCAACAAAATGAGACACTCTGGCTGGATCTAAGAATGCCTGCATTATCGCACCTTATGTGCCAACTAGGACCTTGAGTGCTCAAACAATAGCAGACTTAACATATTGTTTTCAATATTTGACACTCTTAACTGTTCAATTAATCATTACTTGTCCATTTGTAATATCTGGTTTGATTTTTGAGACTAGGATTTGGTACACAGACCATCCTGCCCTTCAACTCACATTGCTCCTCTTGTCTCTGTCAAGTGATGAGATTCGGGGACCACCACGCCTGGCTCTATTCCTGATGTCTGCAATAAGAGCCACATCTATAGATGGAAGCACACTGAAATGCAAGGCATGCGTTCCTAACACCAGTTCTGCAGTGACAGGAGGATCAAGACCAAACAATGTACATTAATCAGTACACCAGAAACCAAGGACGTCTGCTTGCCTTCCCAGAAGGTTACACTGATGAGTGTTACTTGTGTTGGACAGGTCAAACAGCAAGAATACTCAATACGATTTCATTTAAAAGTTAATTCAAATTAATAGCTTGTAAGGCTCTACCTTATACGTGAAATTGCTCAAAAAGCACTCTTTAGACTGGACTCCTGATGGAATCAGGGAGGCAAACTACGGATCTTCATCTCTCCCTGTGTTTCTCCAGACCTAATATCTCAGTCTCATCCCCACAGCTCTGCTACAAAACACCTGCTTCCCTTTTCCTTCTCTCCTGCCCTCATCTACTGTACTGCTCACAGCTCTCTCCCTCTAACCTGATTTCCCCGACTTGTTTCTTTATCCCCGGCCCCCAACTTCAGTAGGCACTCCTGACAACCCATAGGCCACTCCTCCTGGAGAAGCAGAGAGGCTGACAGCAGATCTTCTCCCCTCCTGCTCTTCCAGTCACAATCTCCAAGTCACTTTCAGGAATCTATAGCAGAACACTTGCTGTGGGTTCCCTTCCCTATCTGATCCCATCTACAATGGATCACAAAGATCTCCTTCATCTCTCTTCCCCCAACACATCCCATTATTCTGTAGCAGGAATCTTATTAATAAAATCAAACTCAGAGCCAGGTATTAGGGTGAATGCTGGAAGATCAGAGAAGCAGAACAAGTCACAGCTTCCTCACGTCACCAGTTCCTCAGCTGATCCTGTTTCCTCAGACTGGAAGCCTCTGAGTCCTCATCCAAGTGGATCTCAGCTGAACTGCTAAGAAACTCAAAAGCCAAAAAGCTTAACCAGTCAAATGCTTCTAGTTTCTGGTCTTCACACCTTATATATCTTTCTGGTTTTGCCATCACTCCCTAGGATTAAAGGCTCACTTCTTGGGCTTAAAGGTGTGAGTCACCATGCCTGGCTGTTTCCAATGTGGCCTGGAACTCACAGAGATCCAGGTGGATTTCTGTCTCTGGAATGCTAGGATTAAAGGCATGTGCTATCACTGCCTAACCTCTATGTTTAATATTGTGGCTGTTCTGTCTCTGACCCCAGATAAGTTTATTAGTGTGCACAATATTTTGGGGAACACAATACCACCACACTATCCCAGTCTCCAACACCAGCAGGCATTCCCCATGAACACACCTGCTGAGCAGACCAGGGAAACAGGTAAGGTAACTGAAGACCTGCACCTCTCCCCACTCTCCTCCAAACCTAAAACCCCAGGCTCATCTCTAGCACAGTAACAGAACACCTGCTGCAACCTTCTTTCTCCCTTTGCCCCATCTCCTTAGGTCCTACAGCCCTTCCCCTCCTCACCTCCCTCTCCCCACTTAGCTTTGCCCAGCCCCCAACTCCATGAGGCCCCTCCTGCTAACCCACAGACCACTCTGGCCATGGAAGAAGATGGGCTGTTTGTAGATTTTCCCTTTCCCTCTGCTCCTCTAGATCCAATCCCCCAGTCTCAGATCCAGGGCTGTAGCAGACCCTCTGGGGAGACCTCTTTTCATTGTCTACCCCTCCCACTCCAAGGATATGGAAATAAACATAATAAGCAGAAACAAAATAAGCAGGGCCTCATTGAACACTGCTCTTCTCACTCCTGTGAACCACTTCAAATCCCTAGCCTGTCCCCATTCCCAAGTGTCAGCTCCCAATACGGAGAAACACATTTTACCTGGAATCCTTAGTGGCCACAATGATCAGATAAGAAGAAATTGTCCTAGCAGTCAACACTCAGCCATCATACTCTCCAAAAATCTAGAGAGGAAACAGAAACCATAAAACAACCACCCAACAAGGACAGATCCAGAAATCAGCTCCCAATCCCAGATGCCTATAATGCAGCATAAAAATACAATCAAGACATCCAGGGCAACAATTTCCCACTGGAGCCCAGCTAGCATACCACAATAGGTCCAGAATATTCCAACATAGCAGGAGCACAAGATAAAGTCCTTAAGCTATTTGTATGATAATGGTGGAGTACTTAAAGAATTTAATAAATCCCTTCAAGAAATTCAGGAAAATTCAAACAAAGAGTTCAAGGATATGAACAAATACCTCAAAAAAAAAAAAAAATCTGGGGAAAAAAACAATGTGAGGAAAGAATAAATCCCTTAAAGAAATCCAGGAAAATACAAACAGTAGAAGGAAATAAAACTGTTCAAGACCTAAAAATGGAAATAAAGGAAATACAAACAGGGAATTCTGGAAATAAAAATTTTGAAATGCAAACAGGAACTACAGATGTAAGGTAAGCCTCACCAACAGAATACAAGGGATAGGAGAGAAAATCTCAGGCCTTGAAGGTTCAATAGAAGAAATGGATCCACTGGTCATAGAAAACACTAAATATAAAAACCTGAGGACACAGAACATCCAGAAAAGCTGGGACATTATGAAAAGGCAAAACCTAAGAATAATGGGAATAGAGGAAAGAGAATACCAGCTCAGGCCCAGAAAATATTTTCAACAAAATCATATATTTTCCTAATCTAAAGAAGAAAATGCCTATAAAGATACAAGGAACATATAGAATACCAAATAAATTGGACCAGAAAAGAAAGTCTCAGTACATAATAAAACACTAGTCATGGAGAACAAATAAAGAATTTTAAAAGCTGAAAGGAGAAAAGACCAAGTAACTTATAAAGGCAGACCTATTAGAATTGTATCTGACTTCACCATGGAGACTCTAAAACCAGAAAGACCTGGACAGATGTGCTGCAGACTTTAAGACATCCCAGATGACAGCCTAGAATATTATACCTAGCAAAACTTGAAATCACCACAGATGGAGAAAATAAACTTCATGATAATGACTGCCTTAAATATTTATCTACAAATCCAGCCTACAGAAGGTGCTAGAAGGAAAACCTAAGGAGGTTCTGTGTGGGGAGCTCAAAACACCTTGACCACACAACTGCCATGACAGGCTGAAAAGCCCAGACACAGCTTCTTACTGGCAGGCAACACCCAGATCAAGAAGCCAGGAACTGACCACACCCAGGAAGGGCCTGCATCTAAGGGGAAGTACCTGACATTTTTTTTTGTGTCTGTTCTTTTTTTATTTACTATTATTATATTTGTGTTTTAATTTTACACATCAGTCATGGGTTCCCCTGTCTTC